>NC_135176.1:10658713-10990499 GCF_041146795.1 Maylandia zebra | reverse complement strand
TAAGTCACAGCAGTGTGTCTTAATGTTGCGCTAGTAGACATCTTTGATTTAGTTTGATGTCACGTTGCCATGATCACAGTGCTGAGCATTGATGCAGCATGTGCCATTGCTGCACTAAACTAGAAAAACAACAGCAACTTTTCTTTCCTTTGATTCATTCATGCATTCTGAAGCTCAAGCTGCTGTCTGCAAATGCAGTGCTATCACATTACTTGCATTTCCCTGCAGCTAAATGCTGTTTTTATATACAAATTAGATAGAAGCTAAGAGGATCCTGATTTTATAAAAGGAAGAAATAAGCGGTGGTGATCATTTTAGCTGACATACAAAAGAATGCGCTATTTATGATGCTGACACTGCCTAGAGATGTGTTGTTTTATTAAATTGAGCAGTTTGTTTGGTGGACCATAAGATTGATGCCTCAGTAAAACTAATAGGATGTAGGATGTTGCACTGTAGTAATGATCGCTGGCATCACAGCATCATCTCCGTCATTACACCTCTAATCAAGAATCAAGGCAGCCTCCTATGTCAGATTCATCATTGCTGAAGTGAAATGTGCTTGATGCTTCATGTCGTGCTTTTCCAGTTAAGCTAACTACAGATTTCACATCCGCCACTACTGATGTTTACAGTCAGCTGACTGAATTGTTTTGCTACTCTGCAGTTATTAGAGTTACCACAGTTTACCTGCATATGCATTATTAATGTGCTGCAATGCCAAATCTCCACAGATGCTGTTTCACTTCTCTACATGTTGTCTCAGCCATGCTGTCTTAACACGCACCTAACCTGTCATCATACTTTTGTCTGATTCTTTAATTGTATTCATCTTTCAGGTGCCGTGTGCATTCCCATCTTTCTTCCGTTAACGGTGCTGTTCCTGATCTGTTTGAGCCGATCTCCTGAGGCCAGTTTGTTCCAATGGCCGCCCCCCCTCCCCTCAGCTGACCAGCTGTGGGACCCGCTGGCCCCCGTGCTTCTTCTTGGGTGGTTTGCTTTGCATGCAGTCATCTATTTGATGCCATTAGGAAAGGTACGGCATGTTCATCAGCCCAATTCAATGTGAAACTTACAGTGAAATCTGCTGTGGGTTTGTGATCTAGCTTATGTGTATACTGAAGCTGTAAACATAGCTTTATAACATGCTGTGTGTAATAATTAATACTAATAAATCAGAAGATAATTATTGTCTGTTAAGTTCCAGTCGGTGTGATCATCCTCTTGGTTAAATGACTGTACTCTGCAATTAGAGTTCTTTCAGAGCTACACGCCTCAACACTTCTCCTTTGCTACATACTGAGAAGTTTATAAAATACAGCGACCTGTATAATACAGTTCATCTGTGGCTATAGGCGCTCTCTGCCTATAGAGTCCAGCATTTTTACAGAGGAACTTTCTAAGCTGCACAATTATGAAGAAATGAGAAATGAGAAAGAATGGGTTGAATTATTGACCTTATGACACTGTAATAGGTATGCAGCATATGATTTGTGTTGTATTCTGCTTATTGCCTGCAGGTGTCTGAGGGGCTGGTGCTCAGAGATGGAACACGCCTCAAGTATCCCATAAATGGTATCGTTGAGCAGGGCGCGATATAACTACAAGCATTTCTGTTTAGGACAGAATCTGTGCGCCTTCAAGAAACAGATTTAAATATTAAACCTAAGTGTGAAATAATTTGTAATCCTGCTGCACTATCTGCAATGTTTCACAGCTATTCTTTAGTATTATACATGTTTTGACTGCAAATGTGTTGTTCACAGTTGTGTTGCTGACTGTAGTATATTTGAAAAAAAAAGAAAAGAAAATCTAAAATCCACAGGTCTGATCTAAAAGTTGAAGTTACATAATACTCAGCTCTTCCAACTTTTACCTTTTTCTCCATGCAAGCCTCTGTCAGCCTGCTTATCTCGCTCCTCCAGGCGACAACATTTTGTGTTGTTTGTTTCCCTCCCTCAGGTTTTCATGGCCTGTGCATCAGCGGTGTGTTCCTGATGTTGTTACTGGGGCTCGGGGCTCCTCTGGGGTATCTGTTTGAGCTGCTGTTGCCTTTGGCAGTATGTGCAATAGCAGTGTCGTTCCTGTTCTCCATCTACCTCTACATCCGCTCCTTCTGGGCTCCTTCCCATGCGCTTGCTTTGGGGGGAAACACAGGTGAGATGTTGAGGATCATTAATAAAGGTTGAATCCATGCTAAAACACGGTTTGAACCCGGCAGCTGGCAGCATTCAGTGCGTCCACAGGCTTGTTGTATTGTTTGCTGGAGGATTTGGGTGTTCCTGTGGGTAATTATCTAACTGCCACGCTCAACAGGAGCTTGTAGGCATTATGCATGAGGCAAACTGTTAAGTGAGATAGCGCTCCTGTACTTGCTACTCTGCTACCTTTATGTCAGCATGTAATTATAGCATTTGATTTTTGTGATTTTCTCTTTGATATGATTTAGGAAACCCGCTCTATGACTTCTTCATCGGGCGGGAGCTAAACCCCCGGATTGGAGATTTTGACCTGAAATATTTCTGCGAGCTCAGACCGGGCCTGATTGGCTGGGTGAGTTTACCCAGAGTAGCAAACTACTTGGCTCACCTTGACACTGTTCAAAGATTTATAAATACAGTACTCTATAAGAGACACATTTGAAAACTGTCTCTAATGAGATAACAAGGTCCTTTTAAGTTAGTCGTCATCCATTCATTCTCTTCCACTTATCCAAGTGGCTCCACTATCCTATCCCTATAGGCAAGGTACACCCTGGACAGGTCACCACTATGTCTCAGGGTTAACACAAAGAGACAAACAACCGTTCACACTCGCATCACACCAGAATCACCAGTTAAGCTAACCCCATTAACTGCATGTCTTTGGACTGTGGGGGGAAGTCAGAGTACTCGGACAGAATCGACACAGCCGCAGAGAGAGCATTCAGACTCTGCACAGAAAGACCCGGCCAGATAATAGAGTCTTACCCGGATGTATTTGTAAGTGTGCAAAACACCTTCAGATTCACGTTGCATTAAATAACATTGATGGTCATTTCTGTCCAAGAGCCCAACATAACCAACAGGTGGCGGTATTGCTCTCCTCTGAGCTTCCATAATAATTTGCAGTCTGTGAGTTTGACACAGTCACAATCAAAAGCTTTTCTCCCTGCTGACCTGACACAGTAAGACATTTGCTGGAGGACTGGGGTGCGCGCAGCTATCCGTGTCTGAGTCATCAGACTAAATTAGACTAAATGTGCTGTAGAACCTCAAACAAGATCCCTAAAATGACCACGAGGTTCTCAGTGTCATCGCCGGTCACAAAAACGACAGCACCGAGACTGCAGAAGGTTAAAGCGTCTTGGTAAAGCACTGATGCGAGCAGCCGTTTTCCTTTGGTATTTACAGTGTACAAAGGAAAAACCTTTGCACATGTGAATGTTTTAAAGCCATGTGCGTGGGAGAGCCCAGAAAAAGCCTCCACCAACTGGCTACAGACACTGTGTGGGATATTTTCATTTCCTGTTCAACGTCCAAACTACTTTCTTTTAACGTTCAGCATTTCACAGTTGTTGATAAAGTCTCAAATATTAAAGCACAATGGGCTTTCTTAATAATTTAATGGATTCCTTGGACTTTGGTATAATGGTGCCAAATATTGCTTCTTAGATCTAAATCAGCTTCATATTTAATAACTCAGTTTGAGTTATGGAAGTGTTTATAGCTCGAGTGTGAAATATTTATTTTGTTTCTGCATTCTCGTGTATCATCAAGTCGGAAAAATGTACACGATGTATGGATTTCTTTTCCCACTAGGAACATAAATGACAACAGTCTGGGGAATGAATGCAGCTGCAGAATATCCTTCACTCAGAAAGCATTTGGAGTGTGATAATGCATTTATTAATCATTTATTCGATTAGTCCAAATGGCAGACAATTGATTGGCGTGCACGCTGTAATTATTTGCACATTTTTTTGTTCTCTAGACTCTGCACTCCAGCTCATTCCATTTGACATAAAATGATGGATCACAGCGCCTAGTCTGGGCTTTCATTCGAGCACTGGAAAGACTCTGTGCGAGATACGGTTAAACGTGTCGCCCTGAATCACAAATAGTTCAAATGTAAATTGGACATTTACGCAAAAGACCTCACATGTGACCCAGAGTTGACTGCAAGCTGTCATTCAGATTGAGGTGATTCAGAGGAGGTGAAGAAGATATCAAGGACTTGTTTGACGACATGACTGGTTTGCCAAAGTTAGATTCATTCTTAATTTTCACTCAAGAAAACTGGAACAAGACCTGCAAATGATCTCATGGATGGATAAGGCTAAGACTTGACTTTTAATGAAGTCTATACTGTTTCATGTTATGTTAGATTAAATGTACCTAAATACAGAGTAGGTTTTTACTGTATGTTTATAATCAATTCATCACAGGAGGAATTTTCTTATTTAGAAAGACAGAAAATGGGACATGTGTCTTATATTTCACGCACAAACGAAAGACTCGATTAAGTGAGACATTATTTGGCAGATTATTAATCCTAAAAACAGTGGCTCTGTAGTGTAGTGGTTAATTTGCCTAACACATGAAAGAGCCCCTGTTTGAGTTTGGGAGGAGATGAAAATCCCTGGGAGGGTAGCATCAGGTAGGGCATCATCTGTAAAAATCGCATATGTGGATCCATCCACACGAGAATAAGTGACCAGCCAAAAGAAGCTTTTTATTTATTGCAAAATAAATAGTAGAATAATGACAGCATCCATTTATTTTAGTTGGCAATCTCATGATCACAGAAGGAATTTGTCTGCCCGTGCAAATGAACACACGCAGCCCCACTTGTGTTCATCATTATTCACGACCCCCTCAGGTGGTCATTAACCTCGGCATGCTGATGAAGGAGGTGGAGCTCCGAGGATCCCCCTCCCTTGCCATGATTCTGGTCAACAGTTTCCAGCTGCTGTACGTGGCGGACGCTCTGTGGAATGAGGTGAGAGTCACACTTTTTTTTTTTTTTTTTACTTTATTTGATCACTGCTTTTATTTAATGTCTGCTTCATTTTGCTGTAACAGGAGGCTGTCCTGACCACCATGGACATTGTACACGATGGTTTTGGTTTCATGCTGGTCTTTGGTGATCTGGCCTGGGTTCCATTCACGTACGGCCTGCAGGCAGCCTTCCTGGTTGTGCACCCCCAGACCCTAAGTTCACTCAAGGCTGCAGCCATAATAGCACTGAATGGTAATCGCTTGTCAGCTCTTTTCTGCTGTTCTGCTGAAAAGTGGCTGAAAATGAATAATGAACCTTTTTTTTGTTTGTTTTTTGGGGTTTTTTTGCTGTCAGGTATTGGATATTACATTTTCAGACAATCCAACTCACAGAAGAATCAGTTCAGGCGGGACCCCACTCATCCAAGTGTCACTAGTCAGTTTGTTTCCCTCCGTTTTTATCTTTATCTTTTAATGCATTCAGATAAAGTCTTTTTTTTTTTTTTATTGCTTTCCTCCTCACATCAAAGTGGGGAGGGAGACAGAGAGTTGGTAAATCTTATTCAGAAATATCGGTGCGTTTTACGACTCCCTACAGGACTGGAGACCATTGCCACAGCAACAGGGAAGCGGCTGCTGGTGTCCGGCTGGTGGGGTCTCGTTCGTCATCCCAATTACCTTGGGGACCTCCTCATGGCCCTTGCCTGGTCCCTTCCGTGTGGTAAGACATCTTAAAAGCTCTCTGCCCTTTTTTTTTTTTTTTTTGCTAGAAAAGAAGGCCACGCTGACATAACAGTTTTTTTTAGCATATGTGGGTGAAGTCATGGATAAGAGATTAATGTCAGGCTGAGTAATAATCATCTTCAGCCTTGTTTATTATTAGTATGGATAATGATGGCTGGTTGTGTTAATGATCCACTGTGAAATCCAGGTTCTTTTTTTTCTCGGAAACTTTACTTGTATGCATGTACGAAAGTTTTGACCTCCTCATTATGAATGTCACTAATCCCTGGATTAGTGACATTCATAGCAAAGTAACTCATAGCAAAAGTCATAATCTTTCATTTTTATTGTCATTATACCTCAAATTGGTCGTTTTAAGAAAATCTTTACGTTTGTATTTAGCTGCAAGGACCCCAACCCCAAATGCATTTATTGATAATGAAGCAGCAAGCTGCGGTATGAGGAAGCCTTTATCGGATCAGGGGTGACTCGTGAGCCTGGCATATACAACTGATCGCTTTGAGAAAGACTGACCAACAGAAGAAACAGGAGAGGGAGAATGAATGGGTGTGTCGCTGCCGCACAAGTAGAGATTTACAGATCTATGGCCAGTAGGGGAGTGTTTGCGGCGTGCTCCAACTCCTTTGAGTTTATCTACCTTTATAATATGATTGGAAAGATGTGTTTTTGGTATTTAAATAGCGTTTTGTATGGGGTGCTGATCCAAGGATTTTCAAATATTTTAAACTTAACCATGAAAACCTGGCCAAGTCCAACACCAGGAGCAAATAATTGCCAGTAAGTCCAAGCTCTCACTGCAAAATGAGGGCCAAATGGATCATAGCAATGGGTCAGATACCCCACACTCCTGAAGCACATACACATGAGGGTTACAGTTAGACCCCTTCTTCAAGTCCACAAAGAACATGACTGGTTGTGCAAACTCCCACACACCCTTGTTGTGGAAGTTTTCCATTTAAATAAAGCCTGCAGACGAGCGGTAGCTAACATTCTTTAATCAAAGCACACAAAGAACAGACAACCAAGCTTGATGGAGCCCCTGCATGTCCGCGGGACAGACGGTCAGCAGAGTTCTCCCTGAGTCTAACATGGCTCTCAGTTAAATACCTTCTCCAGGAACAAAAGGCAGTACACAGCTGTTTCACACCTTAAGGTTCACACTCCCTTGCTACCTCCCAGAGTCCTTGAAGAGACAAAAGACTCTTCCTGTGGAGTTCCTGTTTCCCCCAAGATCCTTACTACACCCCCTACCATTTGTCTTAAGACATGTTAAAATCCAGTGGCACCAAGGCATTACAATAAAATAATGTGATTAATACATAAGTAAAAGAACTTCCTATACACCCTCAAACATGCTCAGCAGGATAAAGAAGCAGTCCAGTATTCCACAACCAGGACGAAAACTAGATTTTACTACATACACTACATACAACTTCTTTAACTGAGCTTCAGGAGGACCAATGTGGACAAACTTCTTCTCTAGTACATCTAGTAGCTTAATATTTCCAGCGAGGCTTAAAAGTGTGATCCTTGTGTAATTGGTCCTGGAGGACATCAAGAGCCTTAAGATGCTTCTAGAGAATCTGATCCACCCCAGGGGCTCTGTGACCAAGGAGCTGTTAAACTACCTCAGTGACCTCACCCCCAGTGATGGGTTGGTCATCCCCCTCACTTCTTCTCTTCCTCTGGGTTTGATAATAAGATTGAGGGGGTCCTCAGTGGAAGTATTCCGTCCACTGCTTGATTATATTAAGTTGAGGTCAGCTGCTTTCCCATTCTGTCACACGACAGTATCCCTGAATCGTTTCAAGGCTGTCCAAAAGTCTTGTTTCTTGCTCTCACCCAGTCCTCCCTGACCTTCCTTCAGCTACTAACAGGGCTGAACTCTTTGCTGGCAGAACAGACACCAGCCACTTTGCAGCTGCAGATTCGTGCAGCATGTTCCTCTTTTTAACCCAACCTTCCTTTGAGTGCTTCAGAAGTTGTGCTGGAGGTTGGGATGAAAATCTCACTCACAGACTGGGGGCTCTGCAAAATGGTCCTCACTGTACATTTGGGTACACGACACCTGTCCAGGACCCTGCTTACGAACACCCTTCTTCTTGAACATGGTGTTTGTTTTTGACAAACTGTACTTAGCACAGAAGTCCAACAGATAAACATCACTCTGGTTCAGATCAGGCAGGCCATTCATCCTGATCAATCCCCACCTGGTCTCACCTGTTCTGTCACAAAGTGGGATGGACTCAAGCGCAGACAAGGCAGCTAGAATACAGTTCCGTTTATTACTATACAACACCAGGTGCAAATATATACAAGTGAGAGGGCGGGGGGAATCCAGGGCACAGGGAAATCCGGGAAAGGAGCTGTTCACACACGAGGGACTTCACAAAAAACACAGCACACCAGCAAGCCTGCACACCAAGGGTTCCAGGGAAACAGAATTCCTGTTTACAGACAACAAGTGATTAATCCAAAGGGTCAGCGATACGAAAAGGCAACAAGAGACTAGTACTCCGGAGCTTACTACCAAGGTTACTCAATAGTCCAGCGACGAGATGCTTCCAGCCACTGCCTTAAGTAGTGGATGAGTTTAGGCGATGAGCCACAGGTGTGTGATTAACCTCAGGTGCGAGGGCCAGGGGCGGGAGCCCGCAATAAGCTCTGCCCCGGCGAGACACGGCAAGCGTGAGAGAGGTAGATGTAAACAAGAAACATATGTAGCCAACCTGAGTCAGCCAGGCAGATACGGGGACCATGACATGTTCGGTGCCCACGGTGGAGTCTTAATGGCAGGGGTACCCTGAACTGTTGCTCAGCACTTAAGGAACAAACAGCAGTTAAGACCTGTTTTACCCCTCCTCACCGAGCCACTATTGTTTTTCTTTTTTCTTTTTTTTTTGCATTGTGGTAAATACCGGATGGAAAACAGCCTCAATCTAACTAAGCATTTAATGCCACATTTTGTGTGCTCTCAGTACAGTTTGATGTGGTTTTGGTTATATAAGGTATTAATGGCCTTGTGCACTGTGATATTTTTTTTCAGACTACCTCCATGTCCTTATGAAATATTTGCATTACATTTGCAACTGGTGTGCTTCCAACAAAGGCAGCAGGAAACTGTTCTCTTTGTTCTTCTGTAAATTGCCCTGTTCTCTCAAAAACCCACTTCCTGAAATAGTGACTGTCAGACTTTTGTATAGCTGACACTCTCATTGATATTCAACATTATGTGACTCATTTGTCTCTCTGCTTTTGTAATTGAGACGCATTCTTTAGTTTCTGCTTTTTATCCTTTTTTATCGCTGTAGCACAAACTGCAAAAATATGCACTCCAAAAAAAAAGTGATGACAGATGAAAGCTGCCCTAACAAACGAGCTCAGTGGTCCCCTGTAAACCTGGACTGAGGAAGCGCTGACTAAAGGGACAAGGGGTACTGCTCTGATTACTGTGATGAATCAACACTGAATATTAAGAGCTTAATTAGACTGGTATTCACTGCAGGGCTTTTGTACAGTAAAGACTGAATAGAAAGTAAACTGCTATTTGCAGAGGAGGATGTACACTTGATTGCAGCTTGTTTTATACAAATCACAAATGCTGATGTCAGTAGCAAAAGAAGGTACTAGTTTTTTTTCACCATTCATTACTGAATCATATAATACTGTCTTGTGTTTTTTGTCATATGTGCCTCTTTATTTATAGGATTCTCATATCTTCTGCCTTATTTCTACGTCATATACTTCACCGTTTTACTGATTCACCGAGAGGCCCGTGATGAAAGACAGTGTAGAGCCAAATACGGGCTGGCTTGGGACACATACTGCCGACGTGTGCCTTACAGGATTTTCCCTTATATATACTAAGAAGAAAAGAAGATGTGGAGGAGAGGGATCTGAACTGCCGTACAACTTATTGAACACAAACCTAGCAATAATTTCATGTAAATCTATTTTCAGTGAAACAAAGATGACTAGCGTCTGCGCTCCACATCTCTTTGGAAAAACAAATATGACTTAAATACTGATTGGACGGCAGAAACAAATCCATAAATATCAGTGCCTTTGTTCAAAGAATGTCTGCGTAAAAGCGTTTTTTACAGTGTCTTGTTTTGTTGTTGTTGTTGTTGTTGTTGTTGTTTTTTAAAATGTGGTGCCACAGTAAACTACATTGGAAATAAACAACTACAAAACACCAAGTATTCGAAAGTGTTATTGAAATAAAATAATTATATTATAATATGAAGATAAAACGTGATGATGTTTCACATCGTTGCATTATGTATGCAGAAGTCAAGCCCATTCTTTTGTGAAAATGTGACTCATACACTCAGTGGACACATCCCTTTAGTGGGTTTCCACCACATCCCAAAGGTTCTGTATTGGCCTGAGTTTGGTAATTGTGAAGGCTGTTCAAGCACAGTGAACTCATTGCCACATTCAAGAAACCAGTATGACCTGATCTTAGCTCTGTGACGTTGCAGCATAGAAGTAGCCTTCAGAAGATTGGTCCACTGCGGTCATAAAGGGATGGACATGGTCGGCAACAATACCCAGGGAGGCTGTGTGCTATGAACCCCCCCACCAGAGTGGATCCACATTGTTTCACACCAAATTCAGATGCTACAATCCAAGTGTAGCAGCAGAAATCCAGACTCATCAGACAAGACAACATTTCTCCAATGTTTTTCCAATCTTCTGTTCACCTTTGTTCAGCCTGTGTAAACTGTAGCCTGTTTCCTGTTCTCAACTCAGCGGAGAGGTGCTCGGTCTGCTCTTCTGCTGCTGTAGTCCATTTGCATCAATCTGGCCCTTCTTCTCAGACTTTCCTCCACATTTTCTTCCAGAGAACTGCCGCTCGCTGGAGATTTTCTGACCGTTGTTTGCAAACCACGGAGATGGTTGTGTGGGGGAAATCAAAGCATATCAGTGGTTTCTAAAATACTCAGACCAGCCCATCTGGCACCAACAACCTTTCTTCGCCATTCTGATGCTCAGTTTGAATTTCACTAGCTCTTCTTAATCATGTCTAAATGCACTTAATTGGGGCCAAGTAATTGGTTGATGAGATATTTGTATTGATGCGCAGTTGTAGAGGTGTACCTAATGAAGTGGCCAGGGAGTGTAATTTTTAGTAGTAAAACCACAGCAGCTATTAGGAGCCACTTCCTATGAACATGTCTGTTTTTAGCTAGCTAACCTTTTAGAACCTGTTATCATCTTGTTCAAATGGATTCTCTTTCCAGGCTTCCAAGCTACAATAGCAGATGTTTGCCAAGCCTCTAGGCTTTTTAAACATTTGTTAGGCTTCATCTCTGAGCTCGCTCTGTTTCAAATTATTCTAAAGGAACAAGTACACGGCAGATATTAGTACCAGTAAATGCAATCAGAAGCTGCTGAAATGGCCTCTGTCAGCACTAAAGCAATAATTACTTCTTCTTGAGGTTTTGCATTAGAGTAGCTTCTTTTGCTGTGGAGGTGACAGGTGGCCACATTATTGCTGAACTGATGCATCACTTTGAGAAGAGGTTTTTTTGTTTAGGCAATCTCAAAATCTTTCATGACTGTGCGATGATCAGCAGTTTGGTTTTTATGGCGCTTCAATGCTTGAGCTTGTTTGTTGCCCTTTTTAAAAACAGATTGAGACGTCTATTCTATTAGGCTACGATGCAGATTCGTCTAAAAATAATGTTTGTATTATATTTGACCTATTCCATTATAAATCACCCTGCATTTACACTAGCAAATGATGTTTTTCTCACATGCAGTGAGGCGTGTGCGTACAAATGACAGAGCACTCTGCTGATGCACACCTTCGTTTTTCACCTTTTAAACCCATTTACAGTACTGTTGGCCTCTGGCCTCGCCTACACAAGCTATTTTGTGTTGTTTTTCAAATGCTAAGTGCTAATTAGGAACGGGCTTCTATACTGTGAATGCGTGTCTACATGGTGGCTAGACTCATGCTGAATTATTACATAAGCTTCTTAGCTTTTTATAGGATATGCGAATATTTGTGTGCATGTGCAGCATGTACTGTGCCTGTTGTTTTTGTTCTTTTTAAAATTTTATTACATATTTTGTTCATATGGTAATTATAAGGCTGGATTACACCACAGATACCTGTGCATGTGACACAAAATAATAACAAAATATAACTTCAAAAAGTAACTGTAGTCAACCGCAAAAAGTGTTCATACATAAACCAACGAAATGACAAATCTCACCTGGAATGTAAACTCTAGCTTTGAAGTCAGTAAGTTCAGGTGTGGCTATTACACCAAGCCGCTTCTTATTAATATATATCAGTAATAAATATGGCTGACACCTAATATAGTGGCTTATAAATTCAGATTCAGAACATTAAAAACCAGCCAAATATCTTTTATTTCCTTTTTTTTGTTGTTGTTGCAGTAGTTAGCCACACAATAAATGACAAAAGGTAATTAAACTACTTTAATCACTTAATATATGTCAGCTAGGTCTGTCACACAGGCACAGAGAGGCAAATAGTTGGTGTGTGCAGACAAATTGGCATCTTCCATGCAAACTGTGGGTGACTCCAGCAATCTGCTAATCTGATAATAACCACAGGGACCACCACAAGGTGCAGAACAGATTTCCCCTAGCGACTGCCAGCTGTCTCCAGCAACTGCTCCCCATCCTTTTGGGAAATACACTTTTTGTCCCCAGTGACCGGTCGTTGCCAAGGGGTTGCTGACCATTTTCTAGGTCAGTGTGACTGAGGACTACCAGCAAACTACTGCAATTAGCTAAATCCTAAATCCCACCTGTTTTAACTTCTGGTCAACACCATTTTGTATAATATAGTTGTTTATGGTCATTCAACCTGGAGTTCGAATGTAAATGCAATGTTTGTATTTAGCCAAGACTACTAGATATTAATGACACACCTCCATCTTATATATACACTCTATTGTTCCAAGCATTATGTAATACAATACGATGTCTACTTTGCAAGTCATCATCACACTTGTGACTGACAAGTCTCTATACAAAATGAGTAATTAGCCCTTAGATTAGGTGTTCAGTTTTAATAAGAACTAAATGCTTAACTCTTTAAATCAGGACGTCACAAACCATCTCATGGCATTATTATATTACATTGTATCAGCTCATGATTTCTTTGACATGATGCCGTGCAAACACACTGCCATCTTTAATGAATATAATGACAACTGACATATGTGGGTAAAGACTTTGTCATTCTTCACTCCCCGTAGCGCCAAATTATTCTGTAAATGCTTGTCACTTTGATTCTGTATAATCTGTGAAAAGTTGCTTTCCCTGTGTATTAATTAAATGCTATATAGATATTTCAGGTGTTAAACTACACTATCAGCATTGCAGTAGTCATCAGGATTAAAATTAGACTGCCATTCTCATTACCAAAAGGAAAAAAAAAAACTCTCAGCCTGAGGGCTTCATCCATTTAAAATATTCAATTTGATCTGAAAATTGAAAATTAAAATTAGATATGAGCAGACGTGGCTGATTAAAAAGTCTGTTACAAGCGAGTAATACTCTGTTTATAAAGCGGCCTTAAACGTGACCCGGGAACTTTCAGACTCGTCTTAAAGCAGTCTCACATAACAGTGAAGAGGGGAAGAAACAGCAGCCAAGTCATGACTTTCTAAGGCCAGTTACTGAAAATGAAGTTAGTAGTTAGTTTGATGAAATTTATTTATATAAGTGAGACAGCAGCTGACAGAGTGAGTCACGCTCGTGTCTCTGTCTGGACAGACGATGCACAGTCCAAATAAAAACATAAGTGTGAACAGGTTTGACACATCCTTGGAAACAAAAAGAGACTGCTAAGACAGCACATCTGCTCCTTCCACAAACTTAGGACTTCAGAAAAAAATGCAAAAACATCATGCTAATTTTGTAATACATCCATGATATGCAGTGACAAATCTGGTTGATTGATTTTCATACATTTCATGGGGGCTTATGTCAGGAAGGGCATCCGGTGTGAAAATCCTCCAAACCAAACATGCGGAGGTACCCGCTGTGGTAACCCCTTGTGTCTAAGGGAGCAGCTGGAAGTAGCTTACGTTTTCATTTGTTGTTTTGAGTTTTCAAACATATAAAAAGGTCTCACTGCATGCGCAGAGTGTTTATGATGAATGTCAAACCAAAATCATTTTGCATTTTACAGGAATCCGAGTGTGCATTCAAAAAAGGGACAGTCAGTAACTACATATTTTTTATTCTTCTCCTTTTTTCTTTAATTTTTCTTAAATTAACCCCCACCCCCCTTAAATTTGGTGTGCACCCCTTCACCATACCTATCGTTTCCTTATGCATGCATGCCTATAGAGCCAGAATAACATGCACCAAGCTTGAATTGTATAATAATGAATGTGCACAATATGTATGTGTGTGTTTGTGCATGCACCTCCGAGCGCGCGCGTGCTTGCCAATCGTGCATGCCAATCCTGACGTTTTCAAGCCCATCAGTTGTTAGCCAGTTTCCATGGTAACGCCTGGCTGAGAGGTGCACAGACGTAGGAGAGAGGGGAAAGGAGTTGAGACAATTATGGTGGTGGAGGGTGCTGAAAAAAGGAAGAGCCCGAGATGATGAGTGTGAAACAGTGTGAATCGTGGGATGAGAGGGAACGAGAAACAGATGCATGTGCTGTGAGTGAGCGGGTTCAGTGTGTGTGTGAATGTTGTATATATGCGCGCGTGTCAGTGTCTGTGTCTTGGTGTAAGCAAGTGTCATAACTGCTTATATGAAAGTGATATGTATGTAGTGGATGTAATAAATATAAATGCACTGGGCAGTGAAGCAGTGCTGCCAGGCATGTGCACCAACTTCTATTGGATTTTTCTGTGTTTTCAGCTTCAGAGTGAGTCAACAGGAATTTCTAATACAGTTTAGTTTCCATGGTGACAGCGGAGAATGATCTGTCCTCTTCAAACAGAGGGGAAAACGCCAACTTGAAGCCTTGTTGTTTCTCTGTTTTCTGTCTGAATCATTATTTAAACAAGTGATAACCTGGCAAACCTTTCAGACTCTACAAATGAGCCCCAGAGCCAGTTTAGACCCACACTCAGTGTTTTAGGTTGTGTGTCTTTTTTCTCTCCCCCCTCTCTCTCTGAGGAATCACAACTTGTGAATTTTAAATGTTATATAGCTACAGTGACATTTTCAGAAGTGATGATGTCTCTCTGTGGAGACGAACTCTGTCAGCTTCATTTTATTATGTAATCTAATAGGCATCCAGAGCTCTATAATTTGAAATGTTAGTATTCTGAAGGTGCAGACGTTAATGAAAGGCTTTAATCCTCTCTCTGCTGCCCTCCAGTAGAAGCTTTTTCCACATCAGTATTGGTATTTAGTTATTCTGGTGCCTTTAGAGAGGTTGGCTGAATGTCTCTGGAACCACTTCTAAATGCAGCTGTTTTTCAACAGCTTCTCAATGAGGCAGTTCGTCTCCTATCCCTCAGTCTAATGCACCACTCAGTGTCCCCATCATCCTTCAGTTTTATTTTTTCTCTTCTAGCACATCTTCGGAAGAAACATCGCATTTCTGTGACAACTCTTCACAGATGGACAAATAAATTCTGACCCTCAACAGGCAGGAAATGATCGACATAGAAATGGACATTTTGGCATCGTTGTTTTATTAGAATACGGCATGGCACGGCTGTACATCATAGTGTAGCCTAATATCTATATATATAAAGTCATCCACCAAATTTACTGTAGCGTACGTTGATGAGAAATGTATAAAAGACAGATACAAATAATTATACTCAAATACAGTTTTCTAAAAGGCTTTGTTCACAGCAACTACATGACATTCAACCAAGCTGTATGTCTCCTCCCCCCTTTTTTTCCTCCTCGTGTTCCTGTGCTTTAGAAGCGATTGTCCAGACTCTACACGCTCACACTGTAGTTTTGAGGTCTCAGTGTCCTGTGATTACTTTTGACATTATTTGGAACAGCATACACCGTCTTGTCTTCAGACACACTGACAGCCTACTGAAATTGCTTCAGTGCTTGCGATTCAGATCACACAGGCAGTTTGATTTGCTCTGCGTGCCTTGATTTCAGACTTAGATAAGGCTTTGTTTATATTTATGCATGTGTATGTCCTGAGCATCTACAGTGCAGCTACATTAACGACACGGGTTATTAATGGTTATAAAACATGTTTTTTTCTCCTTTAAGACTAATATATGATATATTTTTTGAAGAAATTAGGCTTCCTGTAATGTAGAGCATACTGTATGTCAGTCAATGAAGGTGATTTTAGAACTGTAAGTACGTTCTGGACACTTCATGGATTTATATTAATTATTATTAATTTCTGCTTTTCTTCCACAACCTTCCTCCCCTCATCCCAAAAAGTCACGGCAGATGGCCGCCCCTCCCTACACCTGGTTCTGCTGGAGGTTTCTTCCTGTTAAAAGGGAGTTTTTCCTTTTCACCGTCACCAAAGCGCTTGCTCACTGAGGGTCATATGATTGCTGGGATTTTCACTGTTTTCTTTTTACTATTGAAGGGTCTTTACCTTCCACCTATAAAGCACCTTGAGGCCACTGTTGTTGTGATTTTGAGCTATATAAATAAAACTGAATTGAATTGAATATTAGGAATTAAAGTCATCCTTTCCAAATTGCCAACACATTTTGTGAAAATTAACAAACCACAATTCAGCTGATGTGAGTATTCCAGTTGTAGCAAAGGCTTGGTACATTTCGTTCCCCCCAGTGTTTCAGCTTGACAAATGTGCATGGGGCTAATGTTTTATGAATCTGATAAACACAGTGCTGTTGCCGGAAAAAGTGCTGATGCAAAAATGTTTCTTTCTATAAGAAATATTGCATTTATTCCTGTTTTGAGGGACATTTGCTAAAACTACAGTGAAAAATATAGGCTTGTGGCTAAGTAATACAGGCAGGGCAAGAAAGCGTGAAATGCTGATGTACACAAACATTTGTATTGAATTTGCTGAGCTTAGCAAAACAGCCTCAAGCACTGGTATACAGTGCAGTGTGGGCATTTTCTAAGGAAAACATAGTTTTCATTAGAAATAAATTTCATATATTGCTAACACACACTGGAAAATTATACTGTTACTTTTATCACTGATCGAATGATCAGGGAGTTTTTACTTCCCACTGTTGCCAAGTGCTTGCTCATAGGGGGTCGTTTGATTGTTGGGGTTTTGTTTCTATTATTGTAGGGTCTTTACTTTGTAATATAAATGTGACTTCTTGTGATTTTGTGCTATCAAAATAAAATGTAATTAAATTTATTTAAACAGATCTACTATTTAATTATTGGATAAATGTCATGACAGTTTGTCAATTTTTGCTGTGAATCCTTCTACGTAACAAGAACTTCAGTAGGCTGCAGCAGCTGAGACCATTATTTTAAGTGGGCATTCCTTGACAGTAAGACGTGGTTAGTCAGGGCTGGGGGCAAGGTAACTGATTACAGCCAGCCATGTCTAGCAGCTGAGAAATGCCCACCCGTGTTCTCCGGAGACTCCTTACCTCATTTTTTCCTATCTGAGCCCACAGTTTGTCTATCAAACACCACCATTTAGTACACCTGGAGTTGGTGTATGGCAAATATCACAGCTTGTTCTCAGGCCCCCAGAGTTTCTGTTTTCCTACTGATATCACACATCTGAACCATCACTTATCTGCAAACAGATCCATCTAATGAACACATGGCGGCAAAGGCCAGCCGAGGAAAGGCTTTACTGTTTATAAATCTTGGTCATCAGCAAGATTGTGTGTCTCTTACGTCTGTTGCCTTTGCAGCTGTATGTTTGTCGATGTATTGCGATGCTGTCGTTGCACTCCTTAAACAGCTGAAACACTGTCATAGAGTCGTTATTGTCTCATCTGCCACTTTTGTCCCACTCACTGTTACAAACACTGAATAACACTGGATCGATATGTCTCATGACTCAATTTACATTGCTAGATTACTGTTATTAATTGCTTTTTTGTACATGAGATGACTATGCTATGCTATTCTACCTCGAATCAGAGAAGAGTTGCTGTGCTAAGATGGCTATAGTATAAATGCAGATGAATAAGAGTAAACATCACTGGAAAGAGGAATAAGGTGCTTCCTGCACACTAAAAAACACAACAAAACTAAAGTTTTTTTTCTTTTTTCTTTTTTTTGAGGAAAAACAATATGTGCCAAAGAAAGTAGAATTAAAGATAAGGTTTGAGAGCACAAAATACTGCAACTACTTTCTAGTCTCATCATTTTTCTTTTGACCTTGATTTTATATTTGGCACAATGATTTTCAGCGGTAACATTTTGGCATGTTTGAGCTGAACGCTCTTTGGAAAGCATGAACCTAGCATATAGCGTAAAATATGCCCTCTGGACACACCTATTTTGAATGCACATCACAAGCATTGACCCTTAAAGTCAAACTTATTTAAGTCAACCCTGGATAATTCCTTGCTTTTTTCTCATTTCATTTTATTTTCTTTTTACCAATGTCTGATTTGACTTTGCATTTGGCAGAGACTGGCATCAGGCAAATCTTTATCCTCTGTCCTGGTTAAAGGTGTCTGTGCAGACTCCAGCTCATGCCAGGTTCGTTAAACCTCTTACACTGCTAACCCATTTCCTGCAACACGATCAGAGTAACGGTTTGATGTCAGAGTTTCCATATGCAAAACAATCCTGCTTTTAGTACATTGTCAAAGTCAAAGAATACAGACATAATTTTTCATTTTCCAGTCCCCAAGTGTTTGGAGATTCACAGTGAGTTGAGCGACTGGATTATTAAGAGCAGCGTGGGGAAAATCCAGCCCTTCAGAAATATTGTTAAATTGTATAATGGGTCAAAGGCAACACAAACACCTGCGTTTCAGTCCTTCAAGATTTCATCCGGTTGTCCGACGGCAGTATCGGGTGTACAATGATACAATCGAAAAGAGGCTTTTTCGAAAAAATTCACATTCACTCAAATTGTTCTTCGTGCTTAGTCCAAGGTTAGACTTCCAAAGCCCAAAGCCAGAAAGGTCAGAATACATGGAGAAAGTAAAGGTTTGTGTCTCCGTTTGTTCTCCAATTTTTCTTTTACAGTTATTTTATTTCTTCATCTCTCCTGTTTGTTAGAAGCTCACCAAGGCGTAGACCATACTACAAGAAATAGTGTAGGATGATAAATTAAAATTAATTTTACAAATTTATGAATCGTAACACACGTCTAAGGATTCCTTGAAGTGTCATTATGAAATGAGAAACATTGTAAATCTCCCACTTACCTGTAGAGATAATAGAAAAATGAGAGAAGATAAAAGCCCAGCTTACACCAGGACTCTTTCTGACAGTAGTTGAGAATGTCGGCGTTCATCACGCTGACAGGATCATACATGACCTCTGAGCCATCAGCGGGCCGATGAAAAAACCTGAAAAAAGCAGGAGGTTTGGCTCACTCACCCATCAGACCAACACAAACTAGTTACACATCTGCTGTGGGACCATACCTCCACAGATGGTAGAAGAGCAGCGGGATATTTAGGCCAAGTGTGACCCACTCTCCAGCACACATGAACATCAGGCAGAAGAGACCGTGGATGGAGTACTCTGGTACCACCAACTAATAAGAAATATAAGAAGGACGGAAACTGAAATGATTAAGTGATAACACTCCAACAACTCTTTAGAAAACACTGATGTGATAGAATTACAGTGTACAAGACCACACTGCAGGGCAAACACTTTCACACGGAAGGTGTTGCTGTTAGTCAGGGCTAGCTGCTGTTACGGGTGCAAATATATGTTCACTTGCATGTGGACTCTTTTTTGCTGACCTTTTTTTCTTGTGATGTAAAGTCTAGCGTTTGGTTGTTAAAATACTATTTGGGAAAATCTGAGATGGGGTTAAGACTCAAGATGGCAACAGGATAGCAACAAAGATGATAAAACTACATTTACTGTGAAAGGACAAAAACTTTTGGGGGGCAACTTGAGGGCAGCAGAAACAAGCTCTGAACACTTACTTATCAACATTTTAGTGTTTCATGCTGGGCAGGGAGTGTGTTACCACTTTTCAGAACTTTTCTCTGAAAATAGCTGCCTGTAGCAGCCAAAAGCAGTGCAATGAGAGCACTGAGAATGAACCGACGCTGTAATGTCTAGGCTAAATGAGGCCAGCTTGCAAGCACCAGAAAGTTCCTTAAGTGGCCACTTGAAAGTTGTTCTACAAGTCAGTGAGTAACCATATAATCCTACGTTAAAGAGCTTTCTTGTTCCAAAAAAGAGTTTTGGTTGCTATAACTAATATACCCCTACAAAATGACTACAGGAGGTGAATTTTTCTTTATTTGGCTTTTCACCTTAAATCTTTTAAGCTTTCACCTGCGCTAATTCAGATGTCAGACTCGGGCTTCAGTGTGCGGGAACATTTTAATAGAACTGTTTTACAGATAATGCTGTGGCTTTGTACTTCAGTTTTGGTGAGTGAAATTCTAGTATTTCATATTTGTTAGAAGGTTTGTGTATCTGTGTTTCTCATTTTAACTCATACAGTCTGTGGATGTGCCTTGCTAACTGTGCTAACAAGCTAGCATGGTTAGCCCCACCAGTAACCCCTAGTAGGCTTCTTGGTAGT
The DNA here is from genome assembly GCF_041146795.1 of Maylandia zebra. NCBI lineage: Eukaryota > Metazoa > Chordata > Actinopteri > Cichliformes > Cichlidae > Maylandia > Maylandia zebra. Next base: position 10,970,143 of record NC_135176.1, on the reverse strand, counting down.
GATGTGCGATACCACTGATTTCCTTTCCGATCCGATACAAAGTAATATTCAGGGTGGTATCGACGATACTGATCCGATACCGATACTTTGTACAAAAACTTATTTTATTTATTGTAGCTCAAATTATAGCGTCATAATGATTACAGGACATCAGAGTACTTGTTTCCAACAATGCTTAGTTTTAATATTACTCTTATTTCTCTTTCTGGGTCGCAAAAAAACTTTTAACATATTTTCAGGTGAGAATGTAGCTGTGTAAACTTCAAATATCTGAGCCCATCGACACATTGTTTTCAAACCCCTGCGGTCTTTCGCTACTCGGGTTAAACATGATATATAAGTCACTTAGATAACTTAAAAATGTTATTGTTTGGCTTTTTCAGTGTTTTATTTGTTTGTGAGTAAATCAGTTTGGCTGAGATTAAAGTTATTAGATTAGATTAAATAAAATGTAACTTTATTAATCCCTCAGGAGGGTTCCTCAGGGTTTTCACACAGCTGAATAAACGTCAAACAGAAAACTGATTAAACAGAAGTGTGAGACGGTCGAGAGTTTACGCCAGTGCCCGGTTATATTTTAGATAGCAAGGAGCAGACGGCAGTTTCACTCCACCGAGGGAGCTCGTGCCGTACTACCTGGCTTTCTTTAGACCGCGAAGGCCGGGCCCTCAGGTGGAAGCAGCCTCTGAATTTGGACACCCCCGCTGTTTCCGGACATTTAACGTATTTTATCCGATAAATAAACACTGTAAAATGTATTTATCCCCCCAATAGCCTTTGTCTCCCTAGTGTGGCCACAACACCTCACGTTTTTGCCACATGTATCGCAAACCACGTCTCAGTTTTTGTGGAGGTAAAATAGGTTCGCACATGACTCCAATTACGCTCAGCCATTGTTGTGAGTGCGCACGCCAAGGGGCTGCAAGACAGACAGCCTATTTCGCAAATGACTATGAAAGGCGGAAGAGGAAGTAGTTCCTTTGAGTGTAGACAATCCGAATGTTATAGTTTCTTTCCACTGTGTTCCTGTTAATGATAAACTACAAATTTACCCTAAATTACTAAAATATCGATATTTTAATGTGAGAATTGATTCTAGAACATAAATGATTGGTATCGGAGGAATTGATATTTCAGGATCGATCCGCACATCACTACTTCTTGGTTGTGGGGTGACCTGCCTGCAGCATTCAGGGTAGTTTTGCCAGTGTCTTCTTTTAGTGTTTTACTGCTAAAGACCTGTTTCTTGCAAATTTTATTATAACATTTTTATCTTTAAGATTCTTAGCTTAACACCAAGTTTTGTTTTAACTTTTAATTATGTTCATTTCAATTTATTCTTTACACATTATCGCTTTTATAAAGTCTTGCATGGTCTATTTTAAGTGATTAATAGTTTAATTTTTATAAAAATCTATTGTTTGTTTATTCTGTTTTTGGGAAGTACTTTGTAGTGCTATACAAATGAACCTTATTTAATGTGAACTTAATGTAATAAGAACTATCACATCACATACACGTAGCAATTTGATCTTGATGCTAGTTCAAAAATATGGCTGCAAAATAACAACTTACATTTCTTTGACTGACATCATAACCCTTAGCTGGCTCCATCAATCATTACAATCTGTTTCAATATTATTTGAATATTTTTAGTGGAACCAATTTCAGCAGTGATTGGTTGGAGCAAATATCACTAATACATATGTAGTCTAATTACCACGCTAGATTAAACCTGTGTAGCAGTTAAGGGTAATTGAAATTATATTTCCACTGCAGCAATAAGAGTTCCTTTTCAATAACATGGTGGTATTGTAATTATGCATCAGTGGCATTTTATTTTCTTGCACTGAGCAGCTATATAAAGAAAAACGTAAAAAAAACCCGAGAAAATGGTAACAATTTGAACCCAGGGCAAACCTTCTCAGAAAATGCTCTTTACTACATTAGCATATAGACCCTAATACTACAATTAGTAGTAGTAGTAGTATTAAATTAAACTCTTGTAATTTTATATATTTTTATTTATTTATCCATTAACTTTGAATCAAAAAAACCCAATGGCACTGGCCATCTTCAAGCACAAGCATGTTTAAAATGGCCTCCACAGTGTGTGATCTTTCACGGACACAAAGTTCTTTTTCTGAAAGCCTTGAAATAAAAAGCTGACAACATCTGGGCTGTATCAGTGCTCTCCATCACTGTGTGCCTGTAAAGAGGTAATGGCGTGTTGTGGGGACGGGCTACATGTGAAATGAATCAGTGTGTGTCATGGTCCTCACAATGAAAAAAGACAAACGGTCATGGCTCTGTGAAGCCCCTCTGCTTTAGTCATCCACCACCAGCAGATGAAAAACAGCTATTACTCACCCTGCGAAGCAGGTTGCAGATCCTTTCAATGTTGAGAATCCTTTCTCTCTGTGGCGAGGATATAAAGAAAGTCCGGTCAACAATATTACTGTCAATGCCTAACAGAAATAGCTGTCTCATAGCAGAAACAATAGACGATCATAGACTGGAGTGAATATTTATTATTATTATTTTGGAGGATTTTTTAAACTGGACAGATATTAAATATAGTGATAAAATCTAAAAACTGGACCTGATGGCTAGTTTTATGTTAGCATTCCTGCTTAAATATCAGTATTATGGGTATAGTGATACTGTAATATGCAGCTGTATATTACATTAGATCACCAGGCCAACAATAGTACCATGGAAAAATACACTTACCAACTGATAGTAATTAATTAACTACCTTCTTTTTTAAAAAACTAAAACTCCCGAGTTTGTTTTCATCATACGTCTAAAATACATATTTTTACACTTTGGTGCAGTTTTATCATCGATCTGTTTTTTAAATTTTTATTTAAGTTAGTTTCCAGAGTGAGTTTGCTCATTTCACTTTAGTTTCTATTGTTTAATAATTTTAAGTTTAATACAGTTTTTCGGTTCTTTTTTTTAGCCGCAGCTTTTTGTTGTTATACATGTGGTGTCTGTCAGAAGGTCAACACAATACGATACAAAACAGTATTACAATATTAAAATACACAGACCCACACACACAGTTGCGTAGACATCCCTGTTCTAATAAACACACACACGCAAGTACTTCTTCATTCTGGTATTGTTGGTTAATTTGACCAAAATGATACATTCATATGGATTTTTTTAGTGTATTTTAGTTTTATTTATTTATTTATTTTTGTTTTTTAGGCCAGTCTTTTATTTTTATTTATAATAACCTTGGTTTGGTGCAGACAGGACTTTTCATTTGGCTGTGGACTATAAGGCCATAACTATGATCTGGGCACATACAACAGGTACAACTTTTGCATGAAATATGAGTTAAATATAGGTTTTATTAATGACACTAGTGACAGTCCTGATCTAGAGCCTTAATGAATGTCATTAATCATACCTGTGCCCACCTATGGCAGAAATCAGACTTGTTATTTTTTATGAAATTTGAGAAACACAAACTGTATATTATACTTGAATAAATTCATTTTCAGTTAATAATAATAATAAAGTACTTACAATGGTGTTGATTTGTTTTTCATTTATGTGGCTGAAACCTATTTGAGAAGCAAATCTCATATTGCAGGGAAAAAACCCTGTGCGCACATCTCCCACCTTATCTTGTAAAGCTATCAGCTCGGAGTCTCTGAGCCATTATAGAAAGCTCAATTATCAGTTTTAAAATTAAAGCCATCCGTCTTTGAGTACATGAGCCTGACATCAGATATTCGGCTCATGCAGATGTTTTCTTTGGTTGTCCATTGATTAGTCAGCAAGGCAAATTAGATGTTTTGCTCTACTTCATTTGCCCCGTTTATCCGTTTCCATCAACAGAAAGTTATTGCTTTATTGTGTAACCATAATGTCTATAGTCAGATAATTATCACAGGGCTGTTAATTTGCTTGGCTTCATTTATTTTGTTAAATATAATACATCAAGTGGATAAGCATGTCTAGTCATTCTGACATATTGAGGCATCTATCTTGGCTACCAACCGGTGATATCGGCTTAGTGTAGCTGGAGCAACATCCAGCTTTTATGAGTCTGTGGACATAAATTAAAACTGGTGACCTGAAAGGGAAAAGTGGATTTTGCCCTGAATTAGACACAGCCACTCTACCTTCACTGTTGTTAGTATGCTCAGTGTAATTTCCTGCCTTCTTTCTTTCTTTCGTTCTTTCTTTCTAGTCCTTCCTCCACAGTGCTGTTATTTAAGGAGCGAAAGTGCCAGCCTAGCTTCTGTGCATCATATGGTTTATTGTTGTCGGTGTAAATCATTGCGCTGCTCAGATTTTACAGCTCGTAGCCTCCCCGAGGTGGCCCTATTTGTGTCAGGTCATCCAATTTGCTCTGAATATTTAATAGTTCCAATAAAGAAACATGACTGAGGATGTTAATCAAAGGCAGCAGAGACATTTCACAATATACACAATATACAGAAGAGATAAAGGAGCAACAATTACAGGGCAAAGAGTGCTGTAGTTAGATTGGTAATCTAATTAAGCCGTTATTATCAGAGACGCAAATGAGTGATCTCCCTGACAATCTGCCTCATAACTTTTCTAGAGCTACTGGCATAAAAGGAGGCCTGAAAAGGAATAAATTTTACCACTATGATGTGTTTAATTTTGTTGTTTTAACGGGGGAAGTAGCCATAGAAGGGCTCTTTATGGATGGGGTGGTTCTCCCTCTGAGTGTTACTGTGATTAAAGGCTTTACGCAGAAACCTGATTCAAAAACAGATGTCTAGCTTCTTCCGCTCTGTCTTTCTATCATTTCTTTCTCTCTCTTCCCGACAAATATTGACTGCTTTTGTCCTTTTTTGTACACAACCGCACTCTAGTGAACATGTGTTGCTCTCAGCTAACCACAAATATAATTGCTGTTTATCTTCCATGGCTGTTGCCTTCGCTTGTCTTCTGTTTGTGCAGCTTATTGATTTTGGGGAGAGACCGGCAGTGTCGCGTCCTGCCAGATCCAGTTATTTCTGAACACATTTGAAACGGTGACATCAGACAGCGTGTTTAGGTTGTCACCAGTCCTACAGAGTGGCCTCAATACTTATCTCACTGCTGTGAAACCAGAAAAGTTCTAATGGGGATTGTTTGTCAGACAGCTCTCCATCGTTGTCCCGAGGAAAGTAAAAGATCCACTGTGGCTTTTGTGCTCCATTGTATTTGACTGCATTATAATTTACAGGTGTTGCAGTTATTGTGTCCACCCCCTTGTAGCTGGCATTCCTTCACACTCCTACAGTCTGCTTTCACAGTTTCCTCTCCCACTCCTCATCACTCTCACTTTCCAGTTCAGATGCAGGTTCACATGATTGCTAGAACATTAGCTATCCTGTGAAAACGATAATCACAGCTGCTGTTAACTTGCTAAGCGAATAATAGCTCGAACTACTGACTCATGATAATGTTATTTCATCTTCAGAAGAAAACTTATACATACTGTAAGCAAACAGCTCTGCAACATGAGAGGATAAATAGTGCCGCTAACTTTCAATCAGCAATTATTTATCTGTCACTTTGGATCGAGTGAATGCGTTTGTTCTCGTTACGGTGAGGTGAAAACTCCAAATTGCACTCCTATTGTGGCGACACTACAGTATCTCATTGTCTAAAAAGCAACTTCATTTGCATGAATCTCTGTAACTGATTAAGCCAACGAGCCGTGGTCTTTGTAGGAGGCTGATTGCTTCAATCTGCATACAAATGAGCATTCAGGGAAACACTGCCTGGGTGTTACTGTAGCAATCACCTGGAAGCTTGGATTAGTGTTTTCAAAGTAGGGCAAATATTTGATTTAGAAATATTAATGAATAAGGCTAAATGTAGCCGAATTAAATATATGAAAGCTTTTGCTCCAAAAACCCCAAACTCTCATTTACATAACATGATGATTTCATTTTTTTTGGTGATTGCAGGCTTGGAAAAAAGCGTTTGCTGTGTTTATTTATGAAATGAACGTGAAACTTTGTGAACTGTGCTCGGAAAATATGCAGCATAGGCAATATTTGGGGGGCAAAACCTTAAATGTATAGTCTCCTTGAAAGTACAAAGAAGGGATTTCTCTGTGTGCACATGAAGGTTTGATCATTCTTGCAAGAAGTGAAACAGCAGGGTTCTTACCGCTCTGGTGGGATTGCTCTGATCGATGGGGTTTTTGAAGTCTGTGCGAAGCTCATCAAACGCAGTGATCTGAAAAAAATAATAAAATAAAATAATAATATTGGACACGTGAGCTTGTTTTTGTTTCACCACCACTACGCTGCAACTGTAATGCAAATGTAGCTGTTGTCTTCTCGCCACTCGTAAATTTGGTTCGGCTGAGTCGGCTGAACACTGTTGCGATCCCTACATCCACAGCTGCAGCTGCTTTCAGATCACTTTGAGTACATATGGTGAGTTAGTGGCATATGTAAATGCAGACATTTGCTATTGCCCTTTATGCTGTTAGGAAGGTCATGTTGTGTTGACATCATGTGTGATTATGTAGTAGTGCTTGTGCTAAAGGATTTTTGATTGAAATTTGTCCCTGAATAAGAACAGCTTGGATGGTTAATTCACCCCATACAGCTTTGCATTATCCAATTCCTGTAAAAAAAAAACGATGAAAAGCTGCAGGAGTAGATAAATGCATTGCACTAAGAAATTACATAAGGGTTGATTCTTACGTTGAGACCAGTAATTAAGTTCACATTGGAAGATTAATATTAAGACACAAATGCCAGGAGTCGTCCAAGAAGTGCTTGAGAAATTTAAAATGCAAGAAGCTCTTTGACTGAGCATTTTTTAGCTGGGTTGATATTTAAGAGCATTGCGGTACATTTCTGGTACATACACTGTCTTGAGTGTCTCTCTGCATATTGAAATATAATATACTGAGGGCACTTGTTCAGATACACCAATACACTCTAACTGCCTCCAGTGAGGCGAGTATAAGTGACAATTATTCTCACTAGCTCCCTGATTAATAGCTCTATAAAAACACGAATAATTCGGAGTGTAAAGGCCACCTGCTGTGCTTATCATCGGCTCAGGTTTTAAAGAGCTAAGCTTCCCTTTGACGGCTCATTGAAAAGCCATAACAAGCAGACATAATTTGCAGAAAAGTGAACATCAGCAGTGACTGATGGCACGAAGGGGAGAGCACCTTCCACATACTGTACGAGCCTATATGGCTCGCCCTCGTCTTCGTTCACAATTAGCTCTGTTGTAAACAGATGCAGTTTCCATGGCGACATGATGAGCCCCTCAGTGGGCACCATGGTTACTATACCAGTGAACCGAGGTTCTGATTGGTCGACGGCCACATACAGTTGGGGTGCTGTGCCCGTGGGTGGAAGCAGACTGGGGGAAGGGGTGAACAAAATCATAGGTTGATAAGCGTTTCGGTCACATGCTCGAGAGCCGAGCCAGACGCAGGCTTCTCGCTGTCTCTTTCACACACAGACACACTCACTGAGTCATATGTAGTCTCACCCACTTAGTCAATTGGTACGTTAGTCATTTCAAGTCCTATATTCATAATGATGCGTTTTTGTGCTTCGCCGTGTTCCTGCCTCCACGGAGGGAATGTTAAAGGTGAGAGATCAAAGCTGCGGTGTTTGTTGAGTCTGTGTAACAGGCAAACCGAGTGCACTGGTCTCCAGCGATAGCTGTGCAAATTCCACTGAAAATGCCTGCGGGCAGACAGATTCACAACAGTCTGGTGGTGAGATTTATGATCACTGTGTTTTGCTGACTGTCTGTACTCATTATCTGGAGTTTGCTGAAGCCCGAACGCCTTACGTGGAAATGTTTATCATCAGTTCTCTGGGATCATAAGTTGCTTTTATGTGGAGGGATGAAGCCAGCAGGAATCTGTGCTTTTTGTCAAAGTGTCATCGGGTGGCTCTTAGGAGATCATTTGAAGTGTCTGATAAGTACAATTACACCTTTAATGCATATCATTATCTCTAGAGGGGCTGAAGTGTGTATGTTATGTTGCCAGCAGCTCTGTACACCTGTGTGTAGGCGGCCGTGCTAGTCTGCCTGTGTGGGATGCTACAGTGAGGATGCTGCAGGCCCTACGTGTGTCAGTCTTAGTTCTGGTGTGTTCACCGTGCCACTCACCTGCCATATGACAAAGAAGATGAGAGCTGCACACAGTACCAAGGTGAGCATGTAGCAGAAGGCCGCAAAGGTGAACGCCATGGCTGCACCAGCCAGCCTGACAAGGACACGGGTGAAGGGAGAGAAAGGAAACTGGTTCCCTGCTCTCTGCCTCTCTCTGGCTACTGGTCACTCCCCCTCCTCCTTTTACTGTGGTAGAGGCTATTGTTGGTTTCCCCCTTTGATGCAAGCTGAGTCTATATTGTCCAGGTGGGTAAAGCACTCAGTTTTAGAAACAATCAATAATCAGCTGACGTCGCAGCTCCACTGCTTACTTGCTTTCTGTCTTTGTCTCTTCTTGTAAATCTGACAGCAGGACAGCTCCTTCCTTGCTTTGATCTAGGAAGCACTTGTGTGTCTGTTCACAGCCACAGTAGTCTGCCGCTGGCCCAGTGCTCCTCTTTTCAGTCTCTGACAGGGAAAATGTCTGTCTCCTCCTTGTCCTTCCTGCAGTTTCTCTTTAGAGAAAGCCTACACATCATGTTTTTTTTTTCTTTTTTGTTTTTACTGACGAACCACCAAGAGTCTGACTGACACGCCGACAACAGAAGCACAGGTTACTAGTCGATACTAAGAGCAGTAAAAACAGCGAGAATTATTGTCCCAGTCGGTTATGGCTTTTTGTAGTTTTTGTAGTTTGTTGTATGGCTTTCTGTTCATCTGTTGCTCCGGGATCCAGAACAATTAATGACGCATATATTTCCATATCATAGTTAACAGGTTTACATCTGTGAGTTATTATTTACAGAGTCTTTACTTATAATGATGGCTAAACTGCTGAGTAATTATTTACATCCTAGCTGAGATTCAAGGTATTGCTTTGCATGTTACACAGTTATATTCTGACAAAGCAAATCACAACTTGCCACTGCTGATTTCACAAAGTGAGAAGGGTGAATCACTGAGGCAGCAGATATTCTAATTGAATCGAAAGATTAGTTAGCACTTCAAGAGGGCTTAGAGATGCGACATCACGATACATTATTGATAGTTTCAGTTAGCATGGATCGACATCTTGACTGACCTTAATATCGAGTAGCGAATACCTGTGCCTGGTAGGAGACGTGTCTGCATCTGAACAGTCCACTCTTTCCTCTTCTCTGTCAATTTGGGTCGACACCATGTCAGAACTGTCTGCTCTGCATGTTTGTCTCAAGCGCATCCCTCAGTTATCTCCAAAAAACAAAAAGAAAGACGTGAAGCCTTGTCTCTGCTGATGTGCAGGTTAAATAGTTAAATTCTAGCAGGGAAATATTTACACAGAAGCCTGCAGAGTGTCTACATGTTGAAACCCATTCGTGCTGATTTAAAAGAAAAATAAAGCACTTCTGTTCTTAAGTAAAAAAAAAATCTCCACAGCCCTCAGGAGTCATAAGTTAGTCCACCTTACTATCATCTCTCCTGCTCCTCGTGTACCCTGCTTTCTTTTTCCTTTCTTTCTTTCTTCTTTAACTCCCCCTTCTTTTCATCCCTTTCAAAGATTTTGAAAACAGACCTGAATGTTCTTCCTGAGTCTACTGTCTCTGGCTGTCTCTTCCTCTATTTCTTAGACTGCGAGAGAAATATTTCCATCACGGTTGATGTTATAACGGTCAGCCAATAGCATCGCTCTGTCTCCCTCCCGCTCTTGTTTGCTCTCCCCTCTGCCTTTCTCTCTTCCTCTCTGTCTGTCAGACTCCCCCTCTCTTGCATTTATACATTTCCATAATCCCTTGTTCCCGTGAGACTGATGAGGGGGCAGGGAAGGCTGCAAATGTCTGGTGTGCCCCCCCCCCCCCCCCCCCCTTCCTTATTAGCCCCTTTCGCCCAAGCTTTCAGTCATCTGTCATGCCATAAAATATAGCTCTGTCTGTTACAGGGTGTTGTTCTCAGTCATTTGTCATTTCCTTCAATTCTCTCAGTGCATTCATTAAATACCTCAATCTCACTTTTTGATTATTCTCTCACTCTATTAATGAACAGAATCCACTAGTGCCACCTAATGTAAGTGTTGATACTCGTATTATTTGTGTGGCCAATGTAGGCTTATTCAGAAAAGTAATTCCTCTGTTAGAGGGATCTATGCCATGGCCCAACCTTTTTTAGCTGCCCCACATTAACAGTGTTGGTATTTATCTTTTATGTTTCTGTGATGGTTACTCCTCCAGTCAGCGTAGGCTCTTTCATCAATATGATATTTTTAATGCTTGTATATAACTATTCTATCCATGAATGTTCAAATTCACTATTTTATTAAAGAACAATTTAATAAAAAACTAGAAAGGCACATTATTTTTGATTAAGAGGCCAAATTAAAGATCATACCTGCTATCCATGATTAGTATCGGACTTATCCGAGGTGTCCAGTGTGCCAGCTCAAATTCTGGTATAAAAATTTTGATATTTGTTTATTGTTTGCCTAATAAATAACAATGGATAGATTTCAATGTTTGTGTTTTCGTGTGTTTATGGCAATTGGTCTATTAAAGGATTAAGTTCAATTCAATTCAATTTTATTTATACAATGACAAATCATGACAACAGTCGCCTCAAATCACTTTATATTGTAAGGTAGACCCTACAATAATACAGAGAAATGCACAACAATCATACGACCACCTATGAGCAAGCACTTTGGCGACGGTGGGAAGGAAAAACTCCCTTTTAACAGGAAGAAACCTCCAGCAGAACCAGGCTCAGGGAGGAGGGGCCATCTGCTGCGACCAGTTGGGGTGAGAGAAGGAAGACAGGATAAAAGACATGCTGTGGAAGAGAGGCAAAGATTAATAAATAGTATGACTAAGTTAAGTTAAGCACTGTATAAACAATATCTCTCTATATACTGTAGATATACTCTGTAGAAATACTTTCTATATACAGTATATTTTGCCAGACCGAGAAGCTTGATTGAGTCCACTGGCAGCGTTCTTTGCACAATTGCATCCAATGCTTTGCACTGCTGACGTAAGACTTGAATGAATGGAGCTGCTCAGGCATGCATCTCCATTCCATGAAGCTCTCTGTGCACTGTTCTTGAACTAATCTGAAGGCCACAAGAAGTTTGATGGTCTGTACCGACTGACCCTACAGAAAGTTTGTGACCTCATCATCCACTGACTCCACTCTGGGATTTTACATTGGCTACCACTTCATGGCTGAGTTGCTGTCATTCCCAATCACTTCCAATTAGATTTTTGACTGTGGAATATTTCGTAGTGAGGAAAGTTCATGACTGGACCTGTTGCACAGGTGGCGTCCTACCACAGTACCATGCTGACATTCACTGAGCTCCTGAGAGCGACCCATTCTTTAATAAATGTTTTTCGAAGTAGTCTGCATGCCTACGTGCTTGAGTTCATACACCTGTGGCCATGGGAGGGATTGGAACACCTGAATTCAGTGATTTGGATGGGTGAGGGAATAATTTTGGCAATATAATGTATTTAGCACCTTTCTACTCTGTTGAACACTTAAAGTACTTTCTACTACAAGTCACATTCACGCATTCAATTCATACAGCCTAACATTCATACACTCTCACAGGTGCTTGGGGGTAACTTGAAGTTCAGTAGCTCAAGGAGTCAGGGATTGATCCACTAACATTCATTCATAAAACCTGAGCCACAGCCTCCCCAAACGAGTGCTTAATGTGAGTTGCTGTCACCTTCCTATCAGCCTGAAGCAATCTGGTTGTTCTTCTCTGACATCAGCGAGATATTTTCTCTTTTTCAGACCATCCTCTGTAAATCCTAGTTACAGTTGTGTGGAAAAATCTCAGTAGATCAGCAGTTTCTGAAATACTCAGACCCGCCCATCTGGCACCAACCGACATTAAAATTAAAAACACTCTTCTTCTTTTTTTTCTAAAGAAAAAAACCCCCAGAACAGAACAGACATTTTATCACAAAATGTATGTGCCACAACATTTTACAGTATACTGTAAATGTTCAGTCACACTGACAACTGAAATGGCAGAGTTTTCTTTTTTAACTATTCAAATCAACCAGTTTTCATTACTCAGACAAATCACATTTAATTTTATTGTTGTTATAATAGAGATTCTCTTATTACTGCAATAACCAGACGCGCTCTGTTTATTACTTTCCATGTTTCTGTACTGCAAGATATACAGCAGTGAGCAACATTGCTTTCATGCTGATATTATTGTTATGCTTCATTAATAATAAGTACAGCCTAAATATTAAGAGGTATTGTAAATGTCTGTTATTTCTGATCGTAAGGAAAGAATGAAGAAAAGTCATTACATAGATTTCAATCCTGCAACATTTCTGTTGTAACATTTTCTGTTAGAGAAAACACTCAGACTGATATTCTTGTTCATCTTCCATAAAACTATAGTTCCATTTGGCTGTGTAACTTTATCACATTGGGTGACACATTGATCAGTGCTTTGTGAGCATCTCCAGATCCGGTTAGCTCATAAAGACACTAACAGCTGCTTCTCAGCCCAATCTTAATTAAAAAAAAACAAACAAAAACAGATCTTTAAGAGCGTATTGCAATGACTGACACTGACACACCACAGATTCGCAAATTGGAGTTGGATGATGGTTTGTTTAAAAGGTTAGAGGTGTTTTGTTGTTGCTGTTTGTTTGTTTTTTGCCAGTCTGGGTAAGTGTGCTAGCCATCTGACAGCCGAGGAAAGCAGAGGTTGCTGGTCTATTTTGGGTTACTGTGTTGTCGGCAGTGGGGGTTCCCTGCAGTCTGATCAAACTGTGTCAAGATGTTATTTTTAATCAAAATTACTTTCTGTCCTTCAGCCTCCTTATCCCGATGTCATTTATTTTGGTAAACCAGGGAGCACAGTGAACAATCAATAAAAAGGTATCACAGATATCTCACACAGTTCGCTTGTTCAATTCACAATCAGCATCCTTTGAGTGTTTTTGTGTTGAAAGACTGATGGAGGTCACACTGGATATGAGCTCCAGTTAAATGCCACAGGTCCTAAAGGCTGCCAAATGAGGTTTTGGCTCCATCTTGAGCCAGTAGCTCAGAACTCATAGCATGAAATGAGTGTTTCTGGCCCAGAAACCATAGGACAAAGTCCAAAAAGGTTAGTCCTCTGGCCCTCAGAGTGAACATTTCCTGAGTTTCTCTGATTAAAATGACCTCACTTGATCTTAAGGCTGGTATTACATCTATATTTGCATGTATGTATAAATGCAGGAAAGCGTATTTAATGTACTGTGGGTGTACGTCTATGGTAAAAGGAAAACAAGCCCCATATTTTTTCACCTCACAGAACTCTAAGGCCACCACTTGGCTTTGGTGTCACCGACTAACCTGTGTCAAAATAAAGGTCAGATTTGAAGGGCTTGTCTTTTTTACCCTCTCTGCCTGTCTGTATGTATTGATGTTTTCGTGGGTTTTTATTTGACACGTTTTTCAAAAACAAGCTTGAACAGAATCCAAATCTTGCAGCACAAGCAAAACCATTTAAACCATGAAAGACTTGCTCTTATCTTATTAGTGGCTTTAGGCTTCCCACTAGTGGCAGTAATCAGTGACTGCAGCACCTCATGTATGTGCATGGTCCCAAAAGCATCACAAGAGTACCCACACACATGTGCAAAGGAATGAAAAAGAACAGATACATAACTATTTACGGTTTATCGCATGTGCCTTATTGGCATGATATTGATATTGAGCATCTAATAACAGATAGAAGGCGGACGAAAAGAGAAGGAATAACCAAAATGGATATTGGGGACAAAAGCTTTAGGTGCTTATTGAAAAACTATTTGAATGGAGGATGCTTTCAATGCCGTGATTTGTATTTTTTATTGTGAGTTAGACAAAACAAAAAACTAATTAATATTTGGTGTGAGCACCCTTTGCTCATTAAAAATGCAAAAATTCTACACTTGCTCCCTTATTTGAGCTGCTCAGCAGGAAGGCTGGACCAAACTATCATGAAAATAAAAGTGAGAATCATTCAGGGACCTGGATTCATTCAGGATTTTGCCTGAAACTAAAAACTTTGCTGATTGTCATTAGCACATTGAGTCTAATTGTTTGATCAGGCTGCAGATTCCATGCCAGTAAATTTCATGTATTTATTTATTCATTTATTACACAGGTGTTGAACTCCAGGCCTCGAGGGCCACTGTCCTGCTTGTTTTCCAACTAACCTGCCCTTGTAACTTCTTATTGGCAAAGCACACCTGATCCAGGTAATCAGCAGCAGGTAGGGCAAGGATATCTCAAAAACAAGCAGGATACTGGCCCTCGAGGACTGGAGTTTGACACCCCTGATTTTTTAGCTCTACAGGACAGTAGTCTGTCAAATTGTTATATGTAAATCTAATATAATTCCAAATGGCAAGCAAATACAGAGGAAATAAATCAGCTATGCTTTAACGCACAAGGTTGAGCAGGAAAGCCACGTGCCACAGGGCATTGTACAGTTCATGCTGCCTGCTGTCGTTCCCTTCTTTTGTTTTTGCTTCACAGTCCTACCCAGCAACAAAATGCCCATTAATAAATCTTAAAAGAAAGAAAGAAATTAATTATATAAGTCAACCACATTTATGAGTATTATTTCCCCTCATTATGGTAATGTAAATGTAATGAACGCAGACACAAGAAGAATAGAACAGAATAGAATAGAACAGACTAGAATAGCCACTTTATTGTCAGTCAGAACTTACACCAGACAGTGCACATCAGTGCTTTTATTCACCATCAGACTCTACAATAAACATACATACAAGTATAAATATATCAAATGTCCAAATGTATAAAAAATGTGTTGTTGGTGGTGTTGTTTTCTTATTATCATATACTAACACTGTCATTCATTTAGCCTTCCTCAGACCATTTTAATGTTTTAACTCGGTGCATTAATACAAATGAGGACTGGCAGATTTTAAATTGTCCACAAGATGGCAACATATGAGAGGCAGAGGCAGCAACAGATGGTCGCATTAGGTGCCTAACAGCAGTATTGACTTAGGAATGACTCACTAAAGCAGAATTCGTAACCTGACTATATAAGTGCCCTGAGATGACTAATGATGTGGAGCTAAATAAAGAACCCTAAAGTGAATTCTGCAGTCCTGCAACTTTGTGTTTGCTGTACATTTGAGGAATCCATGCTTGGTAGTCTCAGGGAGAGAAAGCAACCTCGCTGAGAAATCAGAGAAAACAAATCAAGCAGTTCAGTCCGCCCCTGAATTTAGAGATGTGCATGCTTTATTAGCTCATTATCCCCGGTCACATGACCTCGGGGAGTATCATGGCACAAACTGGTCTCAGTTGTTTCAGCACAATGATGTCGAAGGTGTTTAGTGAGGTGATGTAAAAGAACATCCCGAGAGTACTAAAGAGTGAGGAAATCATCAGCTATTGATATGCCATAAATCAAGACTCATGACCTTCTGACCTCTGGTCCCAAATAAAATGTCAGTTTTATTGATTGCTGTAAGCAGAAAAAACAATCAGAGTCAACTGCCAGGAAGTCGGAGAGTCGTACATACACTTTACAATCCTAACGCATATATTTGACCTTACCACAGCTAAGTGGTACATTTGTTGTTAGTTTGCAACACAAAACAGCTTCATGCTGCTGTCAGGAAGCTGTCTTGGGCATCAAAGCTGCCAGTGGAAAAGCTCAAGGAGGTTCTTGTATAGAAGACAACATAAAATCCTGACAAGACTCTGTGCAGCACAGTGATTAAAATGCATTTTTAACCCTTCATGCTGGACAAAAACGTGCATATGTAACAATATGATGGATTTGTAAGTCTCCGGGAAATGCTAAGCTGTTTTGTGTGTGTGTGTGTCAAATACAAGAAACTTTTTGTGGGGTTGGCTGTGATAGGTACAGTAAAAGTAACAGTGACAGTTGATGCGGATATTATCACATTTTTAATACACTCAATACAAGTTGAAAACAATTTACAAGTGTCTGCCAAAAAAATTAAATCGCTCAGCATGACCACCGTGATGAAAAACGTCTTTAACATCCATGGATACACAGGAGCAGCAACAGTTGCTATAGCAACTGAAACAAACCCTGGAAGGTTGCTTTTTAGTCTCTTTGCTATAATCAAATGTTTTGTGCCCTTTCGGTTGTTCTGATCATCCTGAGAGTGTTGATTTGAGAAGAAGTGTACAAAGATGATTTGGGAGATGTTGTTTAATGTGAAACACGTGTCTCATATTTCACAATCCAATTCTTTTTGTTTTAAACACCGCTGTAATTACTAATCTGGAATAAAAGCCTGTCCTTCAAAGAATACATCCCATCCATCCGTCTGTCCATGCGTCCATTTATTTTCCTTATTGAAATCAGGATTACAGCAGGACAGAAGCATTTTCTAGCTGTCGTGGAGTGAGCAGCAGAGAACACCCTGGACAGATAACTAGTCCAAGATGTCATCACAGAGAAAACAATGCAAGCTTTATTGTCTTCTGTAGGGTTTGGAAGATTTTTGATATTTTGTGTCTTTCTTTGAGGGGATAAAGTTATGTCTCCATGTAAAACTAAGACAGATGCATTGACTTGTAAGCCACCTATTGCTATTCTTGTAATTACTTTGTGCTTTTATTGTCTCAGGAATCCCCTTCCCTTTACCTTTTCCATAGAGCACAACGAGCAAAGCAGCAGCCTTCAAAGCAGCAGCATATACTGACACAAGGATTCAAGTCAGTTCAATTGTATTTGTACAGCACCAAATCACAACAACTGTCGCCTCAAGGTGCTTTATATTGTAAGGTAGACCCTACAATAATACATTCAGAGAAAAAAAAACAACAATCATATGACCCCCTATCAGCAAGCACTTTGGCGACAGTGGGAAGGAAAAACTCCCTTTTAACAGGAAGAAACCTCCGGCAGAACCAGGCTCAGGGAGGGGCGGGGCCATAAGCTGCGGCCGGTTGGGTGAGAGAAGGAAGACAGGATGAAAGACATGCTGTGGAAGAGACCCAGAGAGCCAGGGATGTTGAGATGCCTCAAGTTGTTTTATATTAGAAAGTGAAAAAACAATCATGGCAACAGTGGGAAAGAAAAACTCTCTTTTAACAGGAAGAAGCCTCCACCAGAACCAGGCTTAGGGAGAAGCAGCCATCTTTTGCTACCAGTTGGGGTTGAGGGGAGGAAGACAGGACAAAAGACACGCTGTGGAAAAGAACCAGAGATGAGTGACTCCTGATTAAATGCAGAGTGGTGTATAAACACATGGAGAGTGAAAAATGTGAGTGAAGAAGAAACACTTGGTGCATCATGGGAAGCCCCTTTCAGCCTGGCCCAATTCAGCGTAACTAAGAGAGCATTCAGGGTCACCTGATCCAACTATAACTATATGCTTTAGCAAACAGAAAAGTTTTAAGATGCACTTTAAAAGCAGAGAGGGCGTCTGTTTCTCAAATCCAAGCTCAGCACTGGAAATGAGAAACTCACAAATACATAAGCATCCAAGCACTTACCAGTAAAATGATAACTGCTACAAGGAGACCTTATGAATAAACACTTTTGCATTTTAACCATAATCATCTTGCAATAGTCCATGGCCACAGGGCACATGAGTGGAAATAACTCAAGATACTGTATCTGCTCTCTAAACCATAACTCCCTTCTACAATAACATGAATGTCTTTTGCATCATATCAGGAAACTGGGGTTTAAATGCTGCAACAGTTATTGGATGCTAAGATATAAGAAATCTTTTCCATGAGGATAATGATACACTACTGTTGAGAAGGGAATTGGAGAAGGGAGAGATATTACTTTATTACTCAGTGAGATTTTACTGTTTTTCCTTTAACTGTGTTTTTCTGTCTCGTATTTCCAACCAGTCTGACTATTAAGAAACACAGACTATTGTTATTATTCGGCTATCAATCACCTCTTTTACATTATTGGCCTGTCTGGGCCACCTATTTAAGTTGATTGGTGGGGCTGTTGGACAACTAGGGCACTGCTTTGGCTGGCCACAGTGGGACAGAGTAAATGATGCTGGACACCAGTGGTGTGGACCAGTCCCGTCGTATGCAAATCATCTGTGAGACTCAGTTTGATTCACTTATTTATTCACCTATCATTAAAAACAATAAAATGAATTAATATTGTTAAAAGAAAAATAAATTAAAGTAAATTAAAAAAGGACCAACTGCTCTCCCTTGTCAATGATATTTCTTTGCACCTTGCTGCAGGTGAGAAAAAGAACCTGTACAGATGCAAAAAAATTAGGTGAGTTATGACAATATTATTATGCGTTTTAAGCTTTATTGAGCAGAAAGAAAATCTTCCAAGTATCCTTTAAATCCAGGTTCTCACTAATGAAGACAATGGGGAATCCTTTGCCAAGCAACAGATAATGCCTGAGCTAGCTCTAATTTAGGGTTGATTTTTTTTTTCTTTTTTTTTTGGGGGGGGGGGGGGGGGGGGGGGGGGTGCACATCATAATGCATCATAATTAATTTCCAAATATTTACCTCATCTTTTTTTAAATTTAGGCTCCATGTCTTTAATACTGAAAATACTTACTGATACTTAAAATCTAGTTATGGCATAATAAAAGAGAGTTGTCAGGAGCAGGTTATACTTTAAGAGAAACTGTATCATTATGGGGTTTGGACTATATTATAGAGTATCCTTACCCCCCTCCTTATACTGAGACTACACATTACTATTATGAATGTTGGTTGTATTAGAACGTACTATAACCACCTCTTTCTCACATTGTAACCATGCAAAAATGTTGGTGTGCAGACTGTGATACATTTAAATTATTGTGTTTGTCACTTTAGGGAAGTCACACCCTTAGTTGCATGTTGTATTGTGAAATGTTACCTTGATTTTAATCACAGAAGCACACCCACATTATTAAAGGGCAAGAAAGCAGACATTCTTTCATGCTATCTAGTCCATTAATGCCTGTGGTTTTGATGTTCTTTTATTATTATTATTATCCGTCTCAGTGTCAAACCAGAGTTCCTTCAATTCTATATTTTAGCCGTGCAATCGCTGCATTATATTAAGAGTTGTTTCTAAACACCCTGCTATAAATTGTGGGATGCAGCTTAATAGTTAAATAGGAAAGACACCTCTTTGTAAAATCTATTCCTGTAAAGCAACATTTAACTATGATCTTATAATACATATTTCAACAAAAGCATATTTGACCTCAGCCCGATAGAAGACCTTTGGGATGAATTAGAGTGGAGCCAAGCCAGGTCAGGCTTCCCGTACAACCACAGTGTCTGACAGTGGTCAAAAATTCCCATAAACACATTTGCAAACATTGTGGAAAGCCTTCCCAAAAGAGTTGAAGCTGTTATAGCTGCATAGGGTGGGCCCACATTTTATTTAAAAATATGGGGATTAAGAATGGGCTGTCACTCAAGTTCATATGTGTGTGAAGCCACACCAGCGAATACTTTTGGCACATATAGTGTATCAAAAGAGGCTCTGTCCATGGTGCTGAACAACAGCGACATTACTCAAGCTAACCGAAATGTGACAAGCATACCAGCTAATCTGAACACGTTGAAGAATGTAATAGTATATATGTGTGTGCTTTCAGGGGAAAGCAGCAGTATCATTTGCATCAGAGTCACGGTTTTGTCTGAGCAACACCTTTTTCTCTGAAGGCGCATACATCACCATCTGCTCCCACCTACAATGAATGAATAAACTGGATACAATGTTGCGATTCAGTATTTCATAAGATTTGTTCTGCCAAGGCAAAAGGGAGAGCAGTGTGTTGTTCTTAGAGTAGGTCAGTGTTTTCAATTTAAAGATCCCATTTAGGCATTCTTATCCAGGCTTGTGTGTAATGCGATTATTTGTGTTTGAATACACTGCTTCCTCTTTTTATTAAAAAAAGAGGTGCATTCAAAGACATATAAATGGCTGCCCTCAGCCTTCTGTAGTTAAGTAAAATTTCTCTTGCCACTTAAACATCACAAATGTGTATGTCATAAACTGGAGCCTTCACCACTTCATGAGTAATTAGAATTTCTCTTTAGTTCAAGGTCAGTGTTGACATAGGCAGACATGTTTTACAGGAAATATGCAGGGTGTGATGGATTAAATATGGGTGTCTTAAGTGACTTTTTAAAGAGAGATGTCTCTGCAGCTGACCGTGCAACCTTTCCACTGTCATCAGCAAGGTGTTTTAAACGGATTCCTCTTTCCAGGAAGAGAAGCCACATGGTATTTGGGTTGTTTCCCTTCTTTGGTGTTTTCTGCCCACCACTCACTGTCTAATCTCTTTTATTTCTCTCCAAGGTTTCCTGTAATCACCCCTTCAAGCCTCCATTCCATGATCATCGCAAGCAATCATTCACCAGTGAAGAGTAAATGAATGTTATTCAAATGAAAGCTGTGTTTTTAGGTTTCCGCTGAGTTGCTGTGGAGGTGGCAGTACCTCAGATACAGGCATTGATTGACATGCTTGATTACTGATGCTGGTGCTCACCAGACAGGTAGGTTAATGACTGAATACCTCACCTGTATAATTTGAAGTGAAGCAAGCTAGTATGCTATAAATTAAATAAAGTGAGCTATGACCCTTACACATGCTAGCATTTGTACATTAAGAATGGAACAGCTGTCCTCAAAGTAGATCTTTAAGGCTCATCTTCAGCACCATATTTTTATTACTGCATTCTATTAGCTTTGCTTGATTCATCTTTGAAAATCATCCTGATTTATTTGAAGTAGGCCTGTGCCTGAGTTTCACTGTCTTAAACAAGTTAATTTAGGGCCTTCCCCTAAACTTTAACTTAACCTTCTTCTGATTGGCTGGCCCCTGCAATCAGAAGGTTTTATTTATTGAATTAAAATATTATTATAAGCCGGTTTTATTCTTTAAGTCTACATAAAGTCAACAAGGTGCCAGAAAGATTCCTCAGAGATTTTTCTCCATATTGGCACGATAGCATCACACATGAGAATATCCTGTTCCACCAATTTAATTTAACTTTGTTTTATTTTATTTTATTTATACATATGCCTTTGAAACATGCCTGTAGTTTAACTAGTTCATATGTGTCATCTAGCTTCATGGAAAGATAAAGCTGGACACCATTTACAAAGCAGTAAAAATGTATGCTATGCCTTCTAATGATACTGCCTAAGGGGAACATGTATAATGTAAACAGAACTGGTCCTAGCACAGAACCCTGTGGAACTCCATTATTAATTAATCTATTAATCTTAGCATGTGAAGAGGACTCTGCATGAAATGAACAAACAGAAATGTATTAGATGGATACGATTCAAACAACTGTAATGGAGTGCAGTAAAATATTGTGATCAGTGTTAACAAATGCTGCATGGAGGTCTAACAGGACAAGCACAGAGATGAGTACACTGTAAGACGGTCATTATTAACCTTGACTAATGCTGTTTCTGCACCGTGACGAATTCTGAATCCTTCCATCGCAAAGGCGTTCTGTTGAGATTTGGTGAATGTGGAGACATCCCAAGTACACTTAATTCATTGTCATGTTGAAGAAATCAATTTCAGATGAGTTTTGAACTTTGTGTCACAGCATGTTGTCCTACTTGAAGAAGCCATCAAAAGATAGGTAAGATAGGCATAGATATCAGCAACAATAGTCAGCTAGGCTTTGACTTTTAAACGATACTCAGTTGGTACCCAGATCCCAAAAGTGTCTAACTTGTATCTAACTGTTGATACAAATCAAGCTTTCATATGATTTCAAATACTGACCCTACCATCTGTTGCAGCAGAAACCAAGATTCATCAGACCAGACAATGTTTTTCCAATCTTCTGGTAAGCCTGTGAGAAGCTTCTTTGTAGCTTCAGTTTTCTGTTCTTGCTTGACATAAGTGGGTCTTGGCGTTGTGAGTTCAGAGATGCTCTGCTGTATACGTTGGTTGGAATGAGTGTCTCCATTCTCTCTCTGACCACTCAAAGAACTGCTGCTCACTGGATATATCCTTCTTTTGGACCACTCTCTGTAAACCTTCCAGATGGTTGTGTGGGAAAAATCCCAGGAGACCAGCAATTTCTGAAAGATTCATACTAGCCTGTCTGGCACCAATAGTCAAAGTCACTTAAATCACCTCTGATGCTTGGTTTGAACTTCAGCAGGTCATCTTGACCATGTCTACACATCTAAATGGATTGAACTGATGCCATGTGATTGGCAGATCAGGTATTTTTCTTAAAAATCTGTTGAACAGTTTTACCTGAATACCCGGTGAGTACATAGGTATATGTTTTTCTCTCTCACACAAGTAGCCACATGTATTTAAAAAAAAATCATCTGAAGATTTAGAGATTTAGACTGAGCCGCTCCTCACAGGGATTTCTTGCCCAGAAAGCGACATCCTTATTTTTAACTTATTTTCTCATTGTGTAATGTGAGCTTCCATCATTTTAACAGTATACACATGATAGGAAAGGAAAAGCATAACAGAACCGCTTTAAACACGGCTAGGATTAGTAATGGTTAAAAAAAACCCAAAATATACTTTTTATGAAACATAATCATCCTTGGCTGCTAAATGCCCTGTTTCCAGTTTCTTATGAAACCCAAACCTGACAGAATAAGCCCATCACTGTGGCAGAGTGTCCAGAGAAACACAAAATATCATCTTCCACACATTAAGCTTTAAAATTGCTGGCTTTTACCCTGGCACCACACCAAAGCCCGTCATGTTCTTTGGCCCAGTGGTGGTACAGATCACAATGACAAAGCACTCAGTTTTCTCTCTCTAGGATTTCGATTTGTTGACCAGATAGAAGCAACATGAGATGGTGGTGTCTTATTTCTCTCAAATGAAAGTCTAATTTACTTTGTTTTGTCTTCCCCCAACAGTAGATCAACCACATGGCTCCCATCTTTTAAAGTGATGTTAGGCTAAATTCACATGTCAGAAGAAAAACTATTGAGACTATGTGCTTTTTTTCTTCTTCTTTTTTTGTCTCTAAGTAACCATCCAGACTACAACAACGGCAGCCCACAGCAGGCGTACGGGCAGATACATCTGGGATTTCGGAGTGTCAAAAACGAAGATCAGCTCTCTATCTTCTAGCTTACAGCAGGTTTTTTTGTGCTGATGGGCAACCAAGATAATGAGCAAACATTCTAAAGGGTTTCTGATGGAAATGATCATTAATCCTGGTCTCCTGATGCGCAGTCAGGAGGACCAGCCGTGCGTGTAGCGCTGCTTCTGAACGTCTCCCCTCCCCTGTTTCTGCAGTGTTACTGTTTTCCCTTTCTCGCTCGTCGTTTCTTGTGCCAGTGCTGCCCACCGCGAGAGTAAGACAAGACTTCCATTCCACACCACACTTACACTCCTCTTTCTTGTGTGCCACCATCCCTCTGCTTGATATCCATCTTGTCCTGATCCGCGTACTGTGTGGTTTGCGTCCTCTCAATCCTTCACCATTCATTCACGCCCACTCTCATGTGCAGCCCTGTTTGGTTCCTTGCGTTATCCAGCTCAGGCAGAAGAGCGAGGGAATTTTTTGCACTCAGTTTATTTTTCGGAAATAGAAAATACAATTAAATTCTCTCTTTTTTAAATTAATACTTTCTAAGATTTTGTTGTTGTTTTTTTTGGACTGGTGTAATTTAATTTATTATTTTACGCATCAACACGCAGTCAGGAAAGGATAAAGCTGAAAGCGCCTTGTGGTTTTTGAATAATTTACTTAGCTTTGCGGAGGGTGTCGCGGTGGTGGAACAATGGGAATTTAATGAGGGGAACTATTCCGGCTGTGTTAAGTTTGCTGAGGTAGGGTACTTGTCAAAGAAAAAGGAGAGAGAAAGAAAACAAGCACCGGGGAAAACTACGCGTCATTTCCAAGACACCAGCAACAAGCCAACACCATTACACCAGCCTGCCGTGTGAATGGCACACGGGGTGTCTTCCTCTGTTGAACTGGTGCAGGGTAGCCACGCTGTGACCAGGATCCAACTGAGATTCTGGGCTTTCCGTGAGTATCAGTGGGGCAGCTGTGCGCACCAAATGGACCGGTCTGTTTGTCCCTCATGCTCAGCGTACTGATCATTTAATAGGCTCTATCTTTTTTTCTTTTTCCCTTTTTATTCTACCTCTGTAATATCACTTACCTAGCCGTCTCAGAATCTGTTTCTAACTTAGCGTTTTGAATTGTTTCGAATCTGCAACAGCGGTGTTTTGTGTTTTTGTGCTGCTACTGGCTCACATTTATGGCTTTTTTTTCTTTTTTTTTAAAGCTTCTCAAAATTCTCCGATGTGGAACACTCGTTACTTTCATGATGGTTTTAAAAACGGACTTTGTGGTATGCTCGTTTAAGATAAGCTGTATTTCCACAGAGCAGCATGAAAGATAAGTTCATCTCCTGAGGCTAGAACTTCCACTCTGGGTTGACTCACTGACAGCTGCATCCAGGTGAGTAATATAGTTTCTCACAATGTTTAAAATAGGAACTATAACTATAAGCTAAACAAAAAAAAAAAAGAAAGAAAGAAAAGAAAGAAAAGAAACTAAGCAAGCCCCTGCATGAGAATTTTTCTTGCCCCCCATTATACTAGACTCTTAGACTAACAGCTGCATGTAAATCCAGTAACACTTGTCTTAGTGCTTAGACTGATGAGTGTGCTTTGAGCTCAAAGCAACATCTCGAGAAACTCCGGTTTCTTTTCATTTTCTTCCATGTTTCTGTTCTGTTTTCCTTTTGTTTATGAATTCTAATGACTTTTCCTTCCCTAAATAGCAGAGATGACATTCATGAGGCGTCTCAATACAAACTGAGTGTGCCACCATTTGAAAAGCGCACACGCTTACACACAAAACAAGTGCAGGCATCAAAGTGTGAGTCATTATGTGTTTACTTGCCAACCCTGGACCTTTGCTTAGCAAACAAGAACATGTTTGAGGATTAATTTAATTTGGGTCTGCTTTTTTTTTAAAGGCTTGGATAATTATGGAATTATTGAAGGTTAGTAACTCTGTTAGATGGAAAGTGGCATCATGCTGGGTTTGCCAGTAGTTGGTAAAGTCTTCATGTTGCACTCGGGCTTTTAATTGCAAACATGTTAGAAATCAGCAGATAAGAGAACTGTAGTTTTGCACTGGATACTTGCACACTTTGAATAGATGTAATGTGACGAAGGTGAGGAGATTTCAGAGTGTGTGCTTGTGTTGACTAAAAAATTAAAACATCTGTATTCTTAAGGGGAAATGAATAATGTGCTTCAGTATCTCATTTACTTGTTGCTGCCTGGCGACTTTAGTGAGGAAAACATATCACTAAATACTGCACAGAACAGAAAGAGACATTTTTTCTCTATAGTTTTCCTGCATTTCCACCAGTCGGAGATCTTGCTTTTGCCATAGAAACATCACCCACTCAAAATTTGTGCAGGATTGTGTGCCAGATGAAAGCAACGTATTAATTAAATCTGCTTTCGAAAGTGAAGGAATCAGTGATGATATCAATATGTGATTTCACATAACAGTAATGAGGGATATTTCATTCAGTCCGAAAAAAAGACTGTTTCATTGTCCCTGATTGGAGCTGCCTGTTGCAGGAGTCGCTGTCCATGGTGCTGATCTCACTCGCTCAATCTGATCAGCAGACAGGTGTCGGGCTGTTGCTGTTGTTGTTGCACAAATACAATCTGTTAGTCATTTATTTATGAGCTAACAGCAGAAAGAAAGAAAAAAAACTGACGGCTTAATTCCTGCATCTGTGCTGCACCA
The DNA here is from genome assembly GCF_041146795.1 of Maylandia zebra. NCBI lineage: Eukaryota > Metazoa > Chordata > Actinopteri > Cichliformes > Cichlidae > Maylandia > Maylandia zebra. Next base: position 10,944,280 of record NC_135176.1, on the reverse strand, counting down.
CTTCACCCTGAAATGTAGCCTTGATCGAAACCGTGCTCTACTGTTATGCAGGTCAGATTGGAGAATGCTGCCTTTCACTGCTGCATGTCAATGAGAGCAGGTGCCAAACATGCAGCTTTGCCAGACTGCTTCTGCTGTAGGTGTGCAACCTATTTCTGAGACAAGGATGGTCTTTAAATTTTCATTAGAAAACACCAGACACATTACTAGACATCTTTCCCTCTCCTCTTTTTTCACAGATGTTAATCCTTTGAAGAGTTTAGCACAGTACTCCCTGAAATGTCTATTCAGGCCATTAAGATACTGCTGGTGGGGGTGGGGGGGGTGGGGGGGGGGGGCACTGGGGAATTGTTTTTACTTGTCCCCTGATGCCGTTTCCATTGCTTATGTAAAATTTTAAACTAAATTAAACTAAGCTGAACGGCAGATTGGCTGATCTCAGTGGTAGCCCGCATCTGTGGATTTCTCAGCTGATACCATCTAAGCGTCAGTCTGCTTAATTTCATATAACACATGGTATTAAAGCTGCTTCAGCCAGCCCACGAGTTGCTGTGCATATGCATGCTGCTTTGCAACCCCACTCCACCCTGTCATGCTCTGTCTGACTTAATCAGAGAAACTATGTTGGCAAATATAAATTACTGCATGTGGAATGGATTCTTTTAGGTAAGGTGGTGATGATTGAATTGCACTCAGGCATCCAGCTTTATATTTCATACTAGACCTGAGAAGTGTGTTGGACTCTCTAGACACTAGAGCTGTTCCTCCTTTAAATCATCCTATAATATATGTACCAGTAGGGCTACCTAAGAACAACTGCTCCTTTCTTGTTATTCTCGTTGCCAGTGGATATTATTTTTGGACTCCCATCTAACTCGACAGTACCGGGTGGACTGAGTCAGTTTTTCCCTCGATACTACAGGTGCAAAGGGTAACATTTTCACTGCGGTTTAGCACAGAATGACCACATTATATGTGTGGGAGTCGTACAGGGTAGTTCAATACCAGTGACTCAACGATTAGTAGGTGCCAATATTTCTGGCTCTCTAAACTCGGACCAACGAAACTGATGGATCCCACATCATTTGCATACAAAAGAGCACTTTTGTGGTGCCATATTGGGGTTATTTTGAGAATATAACTGAATAATGAACATCTGACATGTGGCTTTCTCATCCACCAGGCAAATTTCTTTTTTTTTCCTGTCTTTCAGAGGTTCATGCGAACCTTCACATGTCACGTGCACTGATCTCTAGCATTAGAAGACTCAAAGCATCACCACACCATCATGTTTCTACACAAGCGTATCTTGAACTGCTCTCCACCTGCCACCCCATGCATGTTCATCTCTCTTCTGCTGGTTCTCCTCCCGGGAGTCACCCGGTTCTCCTACGGCAGCAGGGATGATGACATCGGCAGCAGCCCAGGCAACTGCTCCAGTGATGACAACTGCTCTGAGGGCGTGGTGCTGCCCATGTGGAATCCCCAGAACCCCGCAGTGGGTGACAAGGTGGCACGTGCCATTGTTTACTTTGCCGCTCTCATATACATGTTCCTGGGCATGTCCATCATTGCCGACCGGTTCATGTCTTCTATCGAGGTCATCACCTCTCAAGAAAAGGAGATCACCATCAAGAAGCCTAATGGTGAGACAACAACAACCACTGTGCGCATCTGGAATGAAACGGTCTCCAACCTGACCCTGATGGCCCTGGGCTCCTCGGCACCAGAGATCCTGCTGTCTGTCATCGAAGTGGTCGGCCATAACTTTGAAGCGGGAGCTCTGGGTCCCAGCACCATCGTGGGCAGTGCTGCTTTCAACATGTTCATCATCATTGCTCTCTGTGTCTATGTGGTGCCAGAAAATGAAACCCGCAAGATAAAACACCTGCGGGTGTTTTTTGTCACCGCAGCCTGGAGCATATTCGCCTACATCTGGCTGTATCTCATCCTGTCAGTGTTTTCCCCCGGAGAAGTGCAAGTCTGGGAAGCAGTCCTGACCTTCCTCTTCTTCCCCCTGTGCGTTCTGCAAGCCTGGATCGCAGACCGCCGCCTGCTCTTCTACAAGTACGTCCACAAGCGCTACCGAGCCGACAAGACCCGCGGCATTATCATCGAGTCAGAGGGAGATGCCATGTTCACTAAAATGGACTTGGAGATGGATGGACAGGGTGTGAACTCTCACACTCACCCCAAAGAGGCTCTGGATGGGATGCTGGAGGGCGTGGAGGATAGTGGTGGGATGAGCGCGGAACAAGATCAAGAAGAAGAGGCCCGCAGGGAGATGGCTCGTACTCTAAAAGAGCTAAAACAGAGGCACCCAGATAAGGACATGGAGCAGCTCATCGAGATGGCCAACTATCAAGTGCTGGTCCAGCAGCAGAAGAGCAGGGCCTTTTATCGCATTCAAGCTACGCGCATGATGATCGGAGCGGGGAACATCCTGAAAAAGCATGCAGCTGACCAGGCCAGGAAGGTGGTGAGCTGTCACGAGGCCAGCGGGCAAGAGGAAGATCCTAACACTATCTACCTGCAGTTTGAAGACTCTCATTATCAGTGCTTTGAGAACTGCGGCTCACTAAAGCTGACCGTGAGTCGGCACGGAGGAGAAAGTGGCTGCACTGTCAAGGTGAGGGGGGAAAGCACAGAGATTGCAAATGCTCAAGGTCAATTTTAAATCACCTTTAACTGCCTGAGGCATAAAGTATTAATATTAATATTTTTATTACAACTCCAGCCACTACATATTTGATGAAATTTTTTTTCCCTGCACAGGTGGAATACCGGACGGAGGACGGGACTGCCAATGCAGGTTCAGACTACGAGTTTGCTGAGGGCACGTTGGTCTTCAAGCCTGGCGAGACAACCAAAGAGTTCACTGTTGGCGTGATCGACGATGACATTTTTGAAGAGGACGAGCACTTCTACGTACGCCTCAGCAACCCGCGCATCGTGCACAGAGCCGAGGTCTCAGTCCTGGAGCCGAGCTCCATCACCTCCAGCAACAGCATGGTGGGCCTTCCCTCCCATGTTCCTCCAAAGGCGGCACTGGGCAATCCTCACATCGCCACCGTCACCATCTATGACGACGACCACGCTGGCATCTTTACGTTTGAGAGCAACTCCACAAGGGTCAGCGAGAGCGTTGGCAACATGCAGGTGAAGGTTCACAGGACATCCGGGGCACGGGGAAAAGTGGCTGTGCCCTACCACACTGTCGAGGGGACCGCCAAAGCAGGGGAGGACTACGAAGAGGTGTCCGGCAAGCTGGAGTTTCAGAACGATGAGACCATGTGAGTGCCAGTTCCTCTTGTTCATCACTTGATTAAACATCACCGCCCACACATTGGTACATTAAACTGTCCTGCTAGATTACTGTAAGTTATCTATTCTGGTAACGAATGAAAGGCCTATTTTTATGACTCACAGATACGTTTGCTCAACGAAGTTTAGCTCTTTTCGCAGGGACGATGTGGGAGGATAAGAGGATATAATTGTGCGGCAGATAATGAAAGATCGTGGAGATTTAAAAGAACAAGAAAAAGGAGGAGAAGAGGAAGATGAAACCCAGAAACAGTTTCCTGTGAATGAATTAAATGCAGCCTGTTGGGATTTCTGTGGAAGTTCTGTTGAAGCTCATTGTAATGCACAACACTAAAGACTTCCCTGTGGAAAACAAAGGAAGCCCACACGAGCAACAGAGTAGAAGAGGGGGGAAAAATCAGACAGGTGACTTGCACGGCAGCTACTAAAACAGGTGCATGCACTGGAGCCCGTGTGGTTATTTTAGTTAAAGCATTCGTGGATGCACCAGCAGAGATGAGGAGAGAAAAAGATGAGGGAGGCAGAGTGCAGAGAGCGAGGGAGTGAGAGAGCGCTGGAAGAGTGATGTTTTTCCAGCTTTTCTTTCTTTCTTTTTTTTTTTCACTTGAACGCTGTTTGAAAGGGCTGGCTGAATGATGAGTACACTTGTAGTGTTTGCTTTATGACGAGATGAGCAAAAGACCGGGCAGTTACACAGAACGGTTATGTTTTGTTTTTTTTAATTTCTTACTTTAAAAAAAGAAAGAAAATGCCCTCAACCGTACCGAGCTCATTACAAAATGATTTACTGCACGGCAAAGGACGAAACAAAGGAATCAAATGTGTCAGATGCATCCGTCTGCGCGAGGCTCGTGTGTAGGTGTATTGTGTAGGTTGGCCGAGTGGGAGGAAAGGCAGGTGAATACATGGTGTCAAAGAAAACGCAGATCTCCCTATTTGTCTTTCTTCTTTTTTTTGCCTCGCAGCGCAGGTGAAATTTGAATATACTGCTCTGTTTTTAGCAGTTTCCTCGCGCACAATCTATGCTTTTTCTCCTTTTTATGCATTAGTCTATGTGTATAATTAAGGCCGTATTAGAGTGCTGAATCTGCTTTAAACCCACATCAAGCAACATGTCGCTCCAAAGGGGAACTAAAAAGAGCTTCTTGAGCATCCAAAGCAATTAAAGAGAGTGAAGAGGGGTTAAAGGGGTCCCAAAAGTTCCCCTCATAGCGCAGTCAGCTACAGAGGCTGCAGTTAATGAGTCAATAGTGTATAACAATGTGAAATGAGAGGCAGGCAGCTGGCATCTGCATTCAAATAGAGACCGAGCAGTAGATACAGTCCTCACCTACTGAGCTAAGACTGTGCTCATTCGACTGTAGAAAGCTGACAGTGAAAGTACACTTCATAATATCTGGAGTCATGCTTCCCTTAACAGTCGATGTGCAGCAGTGGAGAGGACTGGGGGTGTGACTGTGGAGAGTGGGATCCAGTGGGGCAGGACAGTTTGTTATCAGAAAACAGATGAAAAGAAAACCCAGACCCAGCAGAAAAAAAATGCCAAAGCAGTGTTCAGCTACTCCTGTCCTCCTCGGAATAGCAAGCGAGGACTTAAAGGGGACTGCGGGAGTACTTTGATCATAGGTGGGAAAGGTTTGACTCAGATCTTGAATCGAAATTGCCAGGTCGAGCAGCTGACTTATCTTTTAAGCTGAATCTAAATGAGTTTTCTAATATTGCTGCTGGAAATGCGCTCATCTCTGCGTGCCACCCGAAGGTGTTAATGTTTGACTCTGATGCCGAGCCAAAAGTTCACCACTTTTGGAGAGCTTAAGTCGAAGACTGCCAGGCCAGATTGTGCTCCTCTTTACGCAGCGTGTGAATTCTTTATGCCAGTCAGTCCTGTTAAAAGATGTAGGTGAAATGGCATCATCTTGAAGCGTCGCCGTCGTTGTATGCGTCTATTTGTTTCTCCGAGACTATAAACTCACACCCTCTCTGTGTTAAATGCACGTCTGCGCTCATTACTGCTCAGCAGGCTGCCAAAGTTCATCGTTCAAAACCGAGCTGGCTTTTCATACCCGAGTGTTTCCCCGCTTGTTCGCGACAAAGAGATGACACTCGGCGACGGTCCTCTGGGCACCTCTGTGTTTGCGTGTTTGTTACAGGGTCTCAAGCTTTGTGTGTCTTTGTGCTCACGTACATCTGTCTTCCCCCGTCAATATTTGAGCATGCAGAGGAGCAAAAGAGGAAGCCAAGTTTTTAAGCTTTTGATGCGGAGCCAGGAGGAGCAGTTTAAAATCTAGGCATGCATATAAATAATAATTTACCATTGAAATTCTGCTCTGCAGTAAATAAATTATGATGTACAGACACAAACCTGAGCCAAAATAAACAAGCTGACATCAAGCGCCATTTTACATTCTGTGTTTATGGATTAGAGGAAGATCTGCAATAGACCCTTTGATGCTCGTATGTAGCATAATCTCATATCTGTTCTCGTTAGTGCCTCAAATATGCGCCTCTATGCACTAGTTGAGTCTGAAGTGGATAATGGGGGCAGTTACATAAGCTAAGATAAAACAGATAGAAGGGGATCACTTTTGAAAAGAAAATCAATACACTGATATTCTTTATCGCTCACGCCTGAGGTGCTCGAGCTCGATGACATACAGAACTTCCTGAAAGACAAACAGATTCAGGGCTTGGTAACATTAACACAAAACATTTGCAGACCAATGTTTACATATTATAGCTGTTTAATGTAACTTGGAGGTAGTCTCAAAAATATGTGGAAAAACCAGCAATGTAGGCTACTCTTGTTTATGTTTGGGCTGTTAGCCTTTAGCTTAGCAACTGCTGCAAAGAAGACAGAAGCTATAACTAAATAACTTTTTTATGGCATTTTTCCTTTATTGATAAGAAAGTGTAGACAGCATACAGGAAAACAGGAATTGCTTTGGGCAGACTCAGACCCCTGGCGTAACCTCTGGCATGCAGCTTCTTTATAAATCCTCATTAAAAAGAATGAAAACATCCAACTGCAGTTATTGCGTATCCTGTCCCTTCAAATCAACCTTTCAAGTAGCCACAGAGCTAATCACATATTAGCCTTCCTGCTTCCATGTCACAAAGGACGGCACTGTTTGTCAATCAGTGCACCACCATAATTCACTGTGAAATTTCTTGACTTTTAATGGATAATAGACATTTGTGATCCCCAGTGGATGAAACATCTCAATGTGTTTTGTACTGGGGTCAAATATTGTACAGACAAACAGTCATGGTTCTCGGAGGATGGATCCTAATGTCTTTGATGGCCTAACGTTTTCTCTTGTGCTGATATGAGGTTAACATTTGTATCTCTGAGCGTAATATCTCTGCAATTAGTGCTACGAAATTAGGTCCACCAGTTAATGCTCACCTCTAGAGGAACAGTAATGAAGTGATAGCATCCCTCTGGTCAAAATCCTTCCCAAAGCCAACCGTGCTTTACATTTATTGCAAATTAGCAAGTGAACATACTAAATTGAGATAGTGAACATGTTACACAGTACACCTGAGGAGAATCAGCGTGTTGTCCTGCTGACATTAAAATTTACCACTGAGCTTAAATTCAGGGGAGCAGCTAACACGGCTGCAGGGTAGAAATGAATTTCAAATTCTCCTCGTCCCACTTGTCTCTCCCTGTGCATATTAGTTCAGACCATTCTCCATTATGTTGCCACACATTTTTGCAAGTACAAGTTATCAGTGGTGGAATAATTTGTTATTATCAATGTCAAAACGGGTTTCTTTCTGTAGAAATTTTCTCTACATAATAACCCAACAACACAGTGGAGACACAGTAATGTAATGTAATGCAGCTGCTTTCTGTTTATAATAAGCTACACTGCAGCCTCTCTGGAGCTGGCTGAGATTCAATATCTTGCTCAAGGACACTTCAGCACTGTAGGCAGATGCTAACATGCCACTTTGATTCATGGCTCTTTAAATGAACGGAGGTGCTAGGTCCAGCTGTGGATTTTGACACACTGTCATGCATTCACTCGGTCTCCCTGCCGGCTTAATTTTTGTCAGGGTCTCGGGAGGGCAGAAGCTTTCTTTTTTTTTTCTTTGCAGCAGGCAGAGGGTAGAAATTAGAGACACTCTCTCTGGCTACAGAGTGAACACAGTCATACCTGTGGGCAGTTTGGAGTCTCCGGGCCTCATGCCTTACTGTATATGCCTCTGGATTGTGGGAGGAAACTGGAGCATCCTTAAGGAACCGACAAAAAATGTGGAGGAGAGGGAACCTCCAAATAAAAACAGAACTACTTTAAGAGTCACAGACGATATGTATGATGCTTTCTTTCTGTAGGTGACAATTATGACCAACCTCCTTTTTCTCATTTCTCTGGTTAAGTCAAACTAATCCTGATAATTAATTTACAAACAAGGCATACTTTTTTTAGCATTCAACATACTCTCAGTAAATGTAAGACAACTGCAAAAAGAGCCAGGCAGATGGAGAACAGATTACGGTTGTTGCAGATAGAGCAGAGATCAATCTTTAGAATGCATGCAATATTGTCTGTGTGACAGACGCAATTGGAGGTTTATACCACTGCGGCTACTCAGAAACTTTCCCAGGAATTGAGCCAACCGGGCAGCAGAGATGGCTGATGGCTCCGCAGTGTAATGTGATATGGAGCAAGCCAAGGATTTACAGTGTTGATAAAATCCAATTGTGTCTGTAATAATCAGAGTTTACATTGACTTGCAGCGACAGGGCTCATAAAGCAGGACTGTGTGCTGTTTAGAAAATGTATTTTTAAACTGAACATTTTAAACCCAAGCGTACGAAGGAAATTATAAAGGACCACAAATTTTAAAAGATAACTTTACATTTTGGGAAATGTGCTAAAATAAAAAAGAACAACTATGATTTTGCAGGGAGTTCTATTCGTTGTAAATAACTGGCTCAGCATGAATATTGTACAGCTGTGGTCAAAGGTTTACATACTTACCATGACAAAAATGAGGACTATGATTAAAAGCCCAGACAAACATCAGACAGAATTATGTCAGAATTAGGCCAGAAGCTTGTTAATGGTTACCAAAAAAAATCTTGTTGATGTGCAACTTGCTAAGGGACATTTAACCAAATGTTAACGGGGGATATGATGCTTTTGACACTGTGTGGTTTAAAAAATATCTAATACTAATATAAATTCAAACTTGTGGACCCAATTCTTTTTTCTTTTGTTTTTTCAAACTCATTATAGATGTGTGCTGTATAATCATTTCACTATGAACAAAGAACAGTTTAAAAAAATCATCAAAAGCCCAAAAGTATAATGAAGTTCATATAAAATGATGAGTATCTGTAACTTTAAGATGAAATCCACAAACTTACATTTTTACATCATCTAAACTGACCTGCGAGAGCTGTGTTGTTAGCTGTAGACTGGGCTCAGCTAGGCTAGCTGTTTCCCTCCATCCAGACTACATGCTAAGCTAAGTCGACTGCTTGCTATTCTACTTTAATAATTTGAGTGCAGACATTAAACTGTCATCAATTTTCATTTTCAGCAAGAACACAAAATTGCGTATTTTTTTAAAATGTGAGACTATTCCTTTAACGTATTTAGCTAGTTAGCAGGTGTCTGACTTAGTTTACTTTAGCTAACTTTTTTAGCTAAATCAGCTAAATTGTGATTATTTTTACTTACAGTGAAGATGAAGGCAGAACTTCATTGATTTCATATTTTGATTAGTTTACATGCTTTCATTGGTAGTCATTTACGTGCTGGAAACATTTAAAATTAAAAATGCATCACTTCATCATCTGAACTGCTTTTGGGTGGTGATGAGGAGAGACAAAACCACTCACACTCTCAACCATAGACAGTTTAGAACCAGTCAGTCTAACAAGCGTGTCTTTGGATTGAGGGAGAAAACTGCATCACCAGGACTAAAACTCAGTAGGCACAGGGGGGAAAAACGCAAATTCTACGCAGAAATGTGGCAGCATACATTCTTGCTGCAGGTCAGAGTCTCTAACGACAGAACCACTGTGCGCATGAAAATTAAAAATGTGAAATATGTTCTTAAGCTTTGGGCTTTTAAGGCGTTTGAAAAGAATCTGCAACTTTCAAACTCTGGTGGTACGATTTTCTTTGAAGAATTGAAGCATAAATTCAGCTTGAATAGATTTTATTTTGTGTGTGAGTATTGCAAGCTGCCCTGTTGTCATCCGTTCTCGTAAAGTATAACCAAACTTTTGAGCGTTTGAGCCGCTTACGTGCCGTGTTTCCTGCCAGGTAAATGACGCTCCGCAACGTGGTGACGTCATTCGGGGCGACTGGAATCGATAAGAGAATCGTTTGCAAAAATGGCAAAGGATTCCAAGGAATTGAAACAGTGGGAACCGGTTCTCAACAAGAACCGGTTTTCGATACCCATCCCTAGTTAAGAATGACAAGAGTGACATCCTGTTCATCAGAGGCTTCACATTATAAGCAAGCTGCATAGAAAAAAGATCTGGAAAGTGAAATCTCAGCAGAGAATGTTAAGTGACGGCTGTGTGCAGACAGGAATAGGACCCAAGGTGCAGACTCCAGAGACAAACTTAAACCGAAACAGCTTTAATGCTGAACTCAAACATAACATAACTGGAAAAAATCAAAATAAACTAACACCGGTGGACTGACAAAACACACAGCAAAATAAACGGTAGATTGCAACACGGACACAGAGAAACACAGGGCTTAAATACACAGAGGGAGCAATCAGGGAAAGGGCAACAGGAGTGAGACACAGCTGGGGCAAATCAGGCCTAACGAGACAAAGGAAGCAAAACTAGACACATTAACATGAGACATGGACTTTCAAAGTAAAACAGGAAACATAACAGAGACTGAACAAAAGACACAGACTCACATGCAGTCACTACAACAGAGGTAGCTTTTATATCAGAACATTCTCCTCATCTCTGCCTCCAGTGGCTTTTGAGATTGCTGTGTGTTAGGCCTCAGTTACACCAACCTAATACAGACTGTGAAGCAGCACTTTGCCACCAGTTTCTCCTAGCGACAGCAAACAACCTACCACACGCACCAACCAGCCAGGGGAATACACATTTTTCTCTGGTGACCAGTGGTTTCCAGATGGTTGCAGACTAGTGTGCAGGACTGGAGTGTAGCAATAATTAAATCATCCGTTCTTCCATTCGTAACTGTCTTTTCTTTAGCAAGCACTGCTTGTCTTTAGCCACTCAGTTTTGCTTGGTTTATTTGCGCTGCTAATGCTTTTGAAATACTAACAAAGGTATTACTGATTCAAGTAAAATATATTTTTTTAAAAAGAGGGATGGAACTACTTTACGTGAAGGACCAACTCACCGAAACTAAGAAAGCAGGAGAACTAATCTCACCACAGCTGTTTTTTAGTCTGTTTTGAAAAGTCACTTTTGATTTTCTCGCGTTTTGCATTATCACCCACCTCTTTTTGTCTGAAATCAGTGCAAATGAGCTTCAAACTGTGGCAGCAGTTTAGAGTTAGACTGCCAGCTAATCAGCCCGATGCATTAAATGAACCCGGGCCCCTGCTGCTTCTCGACAGCCTTTAATTTCTCGTTTGGATTTTAGTGGAAAATGTAAATGTTCGTCTGTATATTCTGCTTATCTAGGTACGCTACGGCAAGACAAACAGTGTCTGCCTAAAATGTGATGTAATGTCAAAATGGCTGCTACATTAGCACAATCCACAGCAGCAGAGCCTTCACATTTTATTTCAAGGCCCCGGCACGGCGATTCAAAGCAAATATACCATGCACACAAACTCTTTTGTTCCTGTTGCGAGGTCTCCAGGCTGCGCTTCACGTTGCTCCCACTGGCATGACTTAGCCTGACATTAGACAGCCAGTGACGTATTGTTGCTGTTTAAAATAAACTTCTTCTTCCTCAGCAAGCAAAAGCTCTTCATGCGTGTTGTCAAACCCTGAGTGTATATGTGTAGACAGAAATAGACAGCCACCCACATATCATTAGGGAGATGGAGGGAGAGGGAGAGAGAGAGACTGGCTGTGACAGTGTGGGCGAACGAAGAGGGCTGAAGAAAATATGTCGGTCACAGTTTGACAAAGCAGCCTCACGTTTTTGAGCTCTCGGATTTAAGAGCACAAACTATATATATATGTCTTATCATGAGTCCCTGTGTAGATAGGTGATATAATTTCCACAGAGACAAAGGTAATAATTCAATTCCTCATGACTTCTAACTTGAGTGTGTGGGAGGGGTGTGGGCTATTTCGCTTTAGTTGTGCTCTAATGGAATTAATGGTGCAGAAGGAGTCCGCCCTCTTGTGGGGTGTTAGGAAAATTTATATTTTAGTCTTTTTTTTCTTCGTAGTGTTCGGCAGCGCATGATATTTGTCAATTTGGGGGAAATGTTGAGCTTCCACCTTCTTATCTAACAGATCTGTTTCATGATTCACTGTGTAGGCAGTCTACCTCTTAGCTACTCTGGTTTTATTTGAATGTGTACGAAAGCATAGTCTCAGCATTGGAAGCTGCTCTTACCTGCCTGGGATCTATTTTGAGCGTGTTTAGATAACAGAGGGTTACTGCAGGTTGACTCATACGGGCAGCTACTTTTATTTCCCCTAAACAAAGCTAATCCGCTTCTCCTTGTTCCCCTGACCCCTCGACCTTTAGGAAATTGCTGAATGTGAAGATCATTGATGATGAGGAGTACGAGAAAAACAAGACATTCACAATTGTGTTGGAGGAGCCCATACTGCTGGAGGTGGGACAGAGACACGGTGAGTGGATGACATCACTGTGTGCTACATGTGCAGAGTGATATGTCACTCTATTTGGTGGCTTGAGATAAATGTGTGCACTAAATGCTTGGATTAATGCAGATTAAACCTTACAGCACAACTAATCTCAAACTTCCTCATCAGGCCTTATTCATGAAGACTGAAAGTCTAATTGATGTACTTAAAATTGCTCAGGGTTAGAGTAAAAATGTCATTGTATTTCATCAATGTTATTTTTGAGAGCTTTTACAGTCAACCGTGGCTCAGGGGGTTGGGAAGCGTATCTGTAACCGGAAGGTCGCCGGTTCGATCCCTGGGCTCTCTGTCCTGGTCGTTGTGTCCTTGGGCAAGACACTTTACCCTCCCGCCTACTGGTGTTGGCCAGAGGGGCCGATGGCGCGAAATGGCAGCCTCGCTTCTGTCAGTCTGCCCCAGGGCAGCTGTGGCTACAACCGTAGCTTGCCTCCACCAGTGTATGAATGCGAGAGTGAATGAATAGTGGCATTGTAAAGCGCTTTGGGTGCCTTGAAAAGCGCTATATAAATCCAATCCATTATTATTATTAATCATTCAATTCAGTTCAATTTTATTTATATAGTGCAACAACGGCTGCTTCAAGGAGCTTTATACTGTAATAATACAGAAAAAAACAATCAGATGACCCCTATAAGCAAGCACTTGGCGACAGTAATGGTAAATGGCCTGCATTTGTATAGCGCTTTTCTAGCCCCTAAGGACCCCAAAGCGCTTCACACTACATTCAGTCATTCACCCATTCACACACAGGTGATGGCAAGCTACATTGTAGCCACAGCTGCCCTGGGGCACTGACAGAGGCGAGGCTGCCGGACACTGGCGCCACCAGGCCCTCTGACCACCACCAGTAGGCAAACATGGGGTTAGTATCTTGCCCAAGGATATTTGGCATGCAGCCAGGGTGCAGCCTGGGATCGAACCACCGACCTTCTGATTAGTGGCTGACCTGCTCTGCCACCTGAGCTACAGCCACCCCAGGAAAAGCTCCCTTTTAACAGGAAGGAGAAAAGACACACTGTGGAAGAGAGCTGTAATTACTGTGCAATAGCTGCTTTTGCAATTGCATGTTAAATTAAACTAACTAACATCAAAAAAGTACTTGTAATACAACTGTGCTCATATCAATACTCACTCAGACTCTTTGCTAAATGTGATCATATTTTAATGACTGATGATTTGCAACCTAAAAGTACTGTGGATATATTAAAAATGTGACGTGTAGTCAGAAAATGTTTGGGAAAGTCCTGTTTATGAGACCTATTTATATTAATAACATACGATTCTGCTTATTATTTATTAAACATAATGACAATAAACACATACAAGAAATGATAAGCCAGTAATGAATGCAGAAAGAATATATCCCTGAAGTAAATTACTAAGTAGAGAATTCAAAACATAAATAACAGAATACATATTCACATAATCCACTATTATAAATAAAACCACTGACATAAATAAACCTAAATCCTCTATTCCAAGTACTTTTTATGCTCTTGATTAAATTTTGAGTATCAATATGCAGACTGCCGTGTTTTATTTATTTCAATACGTGTCTCCCCAACATCTCTCGCGTTGGGTTTACCAATTATGATTGGCTGATCTGTCACTCAGAGTCACTGTAATGGACCGTAGCACACACAGAGGACTGACTTTCATTATCATCCAAGCACCATGTAGGAAATCCTGGATGATAGTTTATTCTTGTGCTGCCCTAGGTGACACTAATGACAACAAGACAGCAGTGGGTCCGGAGGACGTGTCAAAGATGGGCTGCCCATGTCTGGGAGAGCACACCAGGCTGGAGGTGGTCATTGAGGAGTCTTATGAATTCAAGGTAACACAAAATCAGCAGCTTCGTAACTCAGAGCCGACATGGACTGACTTTACAACATTAACCTGGAAAAATGCAGCAATTTCACTAATGTCACAGTATTTTGGGTTAATATATATTTTACTTTTGATGTGTGATAAATTATGCAACTCATTAATCTTCCAGTAGATGTGTTCACGCATCATTCAGCTTGAATAGTCAGAGTTAAAGAATTTGTATCATTTGCCATAATGCAGAATTTATAGCAGTACTCCATCTGTTTTGTATTGATAAGTTGGGTGTTTTACAAGAGACAATAAATGGTAAATGAACCGGTACTTAAATAGCACCTTTCTACTCGGTTTGAGCACTCAGAGCACTTTTTATTACAAGTTTTATTCACCCAGTTCCACACATATTCATACAACACTTTCATCTAAGCACTTTATCTAACGTCCACAGACACACTCACATGCCGATGGATGTGTTGAGAGCAACTCAGGGTTTAGTATCTTGCTGAAGGATACTTTGACATTTGGACTGGATGAGCAGTGGATCGATCTCAACTCGGGAAAAAGTACAAATTTTTAAAAAAGAAAGAAACTTCAGTTTCCTTAACACAACATGATATTAGGCCCAAGTGGCAACCTCAGAAGCTGGACAATAGGGTTGCCAACCGTCCCTTAAAAAACGGAATCGTCCCGTATTTAGAAACAAAAGCACACGTCCCGTATTGAGCTAATAAGGGACGCACTTTGTCCCGTATTGAGCTAATAAGGGACGCACTTTGTCCCGTAATACAGTGAGAATCAAAAGTAGTCTATAAATGTTTATGGAATTAACGCTTTGTTGGAAAACATAATTCCCAGCCCCTCTCCTGCTTTGTGACCAATGAGCTGACAGCACACTTATGACAATTCGAGTATGACAATTCAGATTACCGCTCGTCTCATTGGTCGAGGAAAGGTCGCTTGCGGAGAAAATACCGGAAGACAACAGATGACCACAACAAGAAGCATGGCCAACAGGGAAACAAACGCCGACACTGCGGTGCAAGTCTCGGACGACAGTACACCTAAAGTTGGGCAAACACTGTGCGATTTTTTCAGTCACGTTATTCAGCTCCTGCTCAAACTGCACGATTGACTCGCAGGGGTTAGAAGTTGGTAGGTCACGATGCAGGTCTCACACTATACGGCCCGATGCTCTGATGCGACCTGAGTGCTCACACTGTGCCTCCATAACATGAAGGTTATAACAGAAAATCTGTCGCTCGCTCTGTCTTTCACTCACACAGACACACACACCACCACCATCAACTTTGCTAAATTGCTAATGAAAAACATTGATCAGGCAGCTGTGATTGAGCAGCAATGTAAATCCAACTATCTTCACGTTTGTTGTGGTCGTGATAATTTTGTGATGCCACATCGAAAAGGCTCGGATGAGCTTTCCAAAGTTCTACAAGTTGTGCCTCCATCGCTTGTGTACTGCTTGTGTCCAGATCACACGCTGCACAGCCGTGCTGCTCCGTCTTTTTCACCGACGTTTACGTGTTTGCGCGTGAGCAGTGTGAGCGGCTCACGAGCGATTGATGATCAGGAGCTGCTCGAGTTGTTAATCGCTTCTCGTTACCCCACGTATACTACACGATGCACGATGAAGGCCAAAATCGGGCCGATCACCAAATCGGTCGCACGACTCAAAAATCGTCTCAAAATGGGCCAAAAATCGCACAGTGTAAGCCCAGCATTAGAGCAGCAATGTTTGTTTCCCTCAGAGAAAGAAAAGAAGGCTGCAAAAGTACAGGGAGGAATGGGAAAAGGGAAACACCTGGCTGGAAAAGGTCACCATAACACCTATAAAGCGCACTGCACTGTGTGCCGGCGCACTTTTTCCATAGGCATGCTTCTAATGGTGGGCACATGAAGAACATGAGGGGCGTGAAAGCTCGGGGAACCCTTAACCAATTTCTTGTCCACCAGGCCACGGCAGAAGCAGATATGGTATGTAAACACTGGTTTGTTTTTTAAACCCTCTGGTTAAGGTTAAAATGGGCATGTGCAGTGAATATCAGCGCTATGTGGCCAGAAGTGTGATAATATAATTTATTTTGTGTAATAAACAACTGCAAGGATAGATGATTACAACAAATAGATGACTAATACATAAAAGTAATACATAGATTAATAATGATGATGAGTTATGATGCGTAATCATGGGAACAAGTGGGTTTACAAACAGGAGCAGCTGATTAGCTTTAGAAAAGCTGAAATAATACCTCAGCTGAAGCCAAATGTACTAAATGTGCATAGTTACAAGAATATTTTTGTTGTATTGCTTTCTATTAATTTATATAATTTTAAGTTAAGCAGGACAGAGTTCTTTTAAAGAAAGATTTACTTATATTCTCAAAAGTTAAGCATGACAGGCTTCTGTTTAAGAAAGAGACCTGTTTTACTGTGTTAATGTTGTCATTTTGAGCTAAAAAGAAATGCCTAAATGATCATTTGTTTCCCATATGGTCATATCACAAAGAATATGCATCTGCTTAAATCAAATTCAAGTCAAATGGTTAAAAATAATTTCACACACACAAAAAAGAGCTACCACACTGGGAAGGGTGAAGACAACTGGGTTGCCCGGCCCTGGCCACGAGGTGTCCCTTATTTATTTTTTCAGGGAGTTGGCAACCCTACTGGACAAGGAAGCAAGCCAAAAACGTAGTGGAAAAAAAATGCTGCTAATTCTGAAAACAAGCTCATTTCCAGAAACTCTCTTTAGAACAGAATTAAACAAATTTGCAGCCCGGTAAGAAAAGGCACTGGGATTGCTACTGCTAATTTTGGTATTCATGAAAAATGTGCTGAGGATGACTATTTATTTAATTCACTTTAAGTTATATCCAGACTTTAAGTTATGTTCTATTAGAGGCACGGTGTCTTCTGTGACGGGTAGGTGCTGACACATAGGAAAAGTCACTGAACTCTGCCTGTGAGCTAAATTTGTGGTGCCAGTGCCATTTGGAGCTGAAAATCTGATTGATGAGAGAGTGGTGCGCTAACGTACTAGCTAACGCTAGCAACCTTGGTTAGCAAGTAGCATCCATAGATTATATGGCAGCAACAAAATGACCTGCTGATTATTTGTCCTGCTAATAAAATACTAATACGTCACTCACCAAATCTGGAGTTCTTGGATGAGCTGTAATAAACAACAGACCATATTCTTTATCACATAGTTGTACACAAACATCAATATCGGCACAACTGTCAATCAACAAATGTTTGTGCTCCGCTGTAAGCCCTGCAGGTAGAATAATGCTCTTTTTACCTTGAAGGTCGAAGCTAGGCATGGCTAGCCGAATGCATTTCAGTAGTAGTCAAAAAAGCAGGTGCTTCCTAACACAGAGAGAAGATTCATCCATCAATAGACTCTGTTCATGAATAGAGCCTAATCAGTGCTTATCTAGTGAGTCATAAATGCACAACAGTAGTGGTATAGATTACATGTTCCATCATTTACTACTATTTAGTAAGTAAGTACTGCCTATTTACAAGATGCCATGTTGGTGTTTTGAAACCACAAGTGGTGAGGAAGGGGCATATCTGACTAGGGTTGCCAACTCCCTGAAAAATAAATAAGGGACACCTCGTGGCCAGTTCACCCTTCCCAGTGTGGTGAATTTTGTAGCTCTTTTTTTTTTGTGTGAAATTATTTTTTAACCATTTGACTTGAATTTGATTTAAGCAGATGCATATTCTTTGTGATATGACCATATGGGAAACAAATGATCATTTAGGCATTTATTTTTAGCTCAAAATGACAACATTAACACAGTAAAACAGGTCTCTTTCTTAAACAGAAGCCTGTCATGCTTAACTTTTGAGAATATAAGTAAATCTTTCTTTAAAAGAACTCTGTCCTGCTTAACTTAAAATTATATAAATTAATAGAAAACAATAGAACGAAAAATATTCTTGTAACAGTGCACATATAGTGCATTTAGTACATTTGGCTTCAGCTGAGGTATTATTTCAGCTTTTCTAAAGCTAATCAGCTGCTCCTGTTTGTAAACCCACTTGTTCCCATGATTACGCATCATAACTCATCATCATTATTAATCTATGTATTACTTTTATGTATTAGTCATCTATTTGTTGTAATCATCTATCCTTGCAGTTGTTTATTACACAAAATAAATTATATTATCACACTTCTGGCCACATAGCGCTGATATTCACTGCACATGCCCATTTTAACCTTAACCAGAGGGTTTAAAAAAAACAAACCAGTGTTTACATACCATATCTGCTTCTGCCGTGGCCTGGTGGACAAAAAATTGGTTAAGGGTTCCCCGAGCTTTCACGCCCCTCATGTTCTTCATGTGCCCACCACTAGAAGCATGCCTATGGAAAAAGTGCGCCGGCACACAGTGCAGTGCGCTTTAAAGGTGTTATCGTGCATTTTCCCAGCCAGGTGTTTTCCTTTTCCCATTCCTCCCTGTACTTTTGCAGCCTTTTTTTTCTTTCTCTGAGGGAAACAAACATTGCTGCTCTAATGCTGGGCTTACACTGTGCGATTTTTGGCCCATTTTGAGACGATTTTTGAGTCGTGCGACCGATTTGGTGATCGGCCCGATTTTGGCCTTCATCGTGCATCGTGTAGTATACGTGGGGTAACGAGAAGCGATTAACAACTCGAGCAGCTCCTGATCATCAATCGCTCGTGAGGGTGTCACCACAGCCGCTCACACTGCTCACGTGCAAACACGTAAACGTCGGTGGTGAAAAAGATGGAGCAGCACGGCTGTGCAGCGTGTGATCTGGACACAAGCGATGGAGGCACAACTTGTAGAACTTTGGAAAGCTCATCCGAGCCTTTTCGATGTGGCATCACAAAATTATCACGACCACAACAACCGTGAAAATAGTTGGATTTACATTGCTGCTCAATCACAGCTGCCTGATCAATGTTTTTCATTAGCAGTTTAGCAAAGTTGATGGTGGTGGTGTGCGTGTGTGTGAGTGAGTGAAAGACAGAGAGAGAGAGCGAGCGACAGATTTTCTGTTATAACCTTCATGTTATGGAGGCACAGTGTGAGCTCTCAGGTCGCATCAGAGCATCGGGCGGTATAGTGTGAGACCCTGCATTGTGACCCACCAACTTCTAACCCCTGCGAGTCAATCGTGCAGTTTGAGCAGGAGCTGAATAACGTGACTGAAAAAATCGCAGTGTCTGCCCAGCTTTAGGTGTACTGTCGTCCGAGACTTGCACCGCAGTGTCGGCGTTTGTTTCCTTGTTGGCCATGCTTGTTGTTGTGGATCTGTTGTCTTCCGGTATTTTCTCCGTAAGCGACCTTTCCTCGACCAATGAGATGAGCGGTAATCTGAATTGTCATACTCGAATTGTCATAAGTGTGCTATCAGCTCATTGGTCACAAAGCAGGAGAGGGGCTGGGAATTATGTTTTCAAACAAAGCGTTAATTCCATAAACATTTATAGACCACTTTTGATTCTCACTGTATTACGGGACAAAGTGCGTCCCTTATTAGCTCAATACGGGACGTGTGCTTTTGTTTCTAAATACGGGACCATTCCGTTTTTTAAAGGACGGTTGGCAACCCTATATCTGACTGCGCCTTCACATGCTCATTAGCTAACAGCTATGAGCTGTATACAAGTGGCTAATCACTTTTTTTCAGTCCTGGAAAAGAAGTCTGTGTTAGCATTTTGTTTTTTTCATTACGGGAAATAATATTATGGTTCTAGGAACCTGTGGCTGTGCAATACACCTGTACAGCTAATAAATGTGTCATGCTATCATGCTAACAAAGCTAGCTAGCATCGGGTCTCCACTTTAATCACCTCTGGCAAATATAATTAAATAAATAAAGAATGTGACCTGTCCACTCAACTTAAGGCTTTAAAACAATAATCCAAAAAAACAATGACTGACATGTAGTGATGGCATTTTATTTTTGTGATCATGAAATAAATAACCCCCTGTTTGATGTGTAGTCTCCAGTCACAATCTGAGCTAACCCTTATCAGATAACTATGACATCATCGCCATTATACTTGTGCTGGAGCTACACAGATACCACAGATTCATACTGCAATCCTCTGCGCAAGTAAACTGATCCTTCAGCTTAAAATGGGTGGTGCAGCACTCTGAGACAATTTAGGAACATTTAAGCTGTAACATGATACTGCAGTGATATTAACAGCTGCAGTTTTATGAGTTGGCTTGTGTTTCTTCACTGCTTTAAAGCAGCTTTATGCTCGCACACTCCCTTGCCCACTCCCTTTCTCCTGGGGGCTACTGGGATTTTGTGCTCGCATCTGTTTTGGTGACTCACCATTGCTTCACACTGGGAGGACAGAAGCTGGTAATTGTATCTTGATTCACCACATCAGTGTCCCCAGTGTCATACAGCACTAAGATTGTACTGAGTATGTTATTCAGTGTGTGTTAATGCACCTTTCTTCTGCTTTCCTTGCAGAGCACAGTGGACAAGCTGATCAAGAAAACGAACCTGGCTCTTGTTGTAGGGAGCAGCAGCTGGAGAGAGCAGTTTGTTAGTGCCGTCACTGTCAGTGCAGGTAAGTCGCGGCGTCCTGAAATGTCTCATCTGTTCATCCCTCTGAAGGCAGTCCTGAAGAAGATTGAGCCTGCAGGCTGGATCCGGTCCACCCGGTCCGCCTGTTGTGCAGCGCTCACTTAGATATGTCTTTAAAATAAAATTTAAAATGCTCCGTTTAAGATTGCATAAAGAAAAAAACATCCCCAGTTTAACGGAAAGGGTTGAAAGAGCGTACAAAAACAAATGCTATTTTAATTCATTTTTGATCATTCTGAGCTTATTTGCTTCATCCATTTAAATCCAGACAGTTTATTAAAAATGCATGATGAGGCTCATCATAAAAACTAAAAGGGCCGGCTCTTCCTCAACAATTAATGGTTCTGAAGAATTTATGACGATGTTTGTGGTATGGTGAATCTTTTTTGGGGGGTCTTTCCAAAGCTGTCTGTGAACCTTTTAGATCTGCACTAGTGCACAAATCATTGGGCTAAAAGCTCACTTAGACTCCCGTGATGTGTCATTTGGTTAACGTACTCTTTTCTTTATTTTCTCTCTCTTGCTGGATGGAGAAACTCAGATTTGCATTTGTAATGTGCATATTTAAGATAGAAAGTACACTTCCAGCATGTCTCTGATTTGAAAAGGATTGCTCAAAGATGCTGAAGGTTTTACTGATCTAAAATATGAAGATGAATATGATGACAAATTGGCACAAAATTTCTGAAAAGTCAGGATTTTTTAGTGCTCATTCACTTCCACAGTTTGGGTCTGAGCTGTATTATGAAAAATATGATGATAATATAAATTATAATGTAATCTCCTGCCCTCAGCGATGGCTGTCACTGGAATGGTAGCTCTACTAATTGCTGTGCTTTGGTCGCACGATGACACATTTGTTTTTAAATGGTGTGACACTAACTACGAGCGGGGGGCATGTGTGTAGTGCACTGAATTGTGACAACTGCGATGACTGCTGTATTGAAGCCACTGTATTCCTGTCCTCCTGTGGTGTATTTGTTGCACGTCTTTCTTATCTAAGCACAACTGGTCCAAATCCCATTTGGCTTTAACAATGATTTCTTGGCTGTAGATAACAGGAGCAGTATAGAGCAGTCACAGAATGACTATGATAACAACGTGAATGGCCACATACCACAAAAGCAGCCATTGTCCAAACAATATCCACATTCACAGTTTCATCCAACAGCAGTGCATATTAAATCTTCTCTCCATTTTACAGTATCTGTAGAACATTTCCCAAAACTGCCAGTGTCTGAACAAACACAGTAACTGAAACTAAAATTATATCAATTTCATGGTGGCTTTACGGTGCTCTGTAAAGCCAAACAGTGGTCTAAATGAAGGTTGTGTTTCGCAGGCTTTCATGCATCTTTTCTGTCTTTGGTAGGTGACGACGATGAGGAGGAGAGCGGGGAGGAACGCTTGCCGTCCTGCTTTGATTACATTATGCACTTCCTGACAGTTTTCTGGAAGGTCCTCTTTGCTTTCGTCCCACCGACTGAATACTGGAACGGCTGGGCCTGCTTCTTTGTCTCTATTTCCCTCATTGGCGTTCTGACAGCTGTGACCGGGGACCTGGCCTCACATTTCGGCTGCACAGTCGGTCTCAAAGACTCGGTCACCGCAGTGGTGTTTGTGGCCCTCGGCACTTCTGTTCCAGGTGGGCATCTGTGCTTGTCGTTCAGTCCTACCAGCGGCCTTGTTCTGTGTCTCCTCTGGGCTTTTCCCCTGTGGCAGAAGCAGCTGCTTGCGTAACCTTTTCCCCCACCTGTGCTGTCAGAGGGATTCTCTCCAAAGCTCATGTCTTGGATATTAACAAGTTGTAAACAGAAAAAAAAAACCTTGTTTCGCTTGTTAGTTTCGCCCTAATTATAGTCCCATTTTGCTATTTCCTAAACACTAACACTGAACACAAAAAATGACTATGAAAATTAGGTTTTGGTTTAATAAACAAGGGTTGCCAACTCTCACGCTTTGAGACTCCTTCTTATCCTCTCATGCTTCCCTAAAAAATCCCGTGCCAAATAAGAGAAAGCCATGAAGCCCCCCTTTTTGAAAAAGTCACCATTAATGAATGTAAACTAGGTCTTAATATAAGAGTCAAATTCTCGTGTTTTCAGTTGTTCAATGATCCCTGAACTTGACTTCAGTAATTAGCCAGCTTAAAAATAATTATTCTTGACAGTCAGAAAACAACATTGTGCTTTTTTACACTGCAGACAAGTGATCTGTCACATACAGAGTCACAGTTTATTAGCTACACATATATTATTTGATACATAACGGCATTTCTCTTGAGTCCTGAACTCCTTGACAGCTGGGGGCCCATTTTTATTTTACTGTGAGTAAAAGTCAGATCTGTTTACGAGCCAAACAATGTTTCATCAATGAGAGAAAGTTTTCTATTTTGCAGTTTCACAGTAGGCTATTGGCTGTATTCCCATAACCACATATAGGATGTGGTCCTTCTAATCATTAATGCAGGGCCACAAGACTACAACAGCCTAATAACAATTAACGTACACACAGAGCACCATGGGTGGCTATTGTTTTATGAGAACAATATTACACAAAAACTGTGTTATTTTCAGCTTTAAATAACTGAGTTTCACAAAAATCTGGGTTGATTCTGTTCATCTGGACGCAGCATTTTCAGTGGGAGAAACGTTTCGTCACTCATCCAAGTGACTTCTTCAGTCTCAGCTGACTGCAGGTTTCCCCAGCTTTATAAACAGTACATCGCACAATGACTGAAATTAGCCCACTGGACAAGGGGCTGTGAGGTTGCTAATCATTAATATGCAAATTGTCATGACCACTGATCAACAAACAGTGTTGGGAAGGTTACTTTTAAAATATTTTTCACTACAGATTACAGGATACATGGCCCAAAATGTAGTTTGTAATGAATTCCGTTAAGTTATTCAATGTGAGTAACGTATTCTGAATACTTTGGATTACCTAATATATTGTCTTGCTTTTTACAACTACATGAATGTAATATTGCTGTGTGATTTATTACTGAAGGCTACTCGCCACCGAGCTAACATTGTTAGCTAGCATTAGCTGAGGTTAGACTTGATGGATAGCATTAACAACCTGCTGGCTGCAAATAATCATGTGCAGTTCTGAAAGCAATACCAACTAGATTTTAAAATCTTAATATAAAATGAGTAACAGTAGGGTGGACATTAGGTAAGGCTGCAGTTTTTGCAGTGATCTCGTGTAGAAAACTATTTCTGTATCAGTAATATGTTTTCTTTCTGTCTGCTTTCAGAACTGCACGTGATTATTTGCAGCTAGCAGGTTGTAATGCAGCCTTCATTAATAGTAATAAATCACACAGCAATAGTACATCAAAGATACTGAAGTGGCACATAGCCCAGGTAGCTACCACAACTAATTTCGACGAATTTCCAAGTAAGAAATGAATTCTTGCCCGTGCACCGCTGGCTCTGTTGTGCTGGCTTTCGGTCCATTGTGTAACTGACGCCCCACCAACATTAACAGGACGCTTAGATAAAGCCTCTTATTGCGTGTGCTGTTTGGGTTTTCGGCAATGTGTGGAATTATGAACATTAGACCAAAATTAGACCATTGATCAAAGCCCACTGATCAATGGCCAGGAGTACCATTCACAGAGAGTTGGGGAATGGCTGCAATCACGGCATTTTAAGATGGTGAAAGATGTACCCTTAGCCCCCCCCCTTCAATTCAGAGATGGTCTTTCCTTTTTTCACGTAAATGGCCTCCTTGACTCCGCGCTCAAACTAGCGTTCCTCCCTGTCCAGGATATGTACATCCTCATCATTAAAAGAGTGTCCACTGGCCTCTAGGTGTAAATAGACTGCGGAGTCCTGGCTTGACGAGGTTGTGCCATCCACTTCCCCAGAGGTTGTTTGCCATGTATAAATCATGGCAATCCTCCAGGTACTTAACAGAGTACACTACACTACTCTGCTTGTGTCAGGGGACCCAATCCTTGAGGTGGACCAGTTTTTGGCGCAACATGTTTAAAAGCCAAGGAGATGTGGTGTTTAGAAAAAATGTGTCTCAACCCTTTGGGATTTACTTACCTGGATGATTGAGCATGCATCAAGACAATAACTGTTTACGACAATTTTGAAACACAACTAATATCACTTTAAATGTAAGTGTTGTTTTTAATACTTGAATGAAAACCCTTTTTAGTCAACGACTGGAAACATGGACATCACCTAATCCTGTGTTTCTTCCTTTGCATTATTCTGGCAGGCCTTTACTCCAGCCATCTCCAGCTGCTGCTTGTTTTTGAGTCTCTCTTTTTGAGGGAGTTTGTATCAGTAGTGATTCAAATGACGATCTTAATACAATGTTAATTTTATTATCTATTTATATATTTATATCTGAGTATGATTTTTGTTTTCTTTGACAACCCTTTTTTCCAGGAAAGCCTAATCAGACTTTCATGTTTTTAAGTGTAACCAGAGGTTTGCACCTTGTTATTCTTGTCTTTGTATTTCCATTCCAAAAAGCATGTCTTGATTGTAGATTCATAAAATAATCCAGTTTTATACCTCCTATTGAGTGTTCTTGACAGAATCGATGAAACCAACCAAGAAATAACTTCTGCAATCATACACTTTAGTCTTCTGTAGTCTTTTGGGATGTGTGGTATTGCTGAGCTGAACAGTCCATTTATTCGTTGTAACCATGATCTAGTTTGTTGATTTGGCCACTCTTACAGCTTAGGCTGTGTTCCTAAGTTTTTCCTTTGAACTTTCAGCCTAATCATGGCCTCGTTGCACTTGCACGGACACTTTGGACTTACATGCTAAGAGTTCCAGTCACAACTACTAAATCAACTCCAGATCTTTAATGGCTTAATTTGGTAAATATGCCTCATCTGGCCATGAAATTACTTGTAAGTCAATTATTTTTGAGCCTTTGAAATTGGTAAACTATATACAGTATAATAATGGCGGTACTTCCTAAATTAAGGCTTGAATTTCCTTAAATACATGTAGTGCTTATTGTACAGTCCCTGGTGTTTGTGGCACCTGTACTCAGTCTGTGCACATTACTGATTACTTATATATATTTGCCTATTTCTCTCTCTTTTACAGACACTTTTGCAAGTAAGGTGGCTGCCATCCAGGATCAATATGCTGACGCCTCTATTGGAAATGTGACGGGCAGCAATGCGGTCAACGTGTTCTTAGGCATCGGAGTGGCGTGGACCATTGCAGCAGTTTACTGGTACACCAAAGGCAAGGTGTTCAAAGTGAACCCGGGGTCCCTGGCCTTCTCTGTCACCCTCTTCACCATCATGGCGCTGGTGTGCGTGCTGGTGCTGCTCTACCGCCGACGTCCCACCGTGTCTGGAGGAGAGCTCGGTGGCCCACGGACAGCCAAGCTTCTCACCTTCTTCCTCTTCCTCTCTCTCTGGTTCATCTACATCCTGTTGTCCTCCTTGGAGGCGTACTGCCACGTGCCTGGCTTCTGAGACAGAGGGAAAGGCACAGACACAAGCCCTTTCCTTGTTTTTACAATTTACTGAACGTGTTTTCTCTCCGTTTTTGTCTATTTTCACAAAGGTTTATAACTATTTGTATCATTAGTTATTATTAATACGGCACAGTATCTGACTGACTCTGATTCTTTGGACTTTGGTACTTTGCTCCCACCTATGCTGTGAAGGATAGCTTTAGCCACTGAAAATGAAGCTCTCTTGACTTTATTCCTTTTTTGAAATATTATATCACATGACACATTTATCTAATCATTTCTATCACCATAAATTATATTCTGCCACTTGATGCATACAGACAGCTTTTGGCATTGGATCCTTTCTCTCTCTGTTTGTAGATGTTAAGAAAGCACAAGATTGAAGAAAACGTCTAGAAGAATTCTCCTTTTTGGCCTTTGTTATATAGCGGAAACTTAAAGATGGTGCATGGGACGGCATTACATAGTACTTGGCATTTACATTAAGTGGAAGACAGAAGTGACCAGTAAAACATATTTGTGAGATGATATTTATTACTTAGTCTGTACAATTATTCATTGTATATCATGTAAAAGATGAACATTGTGCGTGAGAGTGTTGTGAAAGGTGTGCTTAGTTTTGCACGTTATCAGATAACAACAGTTTCTTAGTAATATATTTTAAAGTACCGTATGTAATATTTTGACATGGGTGTTGATGTGTTGATGTGTTTGTGTACATGTGAATCACAGCTGTATCATACTCTATTCACTGCCTGGTGCACTGTCATGTTTGACATAGCCAAGATTTTTTTGGAAAAATAGCCTTTTTTTTAAGCCAACCTGGAGCAGAGTGCCTGCTTTTAATTGTACAAATACTTTAAGCACATTTATGATTTTTGTGTATGCGTGTGTGTAGGTGGTGAGTGTGTGCTCCTTTGCACTCCAGCATAAATTGTCAAAAAGCATGGCACTGTCTCCATTTTGACTCCACAAAATGGTACGGGGTGGTTTGTTGGTAACAGAAGAGAAACAGAATTTGAATATGGATATTAAAAGGACTGCAGTTTTCTTATCTGTCATGCTGACACTGTGAACATTATTCAACAATATCTCTTTTAGGAAAAGCACAGCAGAGAGCAAACGGGCTCTTTTAAATGAGAGTGGAGTACACTGTATCATATCGCAATCACCAAACAAGTCCATCATTTGACATGGAAAATGTGCTAAAAGAGAAGACATGTACAGTGTGTCCCGAGAGTGTCTCCTTGTGTTGCACCGCAGTTGATACTGAAATCTGTTTTTTATTTAACCTAGAATCTGTAGAGCCATATTTATTGTAACAGTATAATAGTAGAGGTATTTATATGATCGATTTTAGTTTTATTGATATGCACGTTTAATGTATAAAAAAAGTGGAAATAAATGTTGCTCATTTATTATGCCGTTAGACGCCTTGTCATCTTAATTTAACTTTTTGAACGATGGTTTAGATTATACAAACCAGGTCGTCAATGACTCTCACAAACTACTCTTAAGAAAGTTAAAAGTACAGTCAGCTAGAGACTAGCCAAAGAGTTAGCATGCTAAAGTAAAGGCATTCATGTGCTGTGGAGAGAAATTTTAATTCATGTCTGTACAGTCAGGCTCCAATTATGAGGGATGACACCTGTGTTTTATCATCGGAGAAGTGGAGTCTATCACCATTTAAAGCAAAAATGCAAATAAGAAAGACAAGACAGCTAGCATCTGGAAAAAATAATCATTCCTGACTTCTAGCTTCATCTCCTGAACTAAAGTGAGGGCTTTAAAACATGAAACCATGCACAAACATGCTTATTTATTCCTGATATTGTCAACAGATTAAACATATAACCATCCTTTCTCTGGACAGCTGACAACAAGAACAAACCAAACAACAACAAATGGTTATAAGCTAACATGATGCCAGCTAATGTTAGGTTCCTAAAAATCACGCTTTGAATCTGATAAACAGTATAATTATATTCTTACATTGTATGACAGTTTATTCACTAAGTGTCCAAGTCCAACAATGTTTGGTGTTTTACTGTGTTTTACAATGTTTTACTGATGCCAACTAACAGCAGCTAACAGCGGCATAAACAACAGTGTTTACCAACAGAAAAGCACAGAATATCTTCAACTCACCTTAGTGTGGTTGTTATTGGTCAGTTTCATTGACTCATCAACTCATATTGAAACTTTTTTTTCCAGATTTTTGCAGCTTCCTCCAGAGTAAATACATGTGGACACCCAGCATATTGAGAAGCTACACTCACTACAGATGAATTGTTTGTCCTACAGAGGCCGCCAACAGAACTCAGTTGACAGCAATCTACAATTGACTAAAATATGGTGGTGAGATTTTACACACTATAACTTTAAGACATTACCTTTAGACAATGAGCGTAGATGTATTCAGAACTTTCCAGTTAGCATCAATTTTAAAAAGGCCCCTGCATGTTTTTCATATGTGCTAAACTACATGTCGGGACACAGTCTGCAAGTACATGACTGGCCTGTTTGGCATTGTTGACGTCCTACTGTGCATGTCTAACTACTTTTTCACTGCAATTCCTGAATTTATCAATGAGAGAATAACTATTATAGCCTCAGTATAACAGTAAAAATCAAAGCATCAATATAAAGACTCACAAATGTCGGCAGATTCCTGGAAGGTGGCAAATAAATATGAGAGAATGTAGTGTCTGACAGGTTAGGCGCATTTTAAAAGTGATTTAGGTTTCATCATGTTGATAATTGCCTGATAAATAGCAGCAGCAAAAACAGAAAATCATTTCAAAGAGAGGAAAAATGGAGAATAATTTCATCATTTTCCCTCGCTGCAGCATATGCTGTGTCTTAATAACTGTTTTTTTATTGCAGGCAGAAGAATGTACTAATTGCAAACACATTAACTGGGAAACGAGCCCCTGCTGAGGTAAAAGGAGAATATTATCATTTCTTGTAGGCGCATACATTCCACTTTTCACACTTTTGTGACTGTAAAATGTGAGTGCTAGTGCTCTGCTTTATAACTCAAAGGAATGAATTTTTCATTTTCTGGCAAAATTCATTCCTTTGAATTATAGAAAAGGAGTCCCACGCTCTGTCAACTCTCTGGCACGTTCTGCATTGAAGGTCCAAGGTGCCGTACATGTTGAAGGGCTGCGGTCTGAAACAGTTTTGAATGGGAATGCTTGGGAGCTGACGAGACATGCAGAACATCACGTTCTTTTGATCCCCCCTCCCCAGGTTGTTCACCAGGATCAGCCCTGCAATAGCACTGAGAGCAATTTCGAAAGAAGACCTAAAACAGGAATGTCAGAAGGAGAATGTTGCAGAATGGCATTCATTTGATTTATATTGGATGGGTCTAGCATTATTGAATAGAAAATGAGTGACTGACTTAATATGCATACATACATACATACATACATACATACATACATACGCTTGATGCTAAAAGCTTGCTGGATATGTGCTAGCTGTCTAAATAAGCAGGTACAGGAAAAGGTTTTTAAAAAGTGTGCAGTAGTAGCAGCAGCACGGAATTAAAGACGTGGATATATGAACATAGCGAAGCATTCAGTAGCTAAAGAGACAGATGTTTCCCCCAGGAGTTTGAGGAGCTTAAACCCAGGAATAACAGGACACCAGGTGGCAAATAACATGAAAGTAATGGTGCTAATAATTTTCTGTCCTCTGGTTGTGTGAGTAAGAAGCTGTTTGCTAACAAGTTCAAACAAATTCAATGGGAGACAGTGTCTGTGTTACAACTACCCTGTGGTCAAAAAATAAGTTTTGGAAACTAAGGCGTCCACATTTTAATTTCCTTGGACAGCGGTTCTTAGCTTATGTGTCCAACAATCATCCATTCTGCTTATCCAATTCTTGTTCCCCGCTGTCATTGGGCGAGAGGCAGGGTACACCATGGACAGGTTGCTTTGTTGCAGGGCTAACACAGAGAAACAGACAGTCATTCAAGCCTACAAAGAATTTAAAATGGCCAGTGAACCTAACCACACTAACTGCATGTCTTTGGACTGTGGGAAGA
The DNA here is from genome assembly GCF_041146795.1 of Maylandia zebra. Classification (NCBI taxonomy): domain Eukaryota; kingdom Metazoa; phylum Chordata; class Actinopteri; order Cichliformes; family Cichlidae; genus Maylandia; species Maylandia zebra. Next base: position 10,914,167 of record NC_135176.1, on the reverse strand, counting down.
ACATGGAAACTCCACACAGAAAAGCTCCGGTTTGATGGTGGATTCAGACCCAGGACTTTCTTCCCGTGAGGCAACAGAACTAACCACCACACCACTGTACTGCTCTCCTCAAACACTCCCAATAGTTAAAAAAAAATTTTTTTAATTCCTCATATCACCCCCTCTAGTTTATTCCTGCACTTTCCATACCTTAAGGCTGTCCCGTTGTCAACAAATGAAGTGAACGACGACTCTCAGACCCTTTTATCCCTTTAAAGCCTGAACCCTGAATTAATTGCCAGAAAATTCAAATCTTTTGAAAATGGAATGTTTATTGAATCTTCTGACATTTTTTTCAAAAAGACACCGAAATATAAATTGGCAGATATGAGTTTAATTTGTATCATATTTGCTATCTCGCTTTTTTGGGCAATTTATTGCTTAAAAATGCAATGCAATTTATTTAGATTTTACAGGAGGGAAACACTCTGATGATATAAGCCTCAAAAACTCACACAAAGTGTGTCAAATACATACATGGCCCATTAGGGGCTTATTTTAACCCTTTCATATAAATTTTAGCTACTTCAAGTATATTTTGCAGCAAGCAACGTGAAGCAGTGTGTGCTTTATTACTCTGCAGTTTGGGTTTTTTTGATGATCCTTTTTTATTACATTTCTATGTTTTGACAAAATTGAGAAAATTTCCTGTCTTTAAAGGAAAGAGCATGGGAGAAGATCAGACTCTCGGTCCCTCAAGTTCCTTTGGCTGTGCAGAAAGTAAAAAATGCAAAATAAATAGTCCCGAACTGACGACAGCTAGACGCATTTTTTTATGCTGTCAAGGTAGCGTCACAAAGCACTGTCCCGTTTCTATTCACACCATTTTGAACCTGTATAAACCCAAATTCTTAAACACTGCTGCTAAAAACACAAATTTTATAGTAGTCTTTGGAGGGTTTGGTGCGTAAGCCTTTCGGTGGACTGGGCCGAGACACACCTTATTAAAAGAACAGTTTGCCATTTTTGCTTTCTGGCCAAGACTTTAACAAGAACAGGTAGGAAGATTTTGTTTCCTCTGGATGGAGCGAAACCCACATATTTCCAGTGTCTGTGCTAAACTAAGCCAACGAGCTGCCGGCAGGAACTAATTATGCCATCAATCTTCACATCAGACTCTCAGTAAGAGCGTATAAACATGATCAACTTGTTCCTTCAAGGTTAAGACAAGATCCTGACGGTTTCATCATCAACAAATTCACAAAGAAACTCCGCACAGCCAGATACATTTCCTCCTAACAGGTACTGCAGGTGGAACTGAAACCTCCTGCGCTATTTTATTGTTATACCTTACGGGGCTTCCTGCAGCGTTTAGTTGACACATTAGAAATAGACACATTATCTAATTTACATTGCACCTGCAAAACTTGATAATTCACATTATAAGATTTACTCATCATTATATAACCACATGCAGCAAGGGGGGAAAAAAGATCACCCTCACTCATCCAGTAGGATGTAAACTATTGTGTGGCCCATGCTGTTACAGTGATAGCTGTGAATGGGCCTGAATTAAGTCAGCTATGTGAAGCGACTCTAGTGCTGGCAGGGTGAGATCAATCTCTCAGCAATTAGTATCATTTTGGAGAAGCACAGACCGATTGTGTTTTGGGAATCACTGCAGAAATGCACAGCATGAGTGAAGATAACATCAGACAGACAGTGTAATGGTTTTGTATTGCTCCAGTGATAATTCTGCTGCAGAAGTGTCAATACAGAGATTAGGTTGAGGTGGGCCAATCAACCCTCAGGGTTTTTATTTTTTACTCCAAGGCTTCAAAGAAGCACAGGAAGACAAGTGTGTGTTGATTAGGATACAGTTTGTGGCAAATACATGTTTGGCAAAACTAATAGCTGAAAATTATAGTAAATGTGATGCTATGTGTAAACAAACAACATAGGTCAAGTGTGTCATAGCTACAGGCTGTTCTACTCCCAGATATGTTAAAAACAAGAGTAATAGGAGCCGGTGGACCCAGATCCCAGCCAAAGTGAGAAACACGTAAAAGTCAGTTCATTTTAAAGAGTGAGTGCCGCTTCCGCAACATCTAAATGTCTCCATTTTCAGTGTGTCTCAGCAGCCTAAACTGCTTAAAATGTTAAAATTAGCTTGTGGCTACATTCTACTTCATGATTTCACACAAAGAGAAGATCATTTCCTAATCAGCACGACACGCATGTCAATCATCTCCCTTCCTCCCGAAGAAAGAAATCTGGCTTCCCTCTGTTCAAGCTGAGATCAAAAATATCATACTGACATAGCTAATGGTGTGTGAGCGGGAGTGCAGATTTAAATTTTTATTTTTACGATACTTCAAATCAAACCTACAGAGAAAAACAACCAATCATGCATATTTGACAGACTTTATAAGTTTTTAATGAAATGCATAATGGGTGATAATGTAATTTGTCAGTTAGCTATTGGACTGGATTAATGTATTCTTTTTATTTATTCGTTTGTTGCTGATCAGATCAAATGTAACTATCAAATCTAATTTATTTATATTACATACTCAGCATGAGGCTGAGGCATGAGAAAACAAAGTGAGCCTCTATTGGTTGATACAAAAAGGTACAAAATTAACAAAGGTGATGAAAAAAGCAAGACTGTAACAATATTGTAATTTGATTGGGGATGACAAACGGGGGAGTGAGGAGACATGGGTATGAGCAATCAGTAAATCAGGAAAAGGCAGATGGGGAAGTAAAACTAATTCAGGACCAGGGGCGTCACTGGGTTTTAAGGACAGGGGGGGCTTAGCCCCCAAGAGATGCACACGACATGAACGAACGTAGTGAATGAGCACAAAATTTCACAAACAGAAAACAAAGACTGAGAAATTGTTTTCCTACTTTTTTGGACAGATTAAACATCCTAGGCCACCAATAGATCTATTGTTTTATTTCAGTCTGCTTTATAATACAGTACAACAAAAAAACAGAGGAAATGTGTTTGCCGCATCAATAACAAGAAAAAAACTGAAAATAAAAAAGTACATTTTTCTGGCTGCAATCACCAGTTACTTGGTGGGTGGAAGCATCAAAGAATGACGTCTGTTTTTAAGAGTGGCAAATCGGTCAATCACTCTGTTGTGACTCAGATGCTGAATCGTGTCTTTTTCAATAGACATGACTGCAAGACTGTGAAGTCTTTTCTGACCCATTGTTTGACGCAGCCAGGAGTGCAGCCGACGCAGTGCACTAAAGGACCGTTCGCACGAGCAGCTGCTGACAGGCACTGTTAGGGCAACTTGGATGGTTGCCTTCAGAGAGGGAAACATGTCTGAATCAAGGAGGTTGTACACAGACAACATATTTTTGGGTGGACATCCAGCCTCTGTTTTCCGGGTAAGAAAGTTTCTGGCCACCAGAACCTCCTCTTTTTTCAGGTCAAGTCTGTAGTGCTTTGCAAGTTCATTCAAGTGTGGTTCACTCAAGAAGTTCTCAGATTTAGGACTGCATGCCTGGACGCCTTTTAGCAGCCCTGCATCTACACTGCAAAATCTTTGATCAAGCTCGCCAACCATCCGATCCACACAAGGGAAAAGTAACTCTCTTTTCAATGTGTCTGAGTTGTTCAATTCAGTGCGTGAACCCACAGTTGCCTCCAGGACAAAATCCTCCATTTTCCTCTGTTTGTGCCTTGTCTTGGCACCTGGTTCAGGGATACTGTGGGTGTTACACAGGGCCTTGGTTTTCTCATACAGCTCTGTAGCAAATGCATCTGAGTGTTTGCCCTTAAGTGTGTCACACACAGCTTGTTTGCAGATAAAAGCTTCTGCCAGGTCTAAAGTCTCTTTCTGCAGGAATTTGTGGAGTCCTTCGGTTACAGACAGAATCGACTGAAACATCAGTAGTGCATAGACTGCTGAGAACTTGTAGAGCTTTGCTCTGAGACCAACAGCTATGGGGGATCCAATTGCAGATAGGCACTCCAAAATGGCAGGCAATGTCTCAAGAACTGCACTGATTGATCGCAACTGACATGCCCAGCGAGTGTTTGAAAGTTGCACAAGCTCAGTTTTTGTCAATCCAAGCTTTGCCTGAGTCTCCATGAACTTATGATGATTGACTAGGGAGGTGCTGAAGAAAGAATACACACACTCCAACAAGCTGAAAAGCTCCACAGCCTCTGGGACAGCCTTGCAAGTATTGCACAAAACCAGGTTGAGTTGATGAGCATAACAATGCACATAGATAGCCTCAGGATGGAGCCTTCTAAAATGTGCTTGTACACCTCCAGTGGAGCCACTCATAACGGCTGCACCATCATATGTTTGTGCTACACACTTAAGCTCTGCAAGACCATAGTTTTGGATCTGCTGCTGAATCTCATTTGCAATGGACTGGGCATCAAATGATTTTATCTCTGCAAGTGCAAGGAAACGCTCCTTCACTGCCCCCTCTGACACGTACCTGACACAAACAGCTAACTGCTCTGCCTTTTTATCCCTTGCCTCATCCACCATGATGGAATAGACTTTAGACTTTGTCATTTCAGATACAATGACACTAGTAACTTCCTGGGCACAACAGTCAATCATGTCATTCTGGGATGTTGGTGAGATATACTGTGCATTTGATGGGGGATTATGTTTTTGAAGAAAAGGATCAAACTCCTTCAAAAGCTCCATGCATGCAAGAAAATTCCCTCTGTTTGGGCTGTCTTCACCTTCATCATGGCCACGAAAAGGGAGTCCCTGTCTCCCTAACATAGAGGTGACTGCAACAATTCGTCTGAGATACTCTCTTCTTTCGACTATCTCACTCACATTTGCAGTTGCTATCACCTGTGCAACGTTTCCCTGTTTGCTAGTTCCCTGGTAGCTTTTCCATGTAACAACACTGTCCTTATGTGTTTGTGCCATCTCATGCTTGCCAAAGATGACTAAAGCTTTCTTCCAGTTCTTGCAACCGTTACTGACCAAACTATCATGTTTGATGTTTTTGCCAAACACTCTACATGGGAAGCAGAAAGCTGCACTCTGGTTGACTGAATATTCTAACCAGTTGTGCTTTTCAAACCAGCTGTGGTTAAATGCTCGCTTCTGTGTACCAAACGTATCATGTGGATAGCTCTTCAGCTTCACCTGTCTGGGCCCTGTGTCTTTGTTACCTAAATCAAACCCTGTAGTAGAATGAGTTGCTGCAGCTGCTTCATCATTTTCCCTCTCTTGGCCTGTTTGCTCTCCTCTCTCTGTAATAACTTGATCTTCCTCTGCCTCTCGATCCATTTGCTGCAGCTCCTCTGTCTCTCCTTGCTCTCTCTGACTTGAACTTGCCTGTTGACCTTTTTCTCCCTCAGCCACTCCTTCTGCCTCACCCTTCAAGATACATTAAAACATACTGAATTGTAATGTAAATTGCTAATATCATGACTTCTGCTCCCGCTCCACAGTAATTTGTTGCTCCCAAATATTTTGAAGTTACAAACATTATATTTTGAGCACGCATGTGACTAAAATGGTTGCAATTTAAAGCCCTGAAAAATATTACTAAATTACTTGAATTGAAGTAATATTAAAATAGAACTCTCAAAAATATGTGAGTCAGGCTAATTTGACTTATATATATATATCTCTCTTTGCTCTCTCCACTTTCTAACCTTGACTCTCCTAAATAAAAGCTCAAGTTAAACAGGTCTTATATGTTGTACCGTGACTGAAATGTTTCATATTTCATATCCATATTGAGTCCCATAAAATTCTAATCAGACTGTCTGCATCACAAATGACTCCATCCTTTGACTCACCTCTCCAGCAGACGTCTCTCCCCTCTGCCTCTCTGTGCTCCTCTGCCCTGACTCCTACAGGTTAATGGGGATGGAGTGATTATTATTATTTCCACTGATGATAACCATACCTGAATGAGCTCAGCTGGATTTTTCAGAGCTAAAACGAGTGACAGAAATTAAAATTATGCTAACAATTTAACTTAGTGCGCTAGCCAGGTTTTTATTTACAAAATGGGGAACACCTGGTTCATTATTTACATGGGATTCTCTGCTGTTAGCTGGAGCTAACTAATTGTTACTACCAGCCAGTGATGAAGACTTACTTTCTTGAAAAACTTGAGTATATCCATGATTTCCTGCCGTTTGCCACATGCACGCTAGTGTTTCTGCAGGTGTATACGAGCGGAGTGTAAAGTAGCAGTGAAAACGAGGACTGGATTTTCAGTCATGTGGATGTCCCCTGTGAACAACTGGAACGGATTGGATAACGAAGCACTGACGCTACCTTAACAATGTAAAGCGAAAGGGACCAACCGAGTTATGATCATATTTGTGTGAATAGCGACAGGTTTATATTATTATTTCTTTAAACTCATATTCCTGCATCTTTATATTGAATTTGTCTGCAAGTTCTGTAAAAAAAAAATCGAATAAGTTAAAAAAAAACAAAACCCAAAAAAAAACCCCACCAAATTATTTAGGGGGGCTTAAGAATATTTTAGGGAGGCTTCAGCACCCCTAAAATAGGCCTAACGACGCCACTGTTCAGGACAGAATAGAAAATCAGGACATAACAACCTGAATACTAACACTAACAAGAATATGGTACAAAGGGATCAATGCATAAGCGCAAGAGGAGACAGAGGGAGGCACAAATAGAAACAATGGGGAGACTGCTACAAATAATAACACTAATAAACGAGATGTGAACCAGAGTACAAGATATCACAAAAACTGAACTCATCACTAGTAAAAAAAAAAACTAAAAAGAGACTCAGAGATATCACAAAACGAAAGGCCGCTAAACGGCCTTTCGTTTCACACTCACCAGAACTATAAAAGCACAAAATGTTAGAGATCAAACAGAAATGAAAGAGAAACCCAAGCTAACAAGAACAGAAGTGAGGCCACACAGAACACATTAACAGAGATGAAGAATCTTTAAACCCCAACTCCCATGACCCAAACCCTGCACCATGACAGATAGGAAACAGTGTGCAAGAAAAAAGCAAAGGACAGACAGAAGGTTGTGGAAAAGGTGAATATTTACATTTTGTCTGAACTTAAAAGGTCCTCGTTATTGCAGATATGTGAAGTGCTTTCACTGTACTTTCTCTGAAAGCATACATTTCACTGGAGGCTGAACATTCTGATAATAACTGTGGTAGCAACAATAGTTGGAATCCAAATAGCTGTTTCTCCACAATCATCTTATTGAAGCCCAAAGACTAGAATATCAGAAAATAATGCATAACTGCTGGCGTAAATTATGACTATTGACACAATGACCTGTTCAAACTACCTTTTGAGCCAAACATCTGGATTTATTGTTTGTTTCTCTATATCATTCTAGTGATTCAGGATGATGGAGGTCAAAAATGGCAAGTTAAAGTGAAACCGCTGCAGCCAGCTCATCGCTAAGAGCGGATACAGGCATAGATTCAGGAATCGAGCGGCCATCAGCCACCTCCTGTAAATGGATGATATCAAGCTGTATGCCAGGATTGAGCGAGACATCAAGTCACTGATCCACCTCACCAGGATATACAGCGAGGACATCAGGATGTCATTCGGTCTGGATGAGTGTGGCCAAATGGTTGCAAAGAGAGCTCCCAGTGGTAACAGGAGCATTAGGAGCTGTAACCCTGAAACTGGAGAGTTGGCTCCAGCAGATTCCAGGCACATCAGAGGTCTCAGTCTCTGTAAACTTTTTTTTTGTCATATATATATTTCTATTCTATTTCCTTTATTGTGCTTACTGTAGTTCTTTATAATTGTCTTTATTGTTTTTTAATTATTATTAGTTCAATTTATACGTTTTATAAACAAACTTTGACATTTGAAACAGAAGGGTGCAGTCCTGGGAATCGCAAATAGGCTATACAGTACTGCACAACCCTCAAACCTGAGCTTGGGATATATACTGTACAGAGCCTGTGCTGCCAGTTTCAGGACAAAATCTGCTAAAGAACAAATTCTGAATAAAATATGCAACATTCAGGAGCTAGAAAACATTTTTAGTCTTCATCTTAAACCTGTAATCAGCTCTGCCAAAAGAAACAGATGTAGCTTTTACGTATTTATTTCATTTCATTTTGATTTTATTTTATTTTTAATCACTTAATTAATGAATTATTGTGGGAAATGTTTTGATTGGAGAGAGTTCCACGTAGAAGTGGGCAAATCAATCAAAAAAGCCACCGTGTCCATATCAGTGCTGGTACTGGTATCAGACCGATACTATAGATAGCATTGATACTTTGTTTCTATCCTCTTAAGTTCAGTATGTAGCCCACTGAATTGTGTTACATTTTTTTAATGAAAAAATATACCTCAAAAATGCAATATCTCTGTGGCTTTTTGTGTTGTCTGTCCTTCTGTTTAATTTATAGCTTATAACTTAAATGACAGAAGTGGACCCAAAGTGCCGTAAAGACAGGGACGTTTACGTTCCAGGTCTCCAAAAGTATCGGTAACGGTATTGGTATCGGCACTACTTGGTATCCGATCGATACCAAAATTCGCAGTACTGCACACCACCAGCTTTACATTATCCCCTCACTTTTTCACGTCCTCCTCCTCCAGCCCGCACGTGCTGCGTGCTCGCCCCTGAGTCCTTCCTCTCGTGCGTGTAGCCATTGGTTTGGGATGATGTCATCCGCAGTAGAGACAATAGAGCCCTCCTCCCCCGTCACTGTCTCCTCACACACGCTTCGCAGCTCAGAGTGACACACGCTCAGACGTGACGCCAGCTGAGTTAGCCAAGCACCCCTGATGACATTTCCTAATTTATCTGTTTACTGTGAGTCCGGCAGAGCTGTGCATCGTCTAGTCAAAGCAGTTTTTTTTTAAAAGAAATTATTCTTATTTGTGATTTTCCTTTTTCTAATAAGCTTCACCTACAAACGAGCAGGCAGGGGAAGGTGTTACACAGCTGGATCATACCAACACATCGGGTCGTGCTATTCGGGCCACTGCAGACATGAGGAGCTCTCATTCCGCTGCGCATAAATGATGAAAACACTACGGGACTGCCACTCTTGATGTAAGTGATGTTATCTTTTATTTAAATTTATTATTAAGTAAGTCGTCGTAGTGCACGGTCCGGTCGGCCTGCAGCCTGTGATAGTCCCCCATCAGCATCTGCTTTCAAACGGTTTATCTCACAGCACAGATCTGCTCCTGAACGCCGTCATTGTGCAGTCATGTGAATGCAAGAGAGAGAAACAAGAAGAAGAAGGCAAAGCATGATCGTGCATTTCAGCGCTGGCTGCCGGATGCCATCAGTCATCTGTGTTTGCAGTGATAAGCGGCGTGTGCCATTTATTGTGATAAATAACTGCAGCCCTGTGGAGGGGCTAAGCAAAGAACGACACGTGAACTCTTAATTATGCACGTCCACGCTACATCAGAGGCAGGAAGTGAAGGTACAGGCCTGCTGGCCCGGGCCCGCATTAGCTTCATTTCTCGTCATAGTAAAGGTTAAAAGACCGTGCCACGGTGATGCGATTAAAATACGGAGAAATTAGACGGTGCGCCATCTATCGACTGCACAAACAGCAAGTAAAAGATTGGCAATTACTGGCCTTTAGTAAACATGAGTGCAGAGGAAGAATGCGACTGTTTATTTTCGCTTGTAGTGGTGCTGATGAGATGAGGAGAGCTTGTTGTTTTAAATAGCAGGATCCAGAGATTTTGATGCCATTTACAGAGAGATGAAGGTGCAGACACACATAAATATGCCAGCCTATGTAAGTGACTGATGACCTGTACCTCCACCATACACAGGAGGCTGGTGGATTACAGTTAGGCTGTGGTCAGAGTGAAGCATGCAGGTTGCTTAGCAGCTTCACTAACTTTACCAATGACACAAATCTGCAGGAGAATCACTGCAGTGGCATCGCATAGACACAAAACAGTTTCAGATGTAAACCTGCCCTAGGCTCCATTGTAACTATTAATATGGCTCTTTAACCTGACACAGTCAGTTGTGGGTTTAGTGATCACCCCGCTGAGAATAATCGTTCAGCTCTGCTGTTCAGTGTTGACTCAGTGCTTCGGTCAACCTGTCCAGGTGAAAGCACGAGCAGTTCTGCTGATGGTCCAACGCTTCTGTCAGACAATGCTAAAAATCTCCATCTATTAAACCAAGGGAAGAGGCATCAAGGTGGCATTTAAAAGGTGGTTAAACTGATTAACAGCAGCTGATTAACTCTGAAATATTTTCAACCTATGTATAAAACACAGGAACATGAGCATCACTTGAGATTACTTTTAAAAAATGATCACATCAGAGTGATGTAGTAGCTTGAAGGACATGAAGGTTAACACCCTCATCTTTCCTGTGATGAGTATGCATATTCTTTATGTGCTTGAGTTTAATGTCAGAAGGCACACACATCAGGAAACCATAGAAACAATGTTACAGCCACGTAGGTGTCCAAAATCACTCTCTATGTTCTACTTTCACACTATATATAATGATAATGTGTGTGTCTGCAGTATTTCAGTGTCCTTAGAAAGTTCCTCATGGAAAAGTACAGTAGGTACATTGCATCATACAGATCCAACAATAATCACTGGGCAAGATATAAAATGGCAATGATAACTTGGCATCTTAAATATAAATCTAGTGTTGACTGAAGAGTAAACACTTAGTACCGTAGTAGCATTTTTCTCCATGTGGATGTGCATAATCCTCTGTAAATGGACAAAGGCCTCAAACAGGTCTTCTGTTGTCACACCCAAAGTCAGAGTCAGCAGACTAGTCAGGATGACTGTTAAGTGATCACAGGGTTTGATTGTTACCTGAAATGAATCAGCAAACTCAGTAGCTTCTCCAGAGTGGAGCTGGCTCGTTCTTCTCTGTTTCATGGGAAATTGAATATGTTTGAGTTTAAAACTTTTCGTGCTCTCTGACGTGTTATAGGCCACAGGAGATTAACTGATCACATTTGCAACCCTGCTGTGAGGAGAAGTGAACGATTCAGAGTCAGATAACTTTATTTATCCTAATGGGGGCAAGTGAGAGAGCAGAGAGCGTTCTATAGTGTGAAAGAGTGCAAGGAAGTAAAATAAAATAATATAAAACAACATAACATATACATTGAAGTATTGGTAATGATGGTAATGAATGAAGGGTTGGTTTAGAGACTGCTGGACTGTATGACTGACTGAAACGGGAGCACTGAATTGGTGGCAAGCAGTTAAAAGTAGATGATTTAATTTGGATTACGAGCTGGTATTTAAAAAAAGGAAAACTAATGTGTGTTGTCATCTGCATGCTCAAATACAGGAAGTCACTGCTTTTCATACATGGATCCTAAATCATTTATAACAAGACGTCTTACGAATGCGAAACGAACACTAAAGTGGTTGCTATGCAAGTGAAGTTCTGAAACATTACTAGTTTATTTAAAGGCAAACATACACTAAATATGGCCAAGTGAGTAATAACGCACAGGATTACCTTGATTTCTTTTTAAAGAAACAGCCAATGACAGCCTGTCTGATTAATGTGAAATAATACACTGAAACATGTGATCCGGCTCCATATAGGGCTCCAGACCTCAAATGAATCCTCCCAACATGACCTCAGAATCGCTCCCACTGTTAGTAATGATTAAATCATTAAGCGTTCCTCCTTCTAAATGTTGACGCCGTCGGCCAGCCTTGGCGCTGAGAGAGATGCCGCGACAGCCCCGGGGTGTCCTGTATTATTATTTTCATGCACACTCATACTTTCTTAGGGGAGGGGGTTTCTTTTCGAGGATATGAGGGAAAAATAGAAACCGAGTGTTGTTACCACGCTGCAACTAACAGATGCTGCTGTTGATTTTTTTTTTTTCCTTTTTTCTGTTCTAGTTGAGCGACTCTCTGTCAAATAGCATAAGGTTTCGGTGTTACCCGCAAGAGACAAAATGATTTGGGACCCAGTGGAGCTTTTCTGCTCTGCTCCTCCAAAGGTTCTCGTGTGTGTGAGGTCTTTAAACTAGATTTAAAGCCTTCCTGCCCGCCAGTTAAACCTTCCCCCTTCACTGGTTTAGATCAGGCTTGTAACAAATGATCACACACAGTCACTCAGAGGGCTTCGCTACGCGTTGTTACATCTTGTTTGACAGTTAATCTTTAAGACTTTTTTTTTACCTTTGTTTGTAAGAGTCGACATGTCAGAAAGTTACAGTGTGAGCTGAAATCCGGTGGATGGAAACGAGAACATTTCAAGAGTTTTAAAGGTAAGAGATTATATATTCAAAGAATATTTCTCTTCTTATCTTTACCTGACAGAGGGCTCAAGTCCCAACCAACCACAAAACCTCTTCCTGAGCTCCTTTTGTCACTGTCTATTCTTAGATTTCTATTTTAGGATTGTCATTTCTTTGGCGTTCCGATAAAACTGCACAGAGCTTAAACGCCTTCCTCATTGTGCTGTTACACCCCACAGCATCATTGTTTTTTGCGAGGTTTAAGAATACAGCATATAAACAGCAACGAATTAAAATACACTGACAATTAATGGCCTTTAAAATGTCCATGTGAACAAGAGTCCAGAGGAAGACCGTGAGTGTTTATTTGTGCTTGTGGTGATGCTGATGAGACGACGGTGAGAGGCAAAACAGAGTGCTAGCTAGATTCGCTAACCTGACTTTACAACCAAAGCACATCTGCAGCGTCATAACACAGAGGCAAACCAATTGCAAACATAAACGTGCCCTGGGCTGCGTTTTTCCTGTTAATATGGCTCTTTAAATGTGACACGGTCAGTTGTGGGCTTATTGATCACCCTGCTGAGGCTAATCATTCAGCTGTGCTGTTCAGAGTTTGAACAGTTGACCCAGTGCTTTGATGAACCTGCCCAGGTAAAAGCACAAGCCGGTGATTAGCACTGGTTTTCTCCTCGGTTGGTAGTTGGTATTTGGCATTTTTGTTAAATTCAGAAAAGGAGAAGAAGAAGAAGAACTGCACAGATGTGCGAGGGTTATAACACCACACGTCCTATCACTTCTTTTTCTAGGTGTTAATTGTTAAATTATTTGCATGGCTTTTTGATAATCTTTCTTGCGGTGCAGCACTTTGGTCAACGTCTGTTGTGTTTAAATGTGCTATGTTCATAAACTGAGTTGACTTAATGCTCACTGATTGGCCAGCTTGTGCTGTTGCTTCCATCACTTTCTGTCTGCTGACTGTGGCGATTAGGTGATGTAATTATTTTGACTTTGCCTCCCTAGCCCGTAGTGGTGGAAGCTGTGTTGAGACCGATTGCTGTTAAAAATTAAAGCATGCAAAGAACTAACGCACACCAGCAGAGAGCATAAATGCCTTTTGAGCCAAACAGCAGGGCGTTTTATTTGAGATGTTGGATATTTAAGAATGGCCGTAAACGATCCTCGTGTGTCATTATTGTAACATTATCATGCCTTTGTTGGCAAAATACTCTGATTTGGGCATCTGAGTCACAACGAAGTCATCACATACAAGTGAGTTGGCAGACATTTCCTTTGTCTCAAGTAGAGATGGACCGATCCGATATTACGTATCGGTATCGGTCCGATACTGACCTAAATTACTGGATCGGATATCGGAGAAAAATAAAAAATGTAATCCGATCCATTAAATATCACGAAAGCACCTCACAAAACTTGCAACACGCCGTAACTCACCTCAGGTTAGCACGTCAGAGCAGTATGCATCAGGTGATAGAGCGGCTGTGGCATGCGGGACCTGTCAGTGGTCTGGATAGCATGTGGAGCTTCGCTAGCAACCCGGCATTTCATCTCCGACAAAGTTATCCCGAGAGAAGTAAAGCAAGTGTGTAAGTCCATCTCTGAATGTTTGTAAAGCATTCCTGCGTTAAGCTTAACAAGCGACTGCCTCTTCTTGCTGCTACTTCAATCATGAAACTGCTTAATGATCAGCTGATCGGCTTTTCTGTCGCGAGTCCGTCTCTCTTGTTTGTTTTTGGCCCACTTTGCACCAGAAAGAGGAAACCAGCGGCTGAACAACAGCAGCACGTTTAAGCTTGATAAGCTATTGTTAGAATGTATTTAATATTACTTTCTACTCGAGGATCTTTTTCTACGTAGCTGACGGCTGGTAACTGTGCAGGGGCGGATCTAGCAAAGTTTAGCCAGGGGGGCCGATAGGGCATTAACAGGGAAAAGGGGGCACAAAGACATACTTTTCTTTCTTATTCTCATTTAAAATGTCTAGCTTTTAATAAATAATTATCTGACAGCCAAAGTTTTAATTTGATGCAAAATGAATAGAAGTCAATTACTGTATATAGTAACTATTAAGTCTAATATATATACCCTAGTAAGCTATAGTACTTTTTCCTTTGGGAAGGTACCATCTGTGCAGTCTGCAATTTTGTTGAAGAAAGATGTTGAATCTATTTAATATTTCTTGAAAAATAATTGATTTCTGTGCATTTTTTTTCCACACTGCATCAAATTAAGGTTGATTACGTCGATTAAGCATCATGAGGTGGAGCGTGAGGGGTGGTTCCCTATTTTTTATTTATTTATTTTTGTTGTTGCTGGGAGTTGGAACCCTATTAGTTAGGTTGCTTAATATTTATGCTAAGTACTCTTTAAAATACCAGAATAGGGAGGATGGTGTAGGTTTAAGTTTATTAGATTGATCAGTATTGCTGTACTATGAAATATTTTTTTTTGCATACAGGTATAACAGAATAGCTTTAGTGTAGTTGTTGTTTTAAACTTGAGTATGAACTTATACAAAATGCAGCAAGATATTTAAAAAACAGTTTTGTTGATTAAAAAACACTATATCGGATTCATATCGGTATCGGCAGATATCCAAATTTATGATATCGGTATCGGTATCGGACATAAAAAAGTGGTATCGTGCCATCTCTAGTCTCAAGTGAATGCATCATTAGATGTGCGACTAAGGTCTGATTAGAGTGTGACTCACAATGACTTGCGCACATCTCTGTGCCGTTCTTACGCACACAATAACCAAACTTTTTTAAAAACTAGTTTCTTTATCTTGTCTAACTTCACTTAGTCTGAGGTGTCAGTAGTTGTCACTTGATGTCATTACAGAAAAGCCTGACGTTGATAACGCATTATTTATGCTGTTTTAAATGTGCTTCCAAAGCTTTGTTACAAATAATATACTACTGCAATCCAATCCCTTTTTTTCTGACACACATTAATGTAAAACAGTGTTGTAGATGTTAATTTTCTTGCACAAAAGGACAAGAACGTGACGGTAAAGTTTACTACGAAAAAACTGAGTCGACAAGGAGCGATGGTGAGCTGTTCCTGATGTTTCTATACAAGAAAAGGAAGAAAATGAGATTCTGGGTTCTCACAATAAGGCAACAGAAGGGAGAATTTCATGGTTTGATTCAGGAGTTGAAGCTGTATCACGCCGGCTTTCATACATATTTCAGGATTTCAGTGGGGCAGTTTGAGCTCACATCTGAGGTGGTAGAGAAATACTTTCAGAGATAGTCAGATTGTATATTCAGTAACGGTGCACGTTTTGTTGCCAATTGCAGGATTCTGATTGGTCAATATTGTTTATTTGCATTAGAAAAATTTGAAAATCGAGTTTGCTCCAAAGAAATAATTGCCAGAAATTTGTCCTACGAAACACAGTCGCTGTGAACGGTCACATTCACATTAAGCATAGGTGAGTCCGAAAAACATTTATAGTGCGTGAACGAGTTTCACACGTCTTAAAAATGATGTTAAAGCTGAGTGTACACCTAGAACAGCCAAAACTTAATTTACTAATACATAGAGTAGTGTAATTAATTACTATGTAATATGTAATACACAATCATACCTCAGTCGGTCAATAACACCTGACACTGACACATTAACCTACTTGTTTCTGTGTCAAAATGTTATTCACATCTGATTCTGACCCACTTTGGCAACCAGCTATCTGTGCTGGGTGCTTTATTAGTCATTATCATTCATATCATACTTAAGATGGGCAGGCGGAGCCTCGCTCCCTGCTCCCTTTTCCTATCTGCAACCCACTGCTGTCACAATTAACATTTCTACCCTGGGACGTGTTGAAGGGGGGACTACATACTGCCGTGACTCCACTGTCAAGGCACCCAATGATGATGGGCAGAGTATGTGTTTTGCTTACATGTAGAACAAATTTTGTGCGCTTGGTACTTGGCTGCTTCTGAACTGGATGTTTCCCATAATGCTTTGGTGGTCAGTCAAGTGTATTATCAGTGTTTAGCAGTACAACAGAGGAGGAGTTTTCTGCTGCTTGGCTTGTTGAAGCTTAACGCCAAGTCACGCTCGAGTGTTTAAGTCCTGACAGGTCCTGATGATTGGTGCATTATTCTCTGCCATCAACATCCATGCAAGTAAAGGAAACTTGCTCTGTTTACTCTTTAATGAAGACATAGAGGTACATAGAGTAATTGGTCTAATTCACTAAGCCACTAAAATCACTAAGTCATATATGTAGAAAAAAAATTAGCTTTTATTTTAAGCTAGAATTTTAAAGGATTAGTCTGCACTTTTTTGCAAAGAGGGGCAGATTTTGCAGGCTGACTGAGCAGGTTGCAACTCCACCAGCTACCATTAGAGTTCAGAGACTCACCAGACGCTATGATGCTATCACAATACTTCACTCACAATAAGATAATATTGCGATTTTGCAATGTGTTTAGCATTGCAGTAGTGTATATTTTGATTTATCACCTTTTTTTCAGCTACAAATCACAATCTTCAAAGTTAAGTTTTGACAATATGTATTTTATCCAAAGTTATATCCCATCAGTTACTTATGATTTTAAATGGGAGTCATCCAGCGTCATAACATTACATGATGACATAATTTTCACCAAACGGTAATACATAGGCATAAAGAGCTTACTTTATTCATTTTATTATTATATGTTATTAGTGAGCATCCATCAATAATTTGAATCAACACATTTCCTTTACATTTGACACTTTACACTACAGAAATCTGTTAACTAACTTTCACACCAGCTTGTGTCCAGTGCCCATAACTCTTTCTTTCCATCTGTCCGTTTGCTTATGTGTGCGGAAGAGCAAAGAGAGCAGCAGACCGCCTCTTGTCATTTTGTGCCCACTGTCAGCTCAACACAAGCAAAAATGTGGAAATGTGGATCGTCCTCTGACAGAAACAGCCTGTTCATCAGCCTCTGGAAACAAGTGACTCAAGATGACAAAGTTTCCTGCCATCCTCATGCTCAAGAACCCTTACTGTTATATATAAAAAAAAAGAAGCATGACAAAAAAAACACATGCAGTGGAAGAGATTCTTTAAATCAACCCATTTAGAGTTATTGAGCATCCTCAAAGTGGTGTTTGCTCTGCTGCTGTCTGCTCTGTGTTTGCTGTAAGGTGCATTGTGATGAAGTAGCTACTTAAAACGGGGGTGGGGTGAGAGAGAGCAGAAATATCGCTATCAATCTTGCAAAACCAGACAACCATCTGCTCCCAAAAAACACCAGCTCCCTCCCCTCAACAGCTTGTCCCCAAAAACACTCACTGCAATGCCTCTGCAGCTGGAAATGGACCACACTGCCTAAATCAGCACTGCGACTGATCACTGTGGGGTTATGCAGCGATGGCCCTCCCACTGTAAGCTTTACACTGTCCTCCTGTCATGCATATGAGGGCCTTATTGTGTAATGCATATCAGGATGCACTTCTTTTGTTCTCGAAAAAAAATTGTTGGATTTCTTTAAAATTGCCTGGTTGACATGGGAAATCACTTAATGCTTCATTCAAGGAAATTATAATTTTATTGCAGATATTTCTTTGCTGTGGGAGAGTTCAGTCGTATGGAAAAACATTAGGAAGTCTACCTTTTCTTTCTGGTTCTCGCCTGTGACTGTAAAGCCGTTATCTCTGCTCTGCTGGTGGAATATGAGCCGAGGGAGGGCGTCATGATCTCCCCCGCAGGATCATGCAGCTCTTACTAACAGAAACTGAGTGGCACTCTTCTTTTTTTTTCCTCCCCCCTTAAATATTGCTTTTAAAGTGCAAAAGTTTGTATTTCAAATCATTTTACTTTTATGTGCTCTAATTCAGAAGCAGCTAATGTGATTTAAAAGCTTAGCAGAGTATAGATATTTTTCCTGAAGTATTCACACATGAGCGTGTGTGTGTGTGCGTGTGTGCGTGCGTGCGTGCGTGCGTGCGTGCGTGTGTGTGTGTGTGTGTGTGTGTGTGTCATTCATCCTGCGGTGCTTGTTTATTCAGTTTCATGTAGCCTGCTGTCAAATGTTTCATACAGAATCCTCAGAAAAGTGCTCAAAACATATTGAAAATATACAGTTAGCTTTGTGCACATACTGATATGAATTATGAGACTAATACACTTTACGTATTACATACAACAGCATTATTTACCATTATTGAAATGTTGTGTGAAGAGTCAGAGTTAGTAACACATTAATTTGGCCCATTAAAATGCTGAAAGGGTTTCTTTTCTAACTTTCTTTAATATCTCAGTGAGCGATAAGCCAGTCCCTTTTGTGCCCATGCTCTGCCAATATGCAATAACAGACTGCTCTTTGTTGTGCATCTGTGTGCGTGTGTGTGTGCGTGTGTGTTTTGGATGCAATTAGAGACAGCCTAGGATCTGTCAACTTCAGCTATTAACAAGGCGCCAGCAATGAAAAACTGTCAAATCCTAAATTGAAAATAACAAGCCTGTTTCTGTGATCACAAAACAATGAGTTTGCCCTTTTAAAAAGGCTTCAAACAAACCCTGTACACTTTGTACCCTCACTATTATTTAAAAAAAAAAATACAATTACTGGAAATGCGTCAGCCCTCGGCATGTACAGCATGTTGGCAGAGCAGGTAGCTTGCAGACTTTTATCAGATTCCATTAGATGAGCAGGTTAATTAGGACCAACCGACTGCAGTGATTTTACATAAACACAGCTAATTAAACACAAATTTGATTACCGTATTTCCCGGACTACAAAGCGCACCTAAATATTAGCCGCACAAGCTAAAATCAGGGGAAAATCCTGTTTTGTACATACATTAGCCGCACCTGACCAAAAGCCGCAGGTGTTTCAATGTTGACTTATCATATGTAAGAGAATATGCACAAAGGGAATTGTCAGGAAAGAGATGGCTGTTTGGAGACATCACTTTTATTAATATTTTGAAAAACAAGTTATGGGTACATATTTGCACATGTAGTACATAACAGTAGCCTACAGCACACCAGAAAAATAGATTCGGACTACCTTTTAGGCTCAGGTGCAGTGACACAGCTTTAACAAGAAGAAAAGTCAGTCATTCACCACCATCTTTCTCTTCTTCCTGCGCACTAAAACCACCAAAGTCCTCTTCTCCAGTGTCGGATACAAACAGGCTCAGGATGGCTTCGTCATCCACTCTTCTTCTCTCCTTCGTTGTCACTTTCAAAACCAAAGAAATCCTCATTGTCAGTGTCAGAGTCGAACACCCTCAGAAGGGCCGTGGCGGTGTCCTCCTCTCCATCATGCAGCAGTCCAGCCCTTCAAAATCCGTTGGTGATCGTGGATGTTTTCACACTTTTCCACGCTGTCAGAATCCACCGGTGGAGTTGGGCATAACTTGCTTTTTGGGCATAACTTGCAAGTTTATCGCCGCTCATCATCCACGACTCCCGCTGAACGCGTACCGCTACTTTGAAGTTTGTTTTTCGCGCTACTTCGTACGGCACTACGTTGCCTGGCGGACGGACATGTGACTAACATACCACTCTTGAACCCCGATCCTTCCGCCAGGCAACGTAGTGCCGTACAACAGCGGAACACACAAAACAAATCGTCTTACGATATGACAAAAATCACGGACAATCCATAGAAAAGCCGCACCTGACTAAAAGCCGCAGGGTTCAAAGCTTGTGCAAAAAGTAGCGGCTTATAGCCCGACATTTACGGTAATCGTTTTATCAACAGCTCTCATACCCTTGTTTTATTCTCGCGTACTAACAACCCAATGTGCTTAAAGTATTAGCATAAAAAGTACTTGTTCTGCTGGGGTTTGTTAACCGTCCTCCAAGTACAGGATTTTCTGTGCTGCACAAATATGGCTCTTTTTCTGTTGTTTCATATTGCATACACACATTTACATGTTGTTAAATGTTGTGTAATTTGAGGAGTTATTTGAATAAGAGAAATAAAAAACTAAAGAACATCTCAAATGTAACTAGGGCCTTTAAACTTTTTTTATATAACTGCTTAAAAAAAAGTTTGGAGCCACTGCTCTTTAATTCTTGGACATTCTTACTTTGTGATATTTTCTTGAAAACATCAAGTTTTTCTTATTTCAATTTTAATTAAATGCTCTATCTCACAGTTATAAATAATTTTAAGAAATCCTGGAGAAATCCTTTTGGTTTGGTCCATTTTGGCCAAACCTGACCTCTGAAATCCATCTAACCCTGCCAACCAGACCAATCACATCCAATCTCCTTGGCAGATGTGAAAATAGGATCTTTTATCAATCTTTAATGTTGCCTTTGAAGCACCGAATGGGCTTAATTTAGAAGATTAGGCAGAATTCCTAATTGAAACTTTAAAAGCTGTGGTGTCTTTTGTTCTTGCTGTGAAACAACATCCTAACATCACTGGTGTGCTTTGAGTGTTTTCCTTTTTTCTCTGTAGCTGAGTGAAAATGCCACTAACCAGCCTGCACTTTACAGCATGTGACAGAAAAGTAATCAGAGTGATAGAGACTTCCACCATGACAAAACTGGGTCATTGTAACACCCACCCCCTTCACCACAGGCAAGGCTGAAAGAGGAAAAAAAGATGAGGATGTCATCACCAGACTCGCGGTTTGCTTTCTCTATGGGTTGGTAACTGTGTTGTGATGGGACCGAAGGCATCCCCAGATCACTTTGACGTGTCCCTTCCTTCCCCGTAGTCTGTGGTTTATAGTGTCACGTTATAATCTGCCTCCCTGTATTTTATCTCTACCCTCTTTTGTTTCTGTCAGCCGGTGTCGTCCCGAGCTATCTGTTCCTCCCAGCACCCACTTTAACCTGTTAGTCTCATTGTGCTGAGAGACTTTTGAATGTTGCTTCACAGTTGTAAGCTTAAAAAAGAAAATCCACTCTCAACAATCACTCTCTAAAAACAGCTCTATGTAATTTACCAGGTGGATTGATGGTCTTCTAGTTTGCTAGATCTGCTAATATAAAAAGATCAGTATAGGGAGTGCCTTTATGCTTTTAGGCTGAGGGTTAAATTGAAAGAAGTAAACACCGAGGGTCAGTCTGTGAAACCCAGCCACTGCAAGTGCCTGGTTAGCAGCAGTCAGTGTGATCAAATACCGAAAATTAAAATTACAGCTAGGAAGGCGTCTGAGATGACAACATTCAAAAGATGGTTAGAAGTTAATATAATCCTGTGAGGTTTATTTTACTACAAAAAGGTTCATTTCTAAACCATCTTAGTTTGTGATTCATTTTTGAAGTATTAAAGTATTAAAGTAGTGAGTATCTAAAAGCTTAGCCTAAAGGTGTTCTACACATGAACAGTGCTAATAAAAAGCTGTGGAGGGGCAGAATGACAAATTAAACATTAATTTAGGTCTTTTACCAAAAAAATGCTAAAAACAATGAGAGCCCCAGTGACACAGGCCTAGAGACTGGTCAGCAACCGCCTGGCAACCACTGGTCGACTTCTCCAACTGGTCGGCAAATGGTTGCTGGTAGGTGAAAATGGTCAGAACGAGGTGTACAGGGTTGCATTAGAAACCTCCTTAAGATTGCATCATTGCTCATTTGCACAATCGCCATGGACACCCATAGAGGGCACCAACTTATCTGCAGTCACTAACTTCTGGCTGTGTGGTAGTGAAACAGAAAAGTGTGGCACATAATGGAAATGGATACTGTTTCCCTTCAAAGTAAAAGTTGAAAGGTTCTGTTTGTAGTAGCAAGGCACAACTTTAACTTTGAAGAAGATTTGCATTGTTTCAGTGCCACTGGGCAACCAGTTGGTGAATGTTTGCAGACAAGTCAACATCTTCCATGTAAATGTTTAGCAACCAAGGAGGTTTTTGGTGTAGCAGATTTCATCTGGCAACTGTCAACAAACCAACCGGACAGAAAATACACATTTTTCTTAACAAACGTCAGTTGCACAGCTCTGGGCTTGTGAGACTGATGCATACAGAAAAGGCTTAGGTCCAGAAATCAATTTTCAGTGACTGAAATCAGTTGCCCCTTTCACACTTCACTAGTTTATACCAAATTTTCAATCCCAAAGCATTAAACATTAAACAAGCAGACATTAAAACAGCCTCCCACGGCTATAAGGTTAACCAGGCTGTACACCTTTTATGGCTGAAGTAAAGGCAGGAGTTAACGAATAGTTTTTATTTTCTTTGTCAGAGAAAACTGTGTTTAGAGCTCAACGCGAACATTAGCATCCTAATATCCTCCCAGCTGACCAGCCCTGGCACCAGTGCAACCATGTCTGCTAGTGTGGCAAAAAGGAAATTAAAGCAGTCCATCAACCAAACAACTCACGGCACAGTGAACATCACAGACAGAGTATACGTGCCAATGGGTGGATTTCACCTCAACGACAATAATATGTCATTTTAACCTTTCAAAGCAGACCTAGTTTATAATGAATGTACCAAAAAAAAGTAAAAATTTCAACTCTGACATTGTGAAGTAACTGCAGCGACCTGTTATTAGAAGCATTACTCATTCAGACAGTTTAATGCTATAGAGACACTTCAATGTGTGTTTTATTATTACACTGACTTCATCTCTTTTTGCTGCGTCATGATGTGAAAACTTTCTCTCCAGCTGAGCCGTGTTGTTGTCTACGTGGTGACCTTCTGTTTATACCATGGCCTGGACAAATGCTTGTTTTTAATTGGCCCAAAGGATGTGGTTAAATTAGTTGCTACCAAAGACAGGGTGAACGGCCTAATGGCTGTGGGCAGGAAGTCTTTCATCTCAGATAATCACAAAGTGAAGAATCTCACTGAGCCATTAGCTAACTGTGAGTCACTAGGATGTTCCGCAGTGAAAATGCACTGCAGAGACGGAAATACAAAAAGACATTTTGTGCCGAATTCAACAGATTGAAAAACGTTAAGTGCCCAAATCAGCTTGGCATCCACATACATATTTCAGCATACAAACAAAATAAAGGCTACATAATGTTAACATCCAGAACATACTATGTTCAGCAGTATATTCAGCTGCTTTTAACATGGTCTGTTATTTCATGTTCACACATCTTGTTGGGGACCTCTCAGAGGGATGAAGGTTACTGAAGCTTGTTTGATGCAGCTTTTGCAACAGAGCTGCTAAGAAGCCTCACTGCTATCAGGATTAGCTAGGATTATTTGCTGCTAACAGCAAACAGGTACACACTCTTGAACCTTTGGATTCAGAATCTCACAGTTGAATGCCAACAGGATTACCCGGGAGCAGTTTCAAACTGAATGTCAGATTCCTATAAATACAGATGAAGGTTAAAGCGTCTGTCCACTGGCCCTGGTATAAGCAGACTGAGATTGTGCAGTGCATGTTTAAATGGATTCCTTAATATTCATTACTCCTGTGATATCCATTCACCTTAAACATGCACCTCTATGGGTCTTCACTTCATAGAATTTCTCTTTCATTTGCAGCAAGTATGAAGAGAAATACCACCAAGTTAATAAAGGTCAAAACAGAGATTGTTGGTCGGTTGTTTTGTATTTACTCTTGGCATGGTTTGTCACGAGGAAGACACCTTTACAGGTGACTTACAAAAATATACAAAACCTAAAAATCTGTTGATGTTGTGAAAATAGTTGTCATTATTGTTGAGGATTTGGAGCTTTACATTTCACAAATAATTTTGCTCTTCAAAAAAACCCACTGAAAGCTGTAATTACAAAAAATCTTTCATTTGCATCTGTGTACATCATACAACTCAGGAGCTGCAAGGCAATGTTCATAATCTTTTATGAGCACGTGCTGTTTGCATCTAAACTGAAGGAATGTAAAATGTGCCCCTCATTTCCAGTGTATATGTGAACTAAGACTAAATCCCTGACTATTTTCTCTATCTCTCTTTTTCCCCTTTCACTGGACAGCTTTGCATAAACCCAGATGCCTCCCCTCCCTCTTGACGAACGCATAGTGGTCATTCAGCGCCCCAAAAATTTAGCCCTTTGCGAGGCTTCCCCACAGACTATCCCGCAGCACTCCTCTCATCTTACAGCCTCCTCCAATGGACAAGTCGCTCAACCTGCTCATCTCCATCCTTCTCAGTCCCAATTTTATTCACCCACCTGTAAATCTCTGACTCTGGAATGCAAGCGCAGGTCCTCTCGTGTGCAGAAATTCAAGGGCGACCAACCTGTCCTCCCGGCGGCCGTCAGACACATCCCTAGCCACTGCCACAGCAATGGCACGGTAACTCTCGGCCCGCGTCTGCCCTCACACACGCATACTATTGATATCAGAGTGACATTGGACAAAGGAGGAAGAGGTGGTGGAGGAGGCGGAGGATTCAGCAACTCATTAGGGCGTAGCGGGAGTATAAAAAGTGGCAGAGGGAAATGTGTCTCTTCAGGGTTCGAACAAGGACAGTGTGAGAGAAAAACCGGAACTGCAGGGAGGCCAGGTGGCGTCGAACACAGGCCACAGCGAATTCGTCAGCTGTCATCAGCCCCTGGTGGGGTCCTACAGTTTGTCCCCGCCCAGGCGCAGCAGCATAAGTTTAGGAGTGAAAAGGAGAAGGAAAACACTGGTTTTCTTAACAGATGTGACCACGAGTTTTCCTCTATAGGTCACAGGACAAGCACCAAACTGGGACCGGTCCATCAAAGCCTAAATAGTCACAGTCTGACCCACCACCACAACTCTGTCCCTTTGCCCCATGCTGCCATCCTAAACTCCACCTACCCCCCATCTCCTTCCTCCCAACCCACCTATGTCGCAGCCTCTCTTCAGCAACGTAGACAGCCTCACCCAGCCTCTCAACCCAGGGATCACCGCCCTCACCTTCTTCATGGTTTACCCCTCTCTCCTTGCTCCTCCCACGCTGGAGGGTTCCCCAGCCCTGACCACACCTGCACCATCGACTGCGCGCACCCATTCAGTTGTGGCTGCTGGAGGTTGGTAAGATGCAGAGGGTGTAAAGGGCACTCGGCTAGCTTTCAAGGAGGTGGTGGAAGCACTTCCACCTCATTTTCCTGTGGTCACAATGTTGGAGCAGTAAAGAGAGGAGGTAAAGAAATGGGCCTGAGAAATCTGGGTGGGTGTCTCTCCAACGCCTCCACCTCTAACACCTCATCTTCTAACAGCACTGCTTCTGAGTGTCGCGCGGGCCTGTTCAAACCTCTCCGCTGTGCCTCCTGCTCTGGTGAGGCTGGAAACTTTGAGAGTCCTGCTATTCTTCGCAAAAAACTTGTAGGAGGATGTCTTCCCTGCACCCCGCTGTCCTCTTCTGCCCCTCTGCGGGCAATACAGAGCTGCGTCACAGGCTGCAACCCCAAAGCTTCCCAAACGGGCAGTTCCACCTGCAGCTACTGCAGCAGCGACCCCATAGTGGTCACATACAACCCTCGCAGAGGCAAACCCCCAGGAAGAAGCATTCCAGCAGCTCATCCGATGTCTGTGTATCAAGCCGATGATGACGACTACAGCGTGCGCACCATCTGGCCCGAAGAATTGGCCAAGAAGATGACCCACTCTAAAGCTCAAAAAAATCACTGTGCTGGGGGAGGTGTAGGAGTCGCGAAAACCTGTGCGAGTCAGACCCAGAATGGCAGTAATGGAACAGGGCTCGTTCTCCTGGACTGTCAAAACCTCAAGGAGTACGCACAGACGCAGCTCACAGACCACGCTGGACGGAGGCGGCTTCAGCAGGGCAAAATGGCAGCCCTCGATTTTATGGGCTGCAGGTCAGGACCGGAGTACGACGACGGTCGGAGCTCGCTGAAGAGGCTTTTGAATAAAGCCGAGGATGCGGGAATGAGCGATGGGCCTGACCATGACGAAGACGCAGCATATCCCTCCTCCCCCTCTCCCCGCTCTGCCTCCCCACCGTCACCTGTGTCCTTTTCCCCTCCACCATCCGCCCCCACTACGCTAATCAAACCCAAGCCTTGGCAGAGAGACAGGGAGGGAGGACACACTCTGTCGTCGGCTCAGTCACTTCACCTGGCCTTGAACTCCCTGAACAGAGAGCAAGATGAGGAGAACAACAGAAGTAAGAACAGCTTAAAATCCAATTGTGCTGAGGCCATTGCGGTCAGTGATGTAAACCTGGGTCATAATAGCTGGTGTCAGGTTGTTTTGATCACAGCTGTTGATCAAAAATCTTTTGGTTAGCTTCATTTTATGACAGTGTTAATGTTCTAGTGCAACCTGCTTTTATAATCTACCAATAATGCACACAGAATAATATGACCCACTTTTGCATCAGGGACAGAATTGCAGATTCACTTTAGTTTTTGTCGTTGCATTGTATTGATTTTTTAAGTGTTCTCTTGATTTGGTGCTTTGTTGTAGCAGCTACTTGTTAACTCGCAGTTAACACCACCTCTCGACACTATCATTTCCCAGTGCGCCTCTCTCTGCCGCTCTCCTCTTCCTTGCCGGCTTCTCTTTCCGATGAGTCTGTGATGACTCCTGATGCGGAGAACGCTGTGGTCAGTCCCATCCTGCCCTTCCTGTATCTGGGAAATGAGAGAGATGCTCAGGACCTGGACCTGCTCCTACGCCTCAACATCGGCTACGTGGTCAACGTGACCACACACCTGCCTCTCTACCACGTCAGCTCTGGACTGCGCTACAAAAGGATCCCAGCCACTGACAACAGCAAGCAAAACCTTCGACAGTACTTCGAGGAGGTTTTTGAGTTTATTGGTGAGTGCTCCACCTCTTGTACATTGATGTGTGCAGTGTTGGGCACTGTGGTGGGATTACTTTATTAGGTAATAAGTAGGGGTGCAACGATACTCGTATCGATATTGAACCATTCGATACAGTGCTTTCGGTTCTGTACGCATATGTATCAAACAATACAAAATAAAATTTTAATTTATTTTATCAACTTTCCTTCTGACGATGCTGTCTGTGTTGAGCGCTCAGTGGATCTGCGCTTGACAGTGCAGCCTAGGCGGAGTAGTCGAACGCAGATTCACTGAGCGCAGGGCAAGCTAGCGAGACAGAAGTTAAGCTCTCCTTGCAACATGGCAAATTGAACCTCCCCCACCCTCATTCAGATCTGGCGTTTGGAATTATTTTGGTTTTCATGTGATGTATGACCCTGAAGGTAAGCGAGTCATGGACTAAAGTAAAACAGTATGTTGGATGTGCCATGCAATGCTCAATTACATGGGTGGGAACTAGTGTGTTAGCGCAGTTAGCTCGTTAACGTGTTGGCACGGAGATTTGCCGTGTTGTGGCGTTAACGTCATTTCAACGAGATTTACGCTGACAGCACTAGTGGGAACACAACAAATATGACTGCACATTTACACCGACATCATCCTAGTGCAAAGACAAGTGGAAGCAGACAAAAACAACAAGCACGCATGCTACAAACTTTACCCGAGTCATTTAGACAGCCGTTAGCACATGATTCTCCTTATGGGGACCTGATATGTTTAATATGCTGATGAGAATATAGCCCAGAAGAAGCGTATAGTATAGCTTTTATTTTGGAAAGAGCCATTTCTCTGTAATAAACTCTCTTTTCCAAAGATGAGTGATTCCTCAATCAGATACAGGGCTCGCAAAATCGGCTGCCCGACGTCCTGGGGCTAGCGATTTTTCCAGTTGGGCTACCAAAATCTATCTCTGCCCTGTCCGTCGGGCTATCGTAGGACGGAAAAATATATGTCAATGCTTTTGCATTCTTTCGGAAATGTAGCTGGGTAATTATGTCATTGGCATCGATGAGCCACTGTCAATATGTGACATATTGAAATCGTGTTTGAATTTGCGCTTGTTTTTTGCTTTCACTTGTTTCACTTTGCAATCGGGCGAACTGTGTATAGAGAGCGACAGCACTGATTGGTGAGTGATGATAATTTGCACACCAATTCCTCTGACATCGTCTTATCAATCGTTAGCTTACTATGCAAAAATGACAGGTGAAATCTCCCGCAACAAGCTTAAACATGTGAGAGGTTGATCGCGCAGAGAATCGATGAGCGTTATGTGAGTGCGTGTGCAAAAGCAGCAGGATATATATTGTAGCGGATCAGGGCTGTTCGGGGTTCTGTTTGTACAGTTATGTTTTGTTTATGTTGCCATAGTGACGGGTGACGCCCTCTCGCTGCGACGGTGTGTCCTTCCGGGGTCAGAGGGCGCCCTGTGTGTTGTTGTCGTTGCTGTGCTGCTGCCGCGCTGAGCAGTTAGCTAGCGGCAGTGTTCTTCTGCAGATGTCAATAAACGGCTGTGCTCCCTGGCTAGCTCACGGGAAGCAAGACCAAACGATACCTCCGTCTCCTCCTTGTCTGAGCTCGCCACATTGGTGTCAGAAGTGGGATGATGGTGGCACCCCATGTTCTGACCCGAGTGACTTTTCCCCTGCCAGTCGTGACCGGCCGGTGCGCCAAAAGAAGGCACCTGGACATTTGCAGGACTTTGTGTGAGGTAATGGGGTCGTCGGGGACGACTGACCCCTTAGGTGGGGGCTATGTAGCGGGTCAGGGCTGTTCGGGGTTCTGGGGTCCGTTCTTCGTACGTCGCTTACTACATCCAAGATCAAATGACACATCCAAGACCAAATCATCGCGCTAACTCTGAGCTCGCTATTCCGGTTCTCCGAACACACCTGCTGTTGACGATTAGTATAGCTGGATGAAGTAATGTGAGATCACTGGGTGTCGTAAAAGGGGCTACGCATCGATAGTAGAAACATTGATCGGCAACCCTCTGATTGGTCGGCGAAAATGTCGAAGGAGCGCGCTCAGTATTTTTCGGCAGCAGAGCAAGAACTCTTGAGTGAGGGATTTCAGGAGTTTCAGAGTTTAATTAAAACGCAAGGGAACACTGCAAAGGCTGCAAAAGCAAGGAGAGAGGGCTGGCAGAAAGTTGCTGACAAATTAAACTCGTAAGTAATTTAATAATAACAATAATAATGGAGTGGATTGATATAGCGCTTTTCAAGGCACCCAAAGCGCATGACAATGCCACTATTCAGTCACTCTCACATTCACACACTGGTGGAGGCAGCTACAGTTGTAGCCACAGCTGCCCTGGGGCAGACTGACAGAAGCCAGGCTGCCATATCGCGCCATCGGCCCCTCTGGCCAACACCAGTAGGTGGTAGGGTAGATTTATTATATTACACTATATTATCCAATAATATATTACATTATATTATATTATGTTAAATTATGTTATATTATATCCCCTTTCACATTAGAGCCACAACAGGACCCACTAGAACATGGGAACAAGTAAAAGTGAAATATAAGAATATTCTACAGAATGGCAATATTCATCACTTATATTGCTTTTAGTCTCTTGGAAAGAG
Source organism: Maylandia zebra (assembly GCF_041146795.1). Classification (NCBI taxonomy): domain Eukaryota; kingdom Metazoa; phylum Chordata; class Actinopteri; order Cichliformes; family Cichlidae; genus Maylandia; species Maylandia zebra. The sequence continues at coordinate 10,884,669 of NC_135176.1, read as the reverse complement.
ACCCTGAAATAAGCTGTTAGTTTGTTCATAACAGCAACCAAGAAAAGGGCAGAGCAAAAAAAAGACAGGTGGTGGTCCTGCACCCCTTGGTCAACAAGTTGGTTAAGTAAATAATACCCTCACGGGAAAATCGATATCTCTCTATGAGCACACTGTCGCGCTGAGCTAAAGGATCCTGTCTATCCCGCAATATACGCTGGATTCTGAGGACTCTCCTTATCAATCTTGCACCTTCCGCAATGGGTGGCTCGCGTAAACGGACAGGACATGGCTGCGACAGACTTCCCAAATCCACCTTCGCTTTTATAGCCGTGGTCTCTCATCTTGATTACACGAAGTAATTTACAATTACTACTCTGAAATATGAATTACATCTGTAACAATCACATACATGTAATAGAATGATTAATAGTACATTTCCCTTTTTTAGGAAATGACCTGTATGTATCTGTGTGACATCAATAAAAGGATCAAGTGCTGCATTATCTTTAGTTACATTGATGTTATTTATTTATGGTGAAACAGTGGTGGAATATCGCTGTTGCTTTCGTATAAATGAAGCGGACATACCTGCGTGGCCGCGATCTAATCCTGTTTACATAAAGTAAACCTGCTCCCGAGCAGGTTTACGCTTATGGCTCTGTTGCTACGACAGCAAGTCCCGGATGAGCTTCGGGGAACCGAATGATCCAGGATCACGCGAAATCGTCAATAATCAAATCCAGCTAACTTACTTAGCGAGGTACGAAGAACGGGCCCCTGTTTGTACAGTTATGTTTTGTTTATGTTGCCATAGTGACGGGTGACGCCCTCTTGCTGCGACGGTGTGTCCTTCCGGGGTCAGAGGGCGCCCTGTGTGTTGTTGTTGTTGCTGTGCTGTTGCCGCGCTGAGCAGTTAGCTAGCGGCAGTGTTCTTCTGCAGATGTCAATAAACGGCTGTGCTCCCTGGCTAGCTCACGGGAAGCAAGACCAAACGATACCCCCGTCTCCTCCTTGTCTGAGCTCGCCACATTGGTGTCAAAAGTGGGATGATGGTGGCACCCCATGTTCTGACCCGAGTGACTTTTCCCCCGCCAGTCGTGATCGGCCGGTGCGCCAAAAGAAGGCACCTGGACATTTGCAGGACTTTGTGTGAGGTAATGGGGTCGTCGGGGACGACTGACCCCTTAGGTGGGGGCTATGTAGCGGGTCAGGGCTGTTCGGGGTTCTGTTTGTACAGTTATGTTTTGTTTATGTTGCCATAGTGACGGGTGACGCCCTCTCGCTGCGACGGTGTGTCCTTCCGGGGTCAGAGGGCGCCCTGTGTGTTGTTGTTGTTGCTGTGCTGTTGCCGCGCTGAGCAGTTAGCTAGCGGCAGTGTTCTTCTGCAGATGTTAATAAACGGCTGTGCTCCCTGGCTAGCTCACGGGAAGCAAGACCAAACGATACCCCCGTCTCCTCCTTGTCTGAGCTCGCCACATTGGTGTCAGAAGTGGGATGATGGTGGCACCCCATGTTCTGACCAGAGTGACTTTTCCCCTGCCAGTCGTGACCGGCCGGTGCGCCAAAAGAAGGCACCTGGACATTTGCAGAACTTTGTGTGAGGTAATGGGGTCGTTGAGGACGACTGACCCCTTAGGTGGGGGCTATGTAGCGGGTCAGGGCTGTTCGGGGTTCTGTTTGTACGGTTATGTTTTGTTTATGTTGCCATAGTGACGGGTGACGCCCTCTCGCTGCGACGGTGTGTCCTTCCGGGGTCAGAGGGTGCCCTGTGTGTTGTTGTTGTTGCTGTGCTGTTGCCGCGCTGAGCAGTTAGCTAGCGGCAGTGTTCTTCTGCAGATGTTAATAAACGGCTGTGCTCCCTGGCTAGCTCACGGGAAGCAAGACCAAACGATACCCCCGTCTCCTCCTTGTCTGAGCTCGCCACATTGGTGTCAGAAGTGGGATGATGGTGGCACCCCATGTTCTGACCCGAGTGACTTTTCCCCCGCCAGTCGTGACCGGCCGGTGCGCCAAAAGAAGGCACCTGGACATTTGCAGAACTTTGTGTGAGGTAATGGGGTCGTTGAGGACGACTGACCCCTTAGGTGGGGGCTATGTAGCGGGTCAGGGCTGTTCGGGGTTCTGTTTGTACAGTTATGTTTTGTTTATGTTGCCATAGTGACGGGTGACGCCCTCTCGCTGCGACGGTGTGTCCTTCCGGGGTCAGAGGGTGCCCTGTGTGTTGTTGTTGTTGCTGTGCTGTTGCCGCGCTGAGCAGTTAGCTAGCGGCAGTGTTCTTCTGCAGATGTTAATAAACGGCTGTGCTCCCTGGCTAGCTCACGGGAAGCAAGACCAAACGACACCTCCGTCTCCTCCTTGTCTGAGCTCGCCACAATATTTTAGTTCTGCTGAGCCAAATAAGACAGGTCAGGGTGAAGAAGTGACAGCCAAAGAAAAGCTTACCACAAAACGGAAAAGTTATGACAAATCAGACTATAAGGCAAAAAGAAAGTTCAGCTTTATGGTTTCATGGACAAAAGAATTTCTGTGGCTGCAATATGACAAGCGAAATAACCAGGGCTGCACATAAGTGGTCCGCAGGTGCGCATTCGCTGTCAAAATAAAAAACGGGCACAAGATAAGAAGTTGCAACGCGTGTTTGCATACATAAGATTTTCAGGAGGAGGACAGACATTTGTTTAGAACTCTTAAAGATGTCGAAGAAGCAAGCTCCTTTAATCAATTACTGTGATGTTCCTCCACCTCCAAAGAAATGTCAGAAGGAGTCCGAACCACAAAAGAAGCACGTATTCTCGGAAAAGTAGTTGCAGGAGGTGAGCTGGCTTCAAACAAATGATGAACGCACAGAGATGTGGTACGGAATGTGCCGTGAAAATTTAATAAATGACAAATTAAAAAGGCATGAGCATTTTTTTTTTGTATCGGAAAAATATCGAACCATGACACCAAAGTATCGAACCGAACCGTGAATTTTGTGTATTGTTGCACCCCTAGTAATAAGGGGTTAAAAGTTCTACTTTAGTAATTACTAGTGCTGTCAGCGTTAATCTCGCTAAAATGATGTTAACACCATAACCACATTAATGCGGCAAATCTCCTTTAGCGAGTTGACGTGAATCGCCCGTGCGAGGGCTACACAGCGTCAACGTGTTAGCGCGGTTTGGCGTTAACGTCATTTTAACGAGATTAACGCTGACACCACTAGTAATTACATTTTAAATACTAATCCAAATAATGGGAGGCTTAGCTTGTTTGTGGACCTACCAGCATTTATATAGAAGCTTGATATCAGTTTCTGCATTACGTAGAGACAGACGTAGTACATGCTATCTTAGCTATCTTTCAGATGTAAAAAGGGCTTTTACCAAAAATGTCAGCTTAGGTGCTAACTAGTAGCTGTGTCAGCACTGAAATGGTAAACCTACTGCCAAGAATTAGCAATTTTGTTGTGAGTGGAAGCTAGCATGCTAACATCAGAGCAATGCTAATTTTTAACTGTGCTAATTTATGTGTTATGTACAGAATGCATTGCATTTGGGCATGAAGAAGCATCAAATTACTTCATTAACCAAGAAACATTATTGAGAAGCAAATCTAGACAAAAAATGTCAATCTGGGCCAATCTAAAAACCACGATATGATTATGACACAGATGACCAGAGTGGGCATCTATAACCAATATTTCCCAGAGTTATGCCCTCTCTTCTAATATTGTTTTGAATAAGCACATGTGTGTGCAGGCACCCACATAGCATCTTAAATACACTGATCAGTCACCTTATTAGGTGAACCTTTCTGGGACCCCGTTTGCCTTAGAACGATCCAGAACTTTAAACAATGCTCAGTTGGTACTAAGGGGGCCAAGCGTGCCAAGAATTTACCCCCCACACCATTACGACACCACCAGCAATATGAACTATCGATAAAATGTAGCATAACAGTTCAGCAATCTTCTTTTGGCTTATTTTGATGAGCCCATGTGGATTGTAGCTCCAGTTGGCATCTGGTGTGGTCTTCTGCCATGTGATTATTGTGTTAACAAGCATTTAGCAAGGCGGTGATAATCCTGTTTTATTAAGAAACTTTATTTGAAAGAGAGAGGGGCCAAAGAAGACGTAGAAGTCTGGAAGAAGAAAAATTCTAATTTTTAAAATAAAATTTTGTGTCCTAGACAGCAAACCTTTTAGAGTGTTTTAGTAGATTTCACTGTTGATTCTATAAATGTAGTTTTTATGTACTAGGAACAATGAAATTAAAACTAATTAAGGTAATACATCAATTTGTCCAAATAAGTGCCTGAATGACTTCCAAGTGGCATACTTCTAGGAGGACACTGGTCTGAACTGGTGAACTTATTTGTACCAGCATTTCAACTGTCACGGTCCCACTGCTCTTCAAATACAAAAACAAGCCTCTGTCTCATTACTGCGACAGCTAGTGAGCTCAATTAGTGATGCATGGTATGCAGGTAGGACCCGCAGTTGGTCTTGTTGATAAAAGGATAGTGTAGCAAAATTAAGGTTAACAAGCTTCCCCTTACCAGAAGATATAGGAATGACATCGAGCATGTGTTTATTAAGACGTCGAGCAGATAGCTGTTACTGTCACTTTTATTTTTCAATGATGAGCTAATGTTCAAACAGTGGTTACTCAGTGTCAGAGTGTTTGCGGGATGCTTTATTACTCCTTGCTGTGACTTCAGGAGTCAGGAGACTACTGAAGTCAGTAGTCTGCGATAACTGTTGCCTGGTAACCTGCTTTTTCTTTTTGTACTGAAAGAGAGAGGAAAGGCAGTGACTTGCAATGTGATCGTTAGTTCCTTTGTTTCCTTTAAAAGCTATTGTGTTAGTGTCTATGAAGTGAATTGCTGACTCTGTGCCATGCACTCTGTGATTCATCTGCAAGTTTATTTAATAGCTGGTAAAACTTTTTCTTTAAAGTTACAAATGAAATGAATTATTAAAAGCAAGTGCTGATGATGTACATGTTGCTAAATGTGTGTTACTTGTGTTTAGAAAAAAACTGATGCAGTGTTAGGTCATTTTTTTACTTCTTGAATGAAAACTGAGCTCATCCGTTTTGTTGCTCTCATCCACAGAGGAGGCATATCAGAGTGGACAGGGAGTGCTGGTACACTGCCAGGCAGGCGTGTCCCGTTCTGCAACCATTGTCATCGCCTACCTTATGAAGCACACCCTCATGACAATGACAGATGCCTACAAATACGTGCGGAGCCGCCGTCCTGTGGTGTCGCCGAATCTCAACTTCATGGGCCAGCTTTTGGAGTTCGAGAGGGACCTCAACTCTGGGGTGACTCCTCGCATCTTGATGCCTAAGCTTAACGGTGTGGAGACGCAGGTGTGAGAAAGGTCAGGGGTCGCGAGTGTATGGAGGGAGTTAGCGCAGGTGAAAGAGAGAGCAGGACTGAAGTGGCATTGATGAGGCATGAAGGGAGGACTGGAAAATGCTGTTGTGTTTGGCAGTTAGTGCACTTTTCATACTGTGAGACAAAAGACTGGACGGTTCAGTTGTTTAAGTAGTCGTTCTTAGACAACTTGATCTCCATCCAGCGTCTTGTTTTTAAGATAATGTGCCAATATTTTGTATATATCTAACATCACTCAGATATCTCAACACGTTTTTCTTTTTCGTCTCATGCCTCTTCCTTTCCATTCCCATTGTTTACAGTCACAGTAACACATTGGAAGATACTGACTCTGTTGCCATGAATCATAAATGCATGCAGAAATGGAAAGGAGGGACTTTAATACTGCTTCCACTGAACCGCTTGGATGCTTCCACCATATGTAGCAACACAGAGGTCATTTCGATGCACTTTATTTCCCGTGCGTTTGTTTTAGTATCACCAACTGAATTGTCACAAAGATGAGAAGAATTTGTCATGCAGACCTCAAACAGTGTTTTTGGTTCATATTAACATTTTTCTTTTTGTTGTTGTTGTTTTTTACTAATTTAAACACTGTACAATAGAGCATTATGGAGCCAGGAGGGAAACGTATCACAAAACGTGACAAACAGAGCTTGATGCTGGTAATGGCAGTTTTTATTTGAGTGAAGCAGCCTGTGTAGTAGAAAAGAATAGCAGTGCAGTATTGAACATTACACTTATTATGCAGGTTAATACACTAAAAGAAGCTTGTAATGAAAGTGGGAATGAGAGCGCAACACCTTTTTTTTACACTCTATGATTTCAAAAAATATTTAAAGGTTTTTCTGCTACGATGACACTGTGCAGTGTGCGTTGTTTCTTTTGTGGTTACTTTATAAGAGAGATGTTTTTTTTAAGCATGGATTTGTCCTGTTAGGGGGCGTGGCCCAATATTTTTTCAAATTAAAGAGCACACAATAGTTTGATATAACATTAACATTTGTTTAATGTTAGCGTAGCCTATCTGGTTGGAAACTGTGAGCTAAATTGTTTTATTTCTGTGTTTGTGGGGAATTTGTGTTGTTTTTGTTTTTCTAAACAGCAATGCGAAAAATAGATGCTTTTATTTTGTACCGTTTTTTAATTGCGACCTAGGCGTCGTTTCATAAATGGGATCGCCAGAACGGGGCTGAAGTTATTTTTTTCATGAACTTTACTACTTTACAAGTCCTCGAGACAAATATACTTTAATATTTTCATACCTTTGTGAACAAGTTGGAGGTTTTTAGCTGATGCTAAGGTTGTTAGCCCCTGTTCTTTCGCCTTGCTTTCCATACTGAATTTCTTCCTCGTGCGCGTCATGACTATGCATTCTCTTTCATTATGAAGGCTTTGGTTTGATTAGAAAAGGGCATTTGTTTCACTGTGAATTAGTCCAAATGTAAATCCTATTCAGGTTTAAGGTGTAACATACTAAAACAATGAGACTTGCGTTTGAAAACGATCTCATTGCAAAGTATAGTTACCTGACTTCCCCTTAAGTTGCTTACAAACTAGTTGCTAATAAAAGTGGTTGCCTAATAAATAAACCTCTAGGCAACCACTTTGAATCACAAGGAAATTGCACCCAACTGACTGCAACTGTTTAGAGACAGGTTGCCTCCCGCCAGGCAGCCTGTCTCTAAACAGTTGCAGTCCAGTTTGAACTGACTGCAGTCACTCTCAGTCACATTGATTGCCATCATGTTGCATTCAATTATAGTCAGTCTGCGTCGATGAGAGAAACCTGTCTGTGATGCATCTCTTTGCAATAGGACTCGAATCAACTTGTTGTCTGCTGGTTGGATTCTGGCCGTTTTCCTACAGAAAAGCAACAGTGCTGAATTCCTGTATCATTTTGCAGTAAAATTGCTGTTCCTGCAGCAGCTATGTCACTATTTCAGAATAAATAGATCTATTTCAGAGATTCTGACTGAACTCTGAATGGAAGTCGTCTATGGTTATGTCGAGACTGCAGCAGGCTTTGACTTCTTACTGATTTTTTACAGTTAGTCATGTATTATCACAAACAGACTGCATGCCGATACCAGACCGATAGCAGACTACCTCTGTCTCACTGCTTCTTCGCATTGGGCCAAAGTCATTTTAAAGACAGCTGACTGCGAGTGGTTGCATATCGGGTTGTCGTTTCCAGAGCAACAATTTCAAAGACAAGATCGCAAATTCATTGCACATGGTTGCAGTAATTTGGGTTGTGCAGTGGTGGTCTGTCTGTAGCATTAATGTGAGGCTTTAAATGAGGCATAACTCATCTGTGAACTGATTAGAGCTGCTGTTTTGAAATCTGCTAAGGTAGAAAATTAGTTTATACATTTTCTAGTCTGATATCATATGTGACATACAGTATGTGGAGTACTCTTCCCAGCCTCAGTTTAACAGGCACAGAAATAAAGACTCAGTCCGTCAAAGAAAGGTCTACAAATAGGGGACATTTGTGCTTGTTTTCCATTAATCCAACCATTCTGTTTATCCTGAATCGCAGGGGGGCTGTAGCCTCCCAGCTGTCGTAGGCTGTGCTCTCGCCTCTTAGTCCTTTAAAGACAGAAGAAAGAAGTGGTAGTGCAGACTTGCCAATGACTGTAAAGTTCAAGGATTTGGAACATGTTTCTTAATAATCTCATAGCTGACCACAATGTGACAATATGTCAGGTTACAGGTGGAAGCTACGACCCAAATAAATCCAGATTTGCAGACAAATTCACAAAATTCAAAGCTTTTAAATTAATTTTACAATATGTTAACCAAATCCTAGTTGTTGCTTCTTCCATATTTTTTAACTAGTAATTTAAAAAAAATCCCCTGATACAATTTTCTAAAACCAAAATGCCTTCAGGTTAAGCAGTTTGAATAAAACTTTAAGAAGTTATCCTGAAACTTTTTTGGATTTAAGTGACTTTAAGAAAAGGTCTATATTTTTCTACCGTCTTCATCATGTTGGAGTGTACCCACGTACGCCCGTTGTTGTTGTTTTTCTGTTTTTTACATGACTCTTTGTTTTGTATACGAAAGACCGTCTGTACGGAATGACATCTTCCTACTCTGCTGTGATAATGTGGATCGGATCTTCTTTGAGTTGCAATGCATCCACTGTTATCAGACCTCTGTAAACTTGGGAGTGGGTGGGTGGGTGTTTTTTTTTGGGGGGGGGGGCTCAACTCGCCGTATTCCTGTTTTTACCTCTCGCCTTTATTTCAGCTGGAGAAACATCAACCAAACGTGCAGTTCGCTCCTCCTGTCTCTCCAGCTCAGCTCGCAGTTAGGAGAAGGGGTAACGTTTGAAGAGGGCCTCTTACTATTGCTCCTTTTATACAGACTTTATATGCAAAGTGGCTGCCGAAGCAATTTCTTTGAATTCTACACTGTATGGACTTGCTGTACAGTCGAGTCGTTGCTGACCTCAGATGTTTGTACTCGAGAGACAAATCGAAAGGAAGTTTCTCTTTAATTGTCATGAACTGAAGGGCCAGTGTCTCTGTGAGTGTCCGTATGTGCGTACAGTTTTTTCTCCTTTTTTTTTTTTTTGTTCTCTTTTTTTGCACTTGAAAAGAGGAAAGTTGTTACTGTGTGTAAACCAGTGCATTGCTTATTTGTGGGAACTGGATTAACCTGGTTTGTATTTTACTGCTTCTTTTTAGATATTGTGTTACTCCCTGTACCAAATACTGAGTTTAAGGATATTGATTCATTGGTGTGATGATGATGATGATGATGATGGGGTAACTCAAGAGAAAAAGTAGACCACCCCGTTCCTAAAGGGGGTAAGAACTCTTCAGGTTTGCCTATCAGAGTAATGCTGTGCTGATTCGCTGTCCTTCTTCCTCCAGAGACCTAAAAAAAACCTCATGTTATCGAACCTGTGATGCTCTTCTGTGCCCCCCTTCCCACCCTTTTCATAATGGATTGTTAATCTTAAGCAAATGTAATATTTTCATATTGTAATAACTGGTCCTCGTATTTAGAAAACATTTTTACCTTCATGTACCGACTATACTCTTCATAATTCTTTGAGGTGCACTGTGACAAATACAATGCTGCTATATCACAAAGACTATTATTCTGCACGTCACATTTAGCCGATGCCAGAAGCTAAAGGTGACAGATACAAAGTGGGCTCAAATACAGAGGCCCTGCTTCCGTTGTTTGAATTCAATCCAGGCTTCTTTGTGCTGCCTCGGTGCGGTGTATTAATCTCAAAGCGACTTCGTGCACAACTGTAGGATCTGTAGCTGTCCTGTTGGTCTTCCTTTACAAGCATGACTGGATGGAAAGAAAGAGTCAAATGTAGCAGTTTCTAAAAGCTCATCTCATTCCTGACAGTGGTTAAAAAGTCTGTGATGTCTTTTTCTGCAGATTAAATCTATTCCAAACACAGAAGAAACAATTTATGGGTGAATTCTAATTAGCTGATTATTCCTAACCGATTTTGAACCATCGTGAGGTTTTTTTCAGCAGGTGATGGTGCAGATGTGGAAGCAGTTCTGCTTCAGTGTTCTTTGCAAATAAGCCCACATTTTGACTTGTTTGAGAGGCAGTTGTTACGTAGCATTACTAGCAGAAGAAAATCCTGGCAGACAAAAACTGGGGGACAGCATCTAACAACCATTGGGGAATTTTGCAGCAGTTGCACCTACAGCCACTAAATTCAGTGGTTTCAGTTTTGTGTTGCCATTGTTGTAACAAGCACATTTTTATTAAATAGAGTCAAAATAACTACTGAATGAATTGCCATGAAATTACATTTTAAGTCTTCATCAGTAGATGACGAGTTATTAAAACATTGCTGCCTGTGAGCTTCAGCTGTGCTTTGATGTTCATCACTAGCTAAACTTCATCATGCATGCTCACAGTAACAGTGGTTAGCACAGTGATCTTTAACTGTTTTTATACACACATGTGAGTCCAGATGCGCTATCAATGCTAAGAAGTTGGCACCAGACATGCTGGCTCCAAAGCTACTGGACAGCTACTGATGGACTACCGATGTTAGTAATTATGAGAGAAGTAAACACAAGAAATGTACCAATGGTTTGCAGATGCAGCCCACAGATACTGTCTCCCATGATTTTCTTCAGATGGAAATCAGTAAAAGTCATCTACGTAAGACTTTGGAACATTTTATTCCCGAAATGTGGGCTTGTTCTCAGAAAGCCGAAATATCTCTGCACCAGCACTGGCTTCAGTACAGCGTCAGTGGTAAATGATAGCCCAAACCAGCACTGTTGTCATGGTGCAGTGCTGTTCTAGACATAATACGAACTTTTTGGGGGGGGGGTTGTTTTTAAGTGCATTACAGAAATGTGGTATGCCTCAAAACAGAAGTGTATTGCGCATAAACCTTCATAGTTTTAGCTGCTAGAGTTTCTGCGGATTTTTTTTTTATCTCCATGAGATCAAGAACAAGTTGCCCAAAGTGATTTTTGTTGGGGGTTTTTTGTTTTTTTATTTTGTTTATTGGTCGACAAGTTGAAGCCTGAGCTATAATAATGCCTAAGGAAAAAGTTCCTTCAACTGAAGAAAAACTCTTTACCTGACTTTCACATTCAGGCATTTTGCCTATATTTAGACCTGGTTTCATTTCTATCCGTGTAAAACAGAATATATTCTTAGCATAAACATGCTTTGAGTCTTATAAACTCTGAGAATATTGAGTAGACCTCAGAAATAGTCCAAAACAATACATCAAAAAATTATAGTGTAGCACAAAACAATATGCAAAAAAAACTAGTGGTGTTATTCTTAAATATTCTTCAGAGAATCTGTAACTAGCAAATCAGCCAGTGTCAGCCTTCTGATATATATCTCTGATGTACACCGGCCTTCATTGAGGCTTCCGGGACCTGCCAGAGAGAAATGAAGTTTGGAAGCTTAAAGTTTTGAAATGTAAATGATGAAAAAAGTGATGTGGGTTCAAATTCTTATCCAGGCAGGAGTCTTGTGCAACACAAAAGCACACCAGCTGCAAATAAGGTTCTTTGTGGAAATGCTGTCTGGACAGTGGCTGCTAACAAACTCGTTCATTCATGTACTTTCTCTTCCATTTCTTACATGTTTGATTAGCAGCAGCTCTGATTACACGGGTTCCTGTGTTGGTGACATGACTGAAGATTTCCCATCAAGTGATTAAACTGCTGTCTTGTCTCTCTTTTGTTGGTTATAGCTGAATATGATAATGTTACCATAATAGCATCCCTAAAGTGTGTGGTGCAAAACCTGATGGCTGGATTGTGAAGTTGTTCTCCGTGTTTATTTCTAGTAACCACACTGGAACTGGCTCTTTTAATAAAGAAATTCTGAGAAATGATTATGTCTGGGAGTGTGTGTTGTACATTTAAAAAAAGAAAAAAAAAACTGTAAACGCTCGGAGAACACAAACATCCAGTGCACTGTGATAGGCTGATGTGCGCCCTCTTGACCGATCACCAGCACTCTCTGAATGGAGTCAGTAGTGTCTGTTTGGAAAGTATTGAACGCTTAGGTTTCCGTCAATACAAATGACCAATTGCAATTGATGATTCTTATGATCACCCCACCCAGATCTGCTTTGCTCATCATTATATAAAACTGGTTTGGGATTCACAGCACTGCGATGGAGCACCCCGGGGCAGATCGATCAGAGAGAGAGAGGTTAAAACCAACTCAGCATCTGCCTGGTAATAACCGCTTCAAATAAAAGCAATACTGCATCAACTATATGTAACTGTGGGGACCACATCACAATGAACCTTTTCCTTGTGCATCAGTCCATACTGAAATACAGTACCTTGCAAAATGTAGGCACCTAACATGTCTAGATCAATTTGTGAATTTTGTAGTCACAAATATCCATGAATTCATTTATTGAGGCTAGTCGCATGAAGTCACCTGACTTCCTGCACACATTGCTAGAACGTTGTCAGCCATATTGGATGTGACACAACCACCATTTCCTAGGGAAAAATATGTCTTCCCCAGCTGGTTGACAGGGGTTTGGGACTGGACCAGTGATCACTTTGGTTGCTAGCCAGTTGCTATGGTTGCCTGTAACTTTTCATGTTTATCTGCAAATACTTGCTACTAACTATACTAACTACTATTTGGGCAGTAGAAAACCATAAATGGAGACTGTTCACCTTCAAAGTAAAAGTTGCAACTCAGCATTGCAGCTGACATGTTTCAAAAGTCACAACTTCTGCTTTGAAGGTGAACCCTGTGTTGCAGTTTTCATGGTTTCACGACAGATTGGAGAGTCCTGGACAGTGTTCGTAGACAAGTCTGTCACTTCACCTCAATTTGATTTATACAGCGCCAAATCAAAACACTAAACTCAAAGTGTTTTATCTTTTTAGGTAAGTACCCTACAATAATACAGAGAAAATCTCAAGCAAAAGTGAGAAGGAAAAACTCCCTTTTGACACAAAGAAATCTCGATCAGAATCAGGCGTGCATCTGCTGGAGAGGCATGCATCTGCTGCGACTGGTTCGGGGAGAGGGCAAAAGGAGAGAGCAGAGGGGTTCTGTTCAAACTATGACCATACAATGTGCTAGTGACCAAAGGAGCCACGAGGAGGTTTTTGCCAACTGGTTAGGGATTAAGCATGTTTCCATAGCAACAGATGGTTGCCAGGAGGTCACTGACAAGATGTAGACCTGCATGACTGGTGCTTTAGCAGCCAGCTTCCCAGCAACCACTTGCAACCAGTCAGGAAATACACATATTTGCTTGCCAGATGGTTGCAGACCAGTCCCTAGGCCTCCACGAGTGATACATTATTCACTTGTCCACCATTTGTTTGACAATTATAGTGACAATGTAGGATCAAGTTAACATTGCATGGTTAGGGGTGATGTGTATGCAAAGCCTCGGTATAATAAATTTTGTTTCCTGGAAGATGAATCCCAATGACTGGGGTAATTCCCTGGCTCTTTTTTTTAGCACTATCATAAGACTCATGATGTATTGGTTGGTTATGTTGATATTTGGTGCATACATTCATATTTCTCTGTAGACATAAACTTTATCATTGAGCCTTTCATTCTCCATCTAATCAACTTAGCAGCCATCTTGGATTGAATCCATGTATTTACTTTGCAGTCTGTATCTAAGTGAATGGGGAGAGCCATAAATTGAGAGTTATATCCAGTAAAGCAAGAAAAAAAAAGGTTTGGCAAAACGTTGCACCAAGTTAAGTTTTTTCCCCCATTAAGTTGTACTTGTACTACACGTGCACATGCATTGTTTCACATTACAGCTTTTAAAACCTTCCCATTTCAGCTGTTGATTGGACTACATGGGTGATAACTATCTTTCATGTTCAGAATTCTCCCATAAATTTCTATTCAGGATCCTTTGAGTGCCTTATCTAATGTCTTTGCTGCCACCTGCCAGCATTGTGAGCATGTTAGCAGTCTGATGTTGTACTGCCTAGCAAACACAGACAGTATAAAAGAAGCTCCCATGATGTCCTATTGTGAAGCATTAAGCTGAATATTTTTGGTGTTACCATCTGTGTGTTTTCGAACCAGATATGACGAGCGAGGGGTGGATCTGACTGTGGCTCTAATAATGACCATGATTCACACAGTGATCTTCATGTTTTATTCAGTACGACCTGAAACCAGCGTGTGAGCCCATTAAGTCATCAGGATAGCTTTTACTGAGGTTGTGGACCAAAGGAACCGAGAGCTGTTTTTCCATGGATTTCCAGAAAACTTATTGCAGTCAGAAGAGCCGTTTCCTCCTCCTCCTTATACTTTCACGTGCTCCCTTTAGGTCTCGCCACAGTGTATCATCTGCCTTGAACTCACCCTACGTCTAGCATCCTTTAACGTCACACCAACTCTCCATGTTTTCCTTCACTGCATCCATGAATCTTCTCCACTATACCTCCTCTGCACATGCCAAACCATCCCAGCCTTGCCTGGGATGGTTAAGACTTTGAAAGACTTTGAAAGTCTTAACATCTTTTAACTCTGTCACCTCCAGCTCAGCTTGCTGACATCATAGCAGGTCCCACTGTCGTCACGGAAACCTTTCCTCCCAGTCTTGCTGCCCTGGCGCTTATCTCCACTCACTCCACCCTGCCTTTACTCTCTTCTTCTCTCTTTTGCCTTGTCCTTTTCTTTGGATGGTTGACCCCAGGTTTCACTGTATCTGCTCCTTGCAGCTTTACTGTTACACCTGTCTCCTTCTCATTGGCACACATGTAATCTGTTGCGTTTCTACTGATGAATCTAAACCATTATGGTGAAGATGGTGACTGCTGTCTTTGAGGCGTCAGAATGTTCGCATCGTTGCAGTTTACTCCAAAACGTATCAGAGAAAACCACTATGTGATATTCAGGAAACTGCTTGTAGCGCATTCAAATATTACTCAATGGTGAATTTCCTGAATGTTTACATAGTGAAGCTTTTGTCGGACACATCTTTATCTCAGCTGCTTGCACATCTGTTGCCACCTTTAGTACAGTGTGTGGCGGTATGATGGCAACAATCTACTCGCTACAATTGCATCAGTCTCCTGAAACCAGCCTCCTATCAAAGTGTGGGCATTTTACAAGATAGCTCATCAACCAGTGATGTGTGATGACTCAGAGGCTATTGCAACGGATGCTTTAATGTGAAAATGTCCACACAGATTTTATTTAAAAGCGCCAGCTCTTTTTACAAGCTAGAAATCATCAGACATAAATGGTCCCACAGATAATGCATTAAGCATTTTGCTCTTCGATACGAGCATTTCACCGACTGTTGAGCTGACACACACCCAGCGTTTCAGCACCACAGCGGAATCAATGGCCCCAAATGGCTTAAAATGAAAGTCTTTTACCAACATTGTTTCAATATTTATTGACATCAACCTCGAGGCAGAGAAGTGCCCTGCGTGCTACATGCTTTCAGACAAAAGCAAGGCAGTGACTGGGTCACAAGAGTTTCTCTTGAAATTGCAGTGTGTTTGAGAGGAAAGTGATTATCCCTCTTTACTTATGCAGGGAGATAACAAGACAAGATCTTATCCTCGCTGCCATTTTTCTGCCTTGTTATTGAAAATGGTCCTAAATTTGTGTTTGCTAAAAATCATTTTCCTATCAGGTGCATAGAGTGAAGCTGCAGTAAAGACATAAGACTGGTTGTCTCTCAGCTTTGAGTCTCCAGATTCATAGGTCCCAGTGTGGCATGGCAGTAATTATGTTCAACTTAATTAAGCTTTGTTAATTATGTAAAAAGGAGTGTAATAAAAGGTCATTACAGGCATCATTTAAAGGATGCAAAATGAAACACCGAGTTAACACCTGAAATTTTGCTAAACTGGATTTATGCACATTTTAAGTTGACCTTTCACCGAGCCACACCTCTATTTTCTCCTGCATTGTTTTCCCACTTACGCTTGACACCATTTTTTTTTTTCATTAGTACGGCATCAGATAATTAGCTGACTTATCTGTTGGATGTGCACCCACACTAATTATAACAGAGAATAACCTGCAGAGATGAAAGAGGAGCTCTGGTAGACCATCTGGTGAGTGCTTTAGACACGGCTCCTGCAGTCATGTAGTGGTTTGTACCTGCTGTCGTTGTTTTTTCAGAGTTTGTGCCAGCACAAAAAAACTATCATAGGGTTGAAACTGGTTCTCACAATACAAGTAATGTTACCAAATACCTGCTGGGTTCATTTCTCAGATGTGCTGCCTGAAATGGGTCTGCTCAGCAGAAAAATACACGACAGAAAAATGACCTGAAAAGCAGTGAACTTCTACAGCTTATATTGGTATATACTGTATTCTATACCATACGTGTTAAGAATAAGAACATGAACTATTCCTCTAAGTCATATCACTAAAATTATATCAAAACAATATGGTGTGATGTGTGGTTTATTACATATATAGTGCACAGCAGATGTGTTCAATCCAACATTATATGTAACGTATTCCTGTTTCCTGTGTTCTTTGTTAATGTTTTATCAGTTAGCATTAAATAGATTAGAAAAGAGCAGCATTATCGTGCTAGAATTTTATAATTAGAAAGCCACTAATGACGACACATTTTTAGTGGCTTTCCTTTCAGGTTTTGATGTTGCTTCTTGCTGCTGAGATTTGATTAAATTCTGCCGGCACCATCCAGCAGATGGAGTACTTGAACCTCAGTAGCAGCTTATCTTTTCACCTTCCACCATTGTATGCGCTGCAGCAGAGTAATCAACAGTAGAATAAGTCATGTCTGCACCATATACAGTACAATAGTTAGTTGAAATTAAATTTGTGATTGTCTTCCTCCACTCTCTCTCTCTCCATGCTTTCCCATCCACGCTCCACCATTACACTGTCTAATAAAGGGAAAAGGCACGAAAATTATTATTTAAGAAGAAAAAAAATAAATGAGCTATGGCCTGTAACTGGAGCTCATTTATTGCTGGTGGTTATAGGTTATGCGGGAACCACTCACACCTTACCATGGCACAAATAATGTTCACTGACATGCACAGATGTCTTTTTCCTTCTCATTTTTAAAAAGAACAAATTATTTTTAATGAATTTCACTTTGATTTGGGCAACTTTACACCAAACACAAAGTTTAAATTCTGTTCTACTGTATTATTATTATTATTATTATTATTATTATTATTATTATTATTATTATTACTATTATTTCATACCAACGTTGCAACTTATGGCAAGCAAAACGGACAAACTAGCTGGAACGCGATACGCCCCTCAGTAACCAGAGACCATACAAATGAAAAGATTCCACAGTCGAAAAAGAGATGAGAAGGGCAGCAGCACAGCGCCATTAAAGCCAAGAAAACACTAGCATAGCAAAGATGGCGTCGGACTGCTTTTTCAAACTTCAACTCCGTGTTGTAGGTTTTCAGGCTGTCTACTCGAGTTTCTCTTAATATAATTAACTTTGCGCAATGGTCAGTATTCTATTACTTTATAGTCCAGTCTTCACTGTAGAGTTAAACACACAGAGTGGTGTTTTTTCTTCTTCTTGTACATAGCGACAGCCATAGCTGTTGTTGGCGGTGAGCTAACGGAGCTCTTAACTTCACAGCGTCTTTGGTCTAACGGCGTCGTAAAAATCTGGTTTCTGACAAAATCTACGTCCCTTCTGCCATTTTCTTTTTCTTTAACATTATAATATGTACAAATTGAGCCACTAATCTGAATTATCTGTAGCACATAATTATTTAAATGCTAGCCGACATCTCCCCAATTTAAAATGTGATGTAAACCATTGAGCCAGACTGCAGCAGTCCCCATAGCAACAGAGGAGAGGGTGGACATCACAAATGGCACAGAGACGCATCATGATTCACACCACTGGAGCTCACGTCCCAAGCTGTGTATAGCATTTTAGCTCTGAAAACTAATCCCAGACCACACAGACAGCCCTGCTCCATGTCAGAGATTGAAACCTGAGAGATTCCAGTTGGCCCCAATTTCCTCAGCACAAACGTGGTACAATCCACCCACATTAGAAAACCTTTACCAATGCTCCCCCCCTCCCTCTGTCTGGCAGGTACCACTCACTGCTGAGGGGGTTATCCTATCCATCCACCGCAAATCTAGCCCTCGTTGTGGCAGAATTGCAGTGCATTGGACTGTACAGAGCAGGGTACCATCCAGGCTGTTGTCTGTGAGGGGTGGGGTCCGGCTACACTCATACCACCAACCATAAGCTGACAGAGGGACACCAGAGAGGCAGAAAAAGACAGGGGAAAAAAGAGAGAAGAGGGGGGAAGACTGCACCTGAAGAGGAATATAATACGGGTAAGGAGAAAAGGGGGGTGGATGGAGGGAGAAGGAAAAAGACAATGGGGAAAGGTCCAGAATGGTTCAAATAGATTCGTTCCTTTGATGCTATGCTTTTTTCCCCCCTTTCCTTCCTGCTGACAGTCCATTTAATTTCAGTCCTTTTTCCATCTGTGACACGTTTTTCCCCATTTGTTATATGTGGGCATCATTTCGTGAATGGCTGCAGTGGTTATTTCATTCCACATTTGATATTTCTGTGCCTGTTCCCGTTCATAGTGGGAGAATCTGTGGGCTATAGTGAATGATGCTTACCATTTGGCCCAGTTTGTGTGTTGCCTTTGCATTTTTGAAAATATATGGGAATTTGATCCCATATCAGATATCAGATGACATAATGTGGCAGCTGTGCCGATTCTGTGACACAGTATTGACTGATATTTATAATATCTGGCTTCATGCTTGCCTTAAAGCCCAGCTTGCCTAAATACATAAATAATATAATGCAATTTTTGAGCACAGTTTTTTTTGTCTTAAGAGCTTTATATAATGTATTTGTCTAAAAACTGGTTCTCATGTGTATTCCATTTGATTAAGCAGCTGTTATTTAAAAATAATAATAAAAATCCTCTTAATAAACCTGTATAATGGCAATGAATAGTGCCACCATAGCTCACTGCAACCATATTTGTATTTCTAATATTTTTCATGGCTCTAAAAATCCATTCAAAGTGAAGGATGCATGCAACACAAAAACAGTAAGATGATAAATTATTTTTTCATTTCAGTCAAACAAATGCACAAATCTACTGAATGCTTTTCCTGTCTCTTCTATACGTCGCCGTGTTTGTGGCTAGGATGAAAGGAGACACCCCAGTGAACAGCACCATGAGTGTCGGCCAAGCCAGGAAGCTGGTGGAGCAACTGAAGATCGAGGCTAGTTTCTGCAGGATAAAGGTGAGGCGCACGTATTTATCGTGAAGTTTGGTCCAAAACAGCACAAACGAAAGTTTTCTGCTTTAAAAAAATCAAGAAAGGAATTCTTTGATATGTTGTGATAAGTCAGTTCTGTCAGATGCTAATAATTGTGCCGCACAAACTAAATGCAAGTTTGGTTTGAAGATTTTGTTGTAAGCGATGATGGGTAGGCAGTGATGACCTTCTCAAACATACTTTAAGTGAAGGCTTCCCACTGGAGGCTTTCCAAATGGTGTTTGGCTTGCATGATGTTCCTAATTGCATCAAAGCCACCTTGCAGAGGCACCTTGCCTCTTTGTAAGAAATAATCCACGAGCGTTAAAATGAGCAGGAGGCAAACTTGTCTCATGCTACCATGAGAGCAAAGTTTTAGAGATAAGCTTTATCTGCTGGCACCTCTGGCCAATAATCAGAACCTGAAGCAGAAGGTTTGTCTTCACAGAGGTCCAGCACTCTTTCAAAACCTTTGAAACATCTGGCTGTTCAATGTAAAGGTTGAAATTGTTGTTAGAGAGAGATCCACATAAGGAGCACAAGAGCTAAATAATAATTCAGTTAACGTTCAGTTACTTTTATGTTTGCACATTTCATGCTCATATTTAGATTTTATTAAGAAAACTATCCATTCATACATACAAACATCATTTCACGGTCAATCAAAGCAATTTTGAGTCAAGTAAGAACATATTGAATTTTAATTGTTGTTGATGTGTTTGTGGTGTTACTATGTTTTATCTTCTTTACATAATCTACAGTAGTATGTCCATACAGACACATTCAAAATATTATCTACTGTGTGTGTGTGTGTGTGTGTGTGAGAGTGTGAGTGAGGGGGTGGGGGGGGTGGGGGGGTAAATGGGGTATTTTTTTGGGAAATACCAGCCATTGTTAAAACTATAAGCCAGTACAGTAGCGGGGCTTGTGAGGGTCCTACAAAGATTTCATGTTCTGACTGTTCCACAGTGTACCTGTGAAAATACAAATGAGAAAGAGCAGAGGCCAAAATAATGCTCATGCATATAAACGATCACAGCAAAGATAAAGATATACAGTGGGGCAAAAAAGTATTTAGTCAGCCACCGATTGTGCAAGTTCCCCCACCTAAAATGATGACAGAGGTCAGTAATTTGCACCAGAGGTACACTTCAACTGTGAGAGACAGAATGTGAAAAAAAAAATCCATGAATCCACATGGTAGGATTTGTAAAGAATTTATTCGTAAATCAGGGTGGAAAATAAGTATTTGGTCAATAACAAAAATACAACTCAATACTTTGTAACATAACCTTTGTTGGCAATAACAGAGGTCAAACGTTTACTATAGGTCTTTACCAGGTTTGCACACACAGTAGCTGGTATTTTGGCCCATTCCTCCATGCAGATCTTCTCGAGAGCAGTGATGTTTTGGGGCTGTCGCCGAGCAACACGGACTTTCAACTCCCGCCACAGATTTTCTATGGGGTTGAGGTCTGGAGACTGGCTAGGCCACTCCAGGACTTTCAAATGCTTCTTACGGAGCCACTCCTTTGTTGCCCGGGCGGTGTGTTTTGGATCATTGTCATGTTGGAAGACCCAGCCTCGTTTCATCTTCAAAGTTCTCACTGATGGAAGGAGGTTTTGGCTCAAAATCTCACGATACATGGCCCCATTCATTCTGTCCTTAACACGGATCAGTCGTCCTGTCCCCTTGGCAGAAAAACAGCCCCATAGCATGATGTTTCCACCCCCATGCTTCACAGTAGGTATGGTGTTCTTGGGATGCAACTCAGTATTCTTCTTCCTCCAAACACGACGAGTTGAGTTTATACCAAAAAGTTCTACTTTGGTTTCATCTGACCACATGACATTCTCCCAATCCTCTGCTGTATCATCCATGTGCTCTCTGGCAAACTTCAGACGGGCCTGGACATGCACTGGCTTCAGCAGCGGAACACGTCTGGCACTGCGGGATTTGATTCCCTGCCGTTGTAGTGTGTTACTGATGGTGACCTTTGTTACTTTGGTCCCAGCTCTCTGCAGGTCATTCACCAGGTCCCCCCGTGTGCTTCTGGGATCTTTGCTCACCGTTCTCATGATCATTTTGACCCCACGGGATGAGATCTTGCGTGGAGCCCCAGATCGAGGGAGATTATCAGTGGTCTTGTATGTCTTCCATTTTCTGATGATTGCTCCCACAGTTGATTTTTTCACACCAACCTGCTTGCCTATTGTAGATTCACTCTTCCCAGTCTGGTGCAGGTCTACAATACTTTTCCTGGTGTCCTTCGAAAGCTCTTTGGAGTCTGATTGTTTGAGGCTGTCTCTTTTATACAGATGATGAGTTCAAACAGGTGCCATTCATACAGGTAACGAGTGGGGGACAGAAAAGCTTCTTACAGAAGACGTTACAGGTCTGTGAGAGCCAGAGATTTTCCTTGTTTGAGGTGACCAAATACTTATTTTCCACCCTAATTTACGAATAAATTCTTTACAAATCCTACCATGTGAATTCATGGATTTTTTTTTCACATTCTGTCTCTCACAGTTGAAGTGTACCTCTGGTGCAAATTACTGACCTCTGTCATCATTTTAAGTGGGGGAACTTGCACAATCGGTGGCTGACTAAATACTTTTTTGCCCCACTGTAACTCAAAACAACAAGGATGAGGGTCTGAAACATCCATCGATCCTCCCATCCGTTTACTTATGTTTATCCACTTCAGGCTCATGGTGAGGCTGGAGCCTGTCCCAGCTACCATGGAGCAAAAGGTGAAGTGGACCCCGCACAGGTCACCAGTCTGTCGCAGCTCTAACACTGACAACCATTCCCAGCCACTCCTATGGCCATTTTAGAATAACCAATCTAACACACACAGATCATGCAAACTCTACGCAGAAGGCTGGCTGGTGGATTCAAATAGAGGATTTTCTGTCTGCAATGCCACTATACCACCCGGGTTAAAAGCAGCATGCAAAAAATCAATAACTGTCGCTATTAAAGCACCTTGAGATGACTCCTATAACAGCAAGAGGCATCTCAAGGTGCTTTAAATTCATTTAATATTAATCACACAGTATTATAAGCAAGGATTTGGCGACTGTGGGGAGGAAGTCACTAAGTTCCTGATTTTACAGGGAAATTACCTGCAAATCACCAGGATCAGCCAGCTCCCTACTGTGACCACTCAGAGGCGGGATGAGGGGAAAGTGTAAAGGGGAAAAATGTAATTAAATGCTCTAAACCCCATCGTCTCCACCTCCAGGTATCAAAGGCAGCAGCCGACCTGATGGCATACTGCGACGCACACGCCTGCGACGACCCCCTGATCACCCCCGTGCCCACCTCAGAGAACCCCTTCAGGGAGAAGAAGTTCTTCTGCGCTTTGCTTTGAGACAAATCAGGGATTGTTGTGATGAAAAAGTACAACTGTACAGTATGTACATCTATGTACAGTATGTACATGTACTTCCAATCTGAATAAGACATTAATGTACTATAGTAACGTTGCATAAAAGCTGCCAATGTACAGTACATAACCAACTACAAAATGTCTTGAACTAAATTCTTATACTGCGAACATCTGTCTCAATGTTAGAGGAGGGCAAACAAGAATAATTTAACATTTAATCAATAAAGAGTTAGAAAAATCACAAAGTTGCTAAAAGTCTCAAGGGAAGGGGGAAAAACAAAGAGCGTTCATCTGAAAGGAAACACATGCATCTCATGCTCAAATAGGTTACAAGTAACTGCCAGAAGGGACAACATGATCACCAAGTATCTTATTTCTCCACCAGTCACAGGCAACAGATTCATATTGAAACTGGGAACCTAAATTACATTAGGTCTCGGCATTATGGAGGACATGTCTCAGCTCTCCCCATTTAAATTCCCCATAAATGAGAAGACTAATGCCGCATAATCAAACACATTTTCATTCTTTGTCTACTCGTAGGCAGAGGTCATAACATGGATGCTCCTCTCACAAGTAGCAGCATTTTTTTTCTAATCTAATCTATTGTTGACCTTCGTCATTCACTGTTTAGCCCTGTCTTGGCAGTTACTTGTTTACAACTGGACACATGCAATTGATTTGGGGGGTTTTGGGAGTGGGGGAGGGTATTAAGATTTTAGCCTCTTCTTTTTTTGCTCATTTCTATACTATTGCCGTAGTGTGGATGTGGACGTGTGTGTATGCATAGGTGCTACTGTGAAACTTGAGCAACAATTCTGTGCATCGGATCACTGTCAAATTGAGATTTTGTAGTTAAATAGCACACACACACAAACCCAAACACATTCCAGGAGTTATGGACTTTCAACATCTAATCTAAGCCACTGAAGTAAGATCATCTAATCGGTTATTCTGAGCCTGTCATAATAATAATTTTCTAATTCTTTAAGACATGAAAATAAAAACAAGTAAATGAAGCAGTCTTAATGTACTTTTAAGGACAAGTGTGCATCATTGTTATTTTAAATGATCAGAGGATCTCCAGAGCAGGGGTTCTTAGTGGTTTCCAGAAAAGTCATGGATCAACCAGTGTCACTTTCTCCATCTAAAGTACTGTCAGCTGTTAAGTTTCAACACCACTTTCATAAAAGGAAACGAAAAACTGCTCTTCTCGTGTCCGTGACCTGGAACTTTTGGAAACGCCTCCCTCCTGCTTTGGAGCATTCAAAAAGAAAAAAAAAAAAAAATGAGTGACATATTTTCATCATGTTGCAAATATCTGGAGCTTTGGCAGAAAAAAGGGTAACCATGGAAACGAAGCACTGAAATAAAGCCTCCTGTCATCAAACATTTTCTGTCTCTTGGGGTGTTCTCTGATAAAATGCACAGGAAAAAAAAAAAACATGTTCAAATGTGATACTTGCTTTTTATTGTTTTATAATAAAAGCAATAGAAAAGCTGAAACCTTTTCACAGTCAAATGCAAACACGTGGGCCTGCATTATAACAAAGAGCTGCTACACACTGGTTACATCTTCATACAGCTTGATAACTGGTGGTGGGTTTCAGCATTTGAACGGAAGATTAGGGAATACAGTGTGAACATGCAGTGTTGTGGACTTTATACTTCTTTAGACCAAGTTAAATGTTTAAAGTAACATGCATTAAGGCATCTCATGTCTAGAAATTCAAAGACAATACATAGCTCAGCTATGAAGACCTGACCTAAATATCAGGCTCACTGTTGTAACAAAATGCACACAGTGTAGGATTTTCATTTAAAGCCACTTAAACCAATAAAGGATATTTTATTTGTAAGTCACATGACAGTGGATTAAGAGGGTTTCTCCGCTCTTACTCAGCTTGTAAGTTGCAGAAAGAAAAGAAAGCCTACTACTTTTAACCTACTTTAATTAGCTGCTAACATGGTTTTGCTAGATCTATCACTGTGGGTTTGGATCAGGATGGCTGCTGTCTGACGCTCACCAACTCGTAACTTTGCTTTCACGACCTCCACAGAAGGTTTGCATTTTTTTACTAGCAGTACAACTAGCTGTGATATCGAGCTTTCTAACAAACACAATATCTAAGTTACCAGCAATAGAGACACTTTTATTATTGAAAGTATTGTTTTGTTACATTGGCATCTTTATTTATATACATTTCAATCTTCAAGTCCAAACAAGCTCAGAGTAGACTAGATGTAGGACTGTGGTGTGTCTTCATTTGCAAGACACAAAGATAAAACACTTCACATACATATATCTATATAAATCTCTAAATACCAGTGTCAGTTGAATCTTTTTTTAGGTTTAGTTTTCAGGTTTCACATTAAATTAGCCAAATCTTCTGCCAAACAGACAATCCTTATCAAGAAATCGTTGAAGCAGTACTGGTGGAACTACAGTACATGAAACTGTGATGATGTGCTACTTAAAAAAAATGGAAAACTCATATCAAACCTTCCAGTAGCATTTAAAAACAAGCAAATGGTGCAAGCAGCCCAAAAGCATCAGGTGACTACAGGTGTTAGTGTAGATTGTACAGGTAAACCATCACATTAAATAGAAAGAAATGTGCTGAAATAAATGAAAACAAATCGTGAAGTTAAAAAGAGTTTACCTCTAAAACTGCCATAATGAGCTTAAAATGGTAACTTCTTAACGCACTGTCAACAATGAACACACTAGAAATTTACATTTTTTAAATTTTGAACAGAAAGTACACATAGTATTCCAATAGTTGGGCCACATGGATATTATAAGCAGGGGCTGAATTAAAAGAAAATCAGAAGAGGTAATGTACAGCTTGGACTTCAGAAGTACAAAAACAAATGACTGAATGTTTATAGGAAGGCATCGCACCATTCCTTAAGACAGCCATAGCAGTCACCTTGTTGTTTGACATTTGCTCCGCAAGTGTCCTTCAGCCAATCTCGGAAAAGCTCCTCGTCTTTCTTTAGCACTAGAAACTGTCCGAGGACGACATATGCCTGTGGAAGTGGATGTGAAGACACAACACAAGAATGTAATTAAGACCGATGGGCGAGTATCTAAGAATGAGCCACATCTGTTCTGATAACGAGCAGATCCAGTTTTTAACTGAACCTGAAAAACTGCACAGATGAGTATTTGTTTGGGTGTGTTTGATCAAATTCATAGCTCATTTGACAAGAGAACAACTCTTCTGCGACAACAAACGTTTACAGATGTCCAGAAGAAAAACTGCAGCTTGTTTTTCTTTACATCACAACTTTAGTTGTGCTAGTTTTCCAAAAATAAGAACTAATCTGTTAAGCTTGCGTCAGCTGTGATATACTGCTGCTGTAAGTTAAGATTATTTCAATATTATTCAAAGTAATCAATACCTACTAGGTAAAATAACTTAAAATTACTGTGTGAATAAACACACTGCAGAAGCTAATCAAAAACCAAATCACCTTGTCAAAACCCTTATCCTCCAGTCTTTTGCCAAGGACTTCTCCGATGCCTGCCAGAGCCATCACTGGCTTCTCTCCCATGGGCTCGGCCACGAAGTCTTTATGTTTTTGGGATGTCGATGACATGGTCTCTTTGGAGTCTGTCAAATAATAGCAGGTGCTAAACGGTAATATAAACAGATCTGACAAGTGAAAACAATACTTACCCAATTTCGTGAAAAGAAAGAATATTTCGTAAAATTACAAATCTAATTTTACTTATATTTTTATCAGTAACTGATAGACGGCACAGAAACTTCTTTAGACAGTAGTTGAACATGATATGGTTTAATGTTTGGCTACTCATGTCAACTCTAGTTATGAACCAAGCCTACAGTGCGAACATATCAACAAGTGCCGTATCTTTCTCTACAGCAATGACTTATTTTATGGAGCTCTGAGTGCTAATGCTAATATATTTAACATCTGGGGTTACCAACTGATCGTCATTACAGAGTAGCATCTAGTCAGACTCACCAAACACAACTACACCCGTGAAATATTTCGCCTGATTGCTTAACGTAAGTGCAGTACAAGCAGTTGAATTGCGCGCGCAACACATTTCAATGCTAAGCGTTTTAGCACACCGAGCTAAAGTTCACTAGCTTCCAGTTTATATTACTGCTTTTTTTCCCTACATAGCCGCAGCTTCTTGGCGGGAGATATGTCCATCTCAAAGCCAGGGCTTGCTCCTAAAATAATCACAGACTATCAAGTTAATGCTGTAAAGCTAGAAATCAGGGGCTCATATTTTAGGCGCCTACAAATTAGCCTAACTTGAGCTAATGAAGCTTTAACGCTACTAATCTAATTTTTATTTTTCCTATGAAGCTCATTTACAAATAACCTCTTCCTTTGGGGCACGTCTGCGTTTATCACAACAAAAACCCACAGCTGCGTATCAACTTACCCGTTAGTCTCCCGTCCAAGCTTGATATTAACGTAGTTAGCTGAAAAGCTACGTGCTTTCGATTTCTGTATAAGCACCGGCGACCACAATGCAATGCGCAGGCTCTCTGCGGCTTCAGGTCAAAAATCGCGTGACGTCATTTCCCCCTGATTTTGATCTCGCAGGATAAACAGACAAACCTCTAGGGCATAACCAACTTTTAATGAGGTATTTCGATTATCACGTTTATCATAAATTATAATAAGCACGTCTTCATTTTTGCCTGTCACACGTTGCTGAGGTGGCAGACACTTTGTAATAAACAGGCAAAGAAAACAGTGTATATTGCTTTCAGTGTGCATTTTATTAACTAGGGAGTAACAGTATACACAGACTGATGCACCGTCCTTAGGATTGGCTTTCATGTCATGGTTGTGCGCATTAATCATCTTCTAACTCAGCTTCTGACACCAGCATGGCATTTGCATCAGTCTTTGGGTTGAGGAGGCGAAAGCTTAAGTAGGTTTATAACTGCAACTTTCACAGTAGCTCGGGGTGTGCGGCTTCTTTTATTCAGCTGACAAAATGCTGGAAGCCAGGCTGCAGGTCAGCCCGGTGCCATCTGGCTCCACATTGAGCTTCTTTACAACTCCGTCTTCCACCAACATAGAATATCTGAAACAACATGAAATACACACTCCAATCTACTTTAGGTAAGACCAACAGAACAAATAACAGTTATGTTGTGTGCAGTTTGTCTTTAATCAGTATGGACAGAATTAAGATTGAAAAATCAGTAGAAACTTCAAACACTGCAGTTATCTGCAACCTTTGCACAATGAATCAATTGCAGTGGTAGAGGTGCAAAAGCAGGTAATGTGCAAAAGGCCGTATGTAAAAGCATTTCCACTCACTCGCTGCTCCACTCTTAAGTGAGCAGTAAAGTGATTCTGGACAGCTATAAAGTCAACATACTGTGTCATACATACTGTGTCATCATAAGTGTACTATTGTGTAGTGACACTGTTAGCACACAGAACTGCACAGAAAGTACTTATTATGTTCAAGGCAGGAATGATTGTGGGAACGATTGTGGGGATATAGTGCATAAACTTTCTTACTGTGCAAACTTGTTATTAATAAAATTCAGGAATTTAAGACAAACAAAAAAGGTTACCTCTTGGATCGCTTATTCCCAAGTACCTGCACGATTTGATCACTGTCAAGTAACAGGTCAACTGCCTAAGGCAAAGAAAGATGAATTAATAGTCAGTCACTAAAGCTTCAAGTAGAGCTGGAATATAAAGCAGATATTTGTTTTTACCTTTGTGAATGCTCCAGTGGGATCAGCCAGCATCCGCACCTGCAGAGGAAAAGTGGCCATAAGCTCAGCATTACTGCATCCTTAAAGTTCATTTTGGCCATTTCCCAGGTCTTTGTCCAAGACTAACATGTCACAGAGCTCTCTAATTGTTCAGAAAAGCCATCTAAATGCAGGTTGTTCAGTTGTACTCTACCTTTCCATCAGCTCCATGCTCTTTTCCCCATGCAGCCATGACAAACGCATCGTTGACAGAGATACATGCTATTTCCTGTATACCTTTATTCTTCAGTTCTGCAGCCTGCTCCACAAAACCTGGGAGGTGAGTCTGAAAACAAAAAAAATAAATAATTAATAAGGTCAGCTGATTATCAATGTGTACAGGCACTGTTAACAGTGTGGACTCACTTTGGAACAGCCAGGTGTAAATGCTCCAGGTACAGCGAAGAGGACTCCTTTCTTCCCCTTAAACAGTTGATCCATAGCCACCTTATTCCCTGGCTCCCCCTCCTGGACCTCCACTGCAGGAATATGTTCACCCACCTGATGAGAGGCGAGATGACAATACAGAACAATGGTGACCTACATTTCACATTACTGAAGTGAGCAATACTAATGTGCATGTCTCTGGAGGACATTGCATGCACTGCTATTTGTGTTACGTTTAGCCTGCACTTGCACAGAAGTGCTGCAGGATGACACAGTGGAGGGAGAGGGGTTTTTCTCTACGTACGTACGAACGATAGATACAAAAACACACCCATCTAATATTCAGCTTCCTATTTATTAATAAACAAGGCTTGCAGGATCTTGCACGGCCACTGGGGTTCTCTGATTGGATTGTTAAATTTGTGATTGACATGACATTGACCAAATAGGTTCAAAATTCGTACTTGTAACTTGAAACTTGAGTGCAGAGTTTCACACGTATTTTTTTGGCTAAGTCCACAAACAAATCTTTTTTTACGCACACACAAATCCTGATTTTCAAGTACAAAACTGATTTTCAAGTACAAAACTGATTTACAAGTACAAAATATTTATGACCACAATTTGAGCCCATAAAAAAGCCGTATCACCCATAACAAGAGACAATAATCTGAACTGCAATGCACTTGAGTAACGTTATCCTACAAAAAATGGGTTAAATAACCCAATGTTGCAACGATTTGCATGGCCGTGAAGTGAATTCAGAAAAGCTGCAAGTGACCCAAA
Organism: Maylandia zebra; assembly: GCF_041146795.1. NCBI lineage: Eukaryota > Metazoa > Chordata > Actinopteri > Cichliformes > Cichlidae > Maylandia > Maylandia zebra. The sequence goes on along the minus strand of NC_135176.1, from coordinate 10,855,195 downwards.
TACAACATATATACTTATACTTGGGTGCACATATACTGGCCGTGATTTTGGCTGTATTTAAAACAAACAAACAAACAAACAAACAAACAAACAAACAAACAAACAAAAGAAAATAGCGGAATACTGCCTTGACGGGCCTTAAAAAGTACCATGAGTGTGCATCTATAAAATAAACAAGCCTAGTCGACTAAAGAGAAGGTGAGATTGATTTACACGCAAGCTACGCTCAAAACGAGTTTAACAGGTGGGGGAGGAAGGTGCGGAGACAAGCACCGACAGGACGGCTGTTATTAACAACCGATAATGATGAAGATAACGGCTGTCACGGGGACGGAATTCACACGGATAGTTAGCATCGTGAGCTACAAATAAACAACGTAACCGCTTTATTTAGCAAGTTATAGTAAAACGCACTGACACAGTCGCATTTGGCTCGTGCATGTCCGGCAGCGAAACGCTCGCAAGCCTTACCTGAATCGGCATTTTGGATGTCGGAGTAATGTGCAGTAGTCTAGCGCTCTGGAGCACACGGGAACTTCTGAGTACAGCGGATGTCACGGGGAGCATTGTAGCTGTTTAGCAAGGTATTAGGAAAGCGGTTGGTGGGGCTTTTATCGTGCCGTGTGCGCTGCCTTAATTTCCGCTTGGACACGCCCAAAGCCCACTTGTCACTCTTACCTCGGGTACAGTTACCTACACTGCTGTCCCACATTAGGTCTGGCTGTAGGTACGTAGTTGCCAGATTTGGGCCCGCTAAGCCTTTATTTACTGCGCCATCTGCTAGCAAACCCACATGTCTACAGTTAGGGCTAGAGACTGAAAGTAGCCCGTGGAGCTATAGCAGTTCCGATAAAGAAAAATAACTTTGCACAATGCAAGGGAAGACTTCACCAAAGTCAGGAAAATGTTATATATGTGTGGGCAGATGGTTCACATATTGATTGTATCAATACCAGTGACGGTATGGGTATCGGATGGATGTTTTGTTTCTATCCTCCTAAATTCCCACTGAATTGTGTTAGTAATTTTTTGGAGGGGGTAAATGACAAAAATATACCTTATATGCTGGCTTTATGGGTTGAAAGTGTCAGCATTGGTATTGGCAATACTGGCCCTGCATTTACTTGGCATTGAGTCAGTATCCAAATTTGCAGTATCACACAGAGCGAATATTCATACTTTTATACTATTAGGCCTTTTTCACAGAAAAAATGATGGTTTGGTTCCATGAAGCCTGTTAGTGAGCCACAGCAGCGAAGTAGTCACACAGTGTATGAAGCCAACCCTCCCAAATCGATCACAGCCCTTGGTTATACACCTGTGTTTCCATTGCTGTGACAAATTAAAAGCAGGCTCTAAAAGGGCTCTTCAGGGACACAAACGCCTTCATTACTCACATCACATTTTGACTGCGTGTATAAAATATGCTACAGTACATTTAGCCCACCATTAAGCTGCTCCTGCTATTTTGGCATCTGTTAAAACATCTTCTATGTGTTTTTTTAGACTTTAAAGACAGCCTTGTGTGTGCGAATGGAATTAACCAGGGCTAAATGTAGTTAACCATACTAAATGATTAAAGACTGAATTGTTATTTCATTATTTGGATCAACCACAAACATTTATTCAAAAATGTGAGTGAGCTTCTGTTGTAACACTGGGCCAAACTGTATTGATTCACTGTTTGAAAATTAAAATGTGTGACAGCATATCTCTATTGGTCCCTGGGGTCTGGCTGCAGTATAAGTCATAAACCCTGTCCTGTCCATGTTAGCAGATGAGACTGGGATAAAACTAAAACAAAACAGCTCTCCTCTTAAAATTTTTTTCAAAGAGATGCTTTCTACCATTATTATTAATTTTCATCATGCTGATTTGGGTACTGGGGGCCTCTGTTAAAATAAGTTTGATTTTAATTACTAAATGCTGTAATACCGGGGAGAAATCTCTATTTGGGAATTACAGACAGAGTAGTGATGTTGAGAGGAGATCCAGCATTTCCACAACAACTTTTATATAGTGACTTTTATATTGTGAGTCAGCAGCATGTGTAAACTCATGGTCCTGGGGCCAAATCTGGCCCTTTCCAAATTTTAATCTGGTCGCCAGCCTGTTCAGGTTCTTGGTAATTTTTTGCTTTGTAGTAATTAATTAAATGTAAAGGCACACCTACGCTGCCACTACAAGATTAGCTTACAATTTGCCAGTTAGGCTATATGATACATGTAAACAACATGACCAAAGGTAGTTGATCATATGATGATTGGCTATGGGAGACTTTTATAAAGCTGTGCAGACAATACTAACAATTATTCTTTTACTTATTTTACATTTCTGTTTCGTTATGCCCCATATTACCAGGATCTGCTATATATTTTATAAAGGAAGGGGGCAAATATACGACCTGGAGGCCAAAAAAAAAAATCTTCCAATCCAAGTCACTAGGTGGCGTTGGAGAATGGAAAAATTACAGAGGAGAGGGGCATGAATTTTGCACTTCATATTATCATAACTCACCATAAATACCGGCATAAACCATTAAATATGTCCCTGTTGCTCACTATTTACTTAAAAAAAAGTGTCTACAATGAAATATATATTTATACATACAAATAGCTGTGGCCATACCGACTCTGACTTTGCCTGGATTAGCAAGATCCATGTCAGGAGGCTACTGGAACAAAGGGGGGATGTTGCACAGGAACCTCAAGCTCCACAGTCCTGTGCAGGATCTTTGCTGTTCCAACAACTCTTCTGGACGCTCTTTGGATGTTGTTTTTGGGATCTACTTGGGGGTCACTGCACCAAGTGCTCCAATTACCACTGGGACCACTGTTGCCTTCACCCCCCTGGTGCTAAAGAGAAAACCTGGGGGCAAAGCAAGGTCCAATTCATCAACAGTTAAGAGCATGTCCAAAGGTGATATGGTCAAAAATACGACGACACTTACAGCTTCAACAGTGGTCTTCATCACAGTACCCTCATAAAACACCCCCCCTCCCCCCGGAATACACATGCATACACATCCACAGGGAGAGATGAGACCAATGGTATGCGGTGGTGGTGTGTCCATTTATTACACAACACAAAGCACCTACAATAATCCACTCCCTTTTTGCGTCAGACAGTGGAAGATCTCACTTTTTTTTTCACAGTGATTTTTATGTGGACAAGTTTAGACACGGACATCAAACTTTGATCTAAATGGGGAAAAAAAAAAAAAAAAAAAATAGCCTACACACAGAAATTCACAGCCAGTATCACACAAAAAAAAGAAAGCAGTGTCAACAAACAACAGTAAATTGAGTAAAAAATAGAATTTAATCATTTAAATAGTCTTTCAAAATACAAACATTGATTTGAATTTCTAAATAATATACCGTTTAGTAGCTATTCTTAATTATAACTGGCAATGCTTATATGTACACCGTGGCTATACAAGGAAAGGTGTGAGGTTTGGTAAATTTATTGTATTGCTTATTTATATTAATGCGCACGTATGCAAGTAGACCCACAAATGACTGTATGACGTCAACAGTGACACTGCAAATGGCCCTCCACCCTAACCCCCGCCGTACCTAAAATGCTAGTGAAAAAAAGAAAAGAAAAATCTACCTTTGCATATATGACCCGTTAATATGGAGAAACTTAGCGGCATCTATGTTTTTGCTATCTTTAAAAAGGTTTGAGAAACATGGCTAGAACACAAGTTTTTCTTTTTAAAAAGACAGACGTATATAAGCTCAAACTTATGAAAACAAGACCAAACAGATCCATCAGTGTCACATTTTGCCAGATTTCCCATTCCACAGTGCCAGCTGTTGCTTATGTAGCACCCATGGATTAGCAGTTGCACTGTTTTAGCTTTACCACCACATCAACTGTGACACACACACACACACACACACACACACACTTTCTCTCACGAGGCATTTATGAGCCATACACTCCGTAAAGAAAACAGAAACAAATGAACTGCGGGACATTCGGTATGCCCACTACCCACTTTTTAAAACTGACAACAGATCACGAGTTACATTTGTCTCCACAGTTTGTTTTTTTTTGGCCATCTGGCTTACTCTGCCTCCTGAGGTAGCCTTCTGTAGCCTCACCATGCCACCGGACCTATAGAGCCAAGTAAATTGATCCCTAAAATCACAATCAACCTCAGACGACACACACCTGTTTACATTAAAAACACAATCAGCATTCACTTTATCCAACCCCACAACAGTGTGTTTACAATGTAAATAAAATACCCTTAAATCCTAAAAAGGAAATTGTATGAAAAAAAGAGAAAAAAAAAAGAAGCAAGTTTCAAGTCTTTACAAATTTCAGTACACTGTGAGCTGCACAAATAAAATTATAATTGGGGGTGGGTGGTTTTCTCACATTTGCTGGCTTTTTTTTTTGTTTTTTGTTAGTTTTTTTTGTTAAAATGTCCACTACAAATTGCATGTTTCTGTTTATTTCAGTGGAATTGTACATGGCTAAAAGATTAATGGCCCTTTTGGCCACTAAATATTATTTTTAGGGATCTGATTTTATTATCCGACACTGTAGCTTTGCATCGCATGGAAAGCTTACTACAGTGATCATTTATGCTGTAAATATACAAACCTGCTGAACAGTAAGCAGGACTTCCACACATCCAAAAGGGAAGATGTTGCATTTCTTGTTGCCCTAAGCCCATAATTGGGCACTTGCAAAAGTTCAACAGATCAGCTGATCTCATATAAAAGCATCTGAGATCTATGCAACATTCTTCACCACTGCAGAAAAATGCAGCAATGTCTCAACGTACACGTATCAATCATACAAATTAGTGTTACACATCACAGCCCACAAATCAAACAGGACAGACCTTTTCTTTTTTTCTTCAAAAACACACCTGCTGAAGTCAAAAACTGTGATTCTAGTGGAGTAGAGAGGGCAGTATACTTTTTTTTTTTAAAAAAGCAGATGAGGCATTTCTTTTCTAATCGCTCGTTGCCACACTAGCTTTAATGTCCAAGAGCCGTGTTCGTCCCTGATCTCAGTGTAGCTCATTGGTTTCGACTGCATACGAACAAACACACATGCTTGCTTGGATGGAAGCCTTTTTTTGTGTGTGCCAGTAGGATTTACATACAACACTTTACATATAAATTAACTTCCAAGCGGAGCATTTTATGTGCATACAGTCTTCATATACACTTCTCCTGGACTGTGAATCCATTGCACAAACTTGTAAAAAGACAGCTGCACTCACACCAGCGGCTTCCGCTTCACAATTTAATCCCCAAAGTGCTGCAGTTTTTTCTCAAATGTTTTTTTTGTTTTGTTTTTTTTAAATGTACTCATTTGGCTTCCCTGACCAAACCGGTTTCTACTAGAAGCTCGATTTTTTTGTTGTTTTTTTCTAAAAAGCAGCGCTTGGGGTCCCAAGAGTGAAGTACTACTAATCGAGGCATACAAATAGATGTCTCACCATTTGATCCACATTTTGAATGTGACAGACAATATTCGAGTCGTTATATTGCTTTTAACATATTGCAAGAAATTCCTATGACTTGCCTACAACGGCACACTAAACTATAGTAAATACAAGCACTTAGTGTGCACTTTATTCTGACCCCTTGTTGGACTCTCAAGCATTTTGCCGGGTATGTTATTATGGCTTTTCATGAGCAGATGTAGTACTATTTTTAAGTTCAAAAGCCACATGGTTGCAGTCTGTTATTCGGTACCTACATGTTGTTCTTCAGTGGTTAAGTAACTGCAGGTTGATGCTGTGAAGAAACATGCCGTGAAACGGTTAGAACTAAGAAATATTCTGGCATTTGTGTTAAATGTTCTCACGTGAAGAGCTTTTTACTGAACTCTGACAGTTACATCATTCTGTAAATGGCCAATTTCCACTTCACATTATTTTCCTTTCTTCCTGTGGCCTAAAGGAGATAATGATCGTTTCCTCATTATTAATTCTGAAATGAAAGCTGTCCTTTTCCATAAAACACACATCCACTCTTGAAGAGTAGCTCTCTGTTTGGGGCTTTCTCTGAATCCGCTCTACTCCTGCTCCTGCGTTTCTCTCTAGGGGGAGTCCATCATGGCTTCCAGCATCTCCAGGAATAGTTTGTGCATGGGCACCCCACCCCGGGTCTTGATGCTGTAGAAAGTGGTCAGAGCACGGCCAGCAGTCTGTCGGAGGAGAGGCAACGTTAAAAGAAGACGTCCTGCCCGCTGGGGGTCGTCTGGGCGCCGCTGACATTCCATCTCCAGCAGGGCCTGGTGGAGGAGGTCCCGCAGCTTCTGCACGGCCTCCATGTCCTCGATGTAAACAGAGTCTGACAGAACAACAGGGAGCACATGGTGAGGGAGTGTGGAGGGTGCTGAAATGTTCTCAGCTTTTGTCACAGAAAGAGAGGCTGCCTTGCCCGGTAATTGACTACAAACAAACTAATGTCAGTTGTTATTTATTCAACAAGCAGGGCCTGTAGTTAGCACTCATTGTAGGTGGACCTCTGAGGGACAACTACATAAAGGTTATGAGATCATATTTACACTACAGAGAGATCATTTGTGAGTTATTCAGCTACAGTGCGGATACCTGCAAGAAAGCAGAAGACTAGCCTTTAAAACTGGGAATATACAGTGTTACAGTGCACCTACCACTACAAGCTACAACAAAACGCTTCATAAGATGCGAGTAAAGGATGTGTCAAAATACTGAATTCTGATTTATATGTTCCCATAGCTGCTTGTCTGCAGCTGCAGTAAAAGTACCTGAGTTGGTGAGTGCGATGGCTTTTAGCATGACAAATTCCTCCCGGTCCACGTTAAGGGCACGGAATCGGCGAGCGAGCTGACTAATAGCTGCATTAAGCTCTGTCAGTCCGGCTGCACGTGACATCTCCTCGTCAAGGACAAAGTCCTCTGCGAACACCACCTCGTCCTCACAGCCGAGCGAGCGGTACGCTACGCCCAGCACGAGCACCTCCAGCCACACTGACTGCAGCACTGACATCTGGTCTGCCAGAGACAGAGACAAGAAGCCTGCAGGAGAAAGCACAAAGAAAGGGACACATTTAAATGGAGGATGATGGGTTTACTGGTACCAAGCTCCAAATAATGGTTTAGATATTTTAACCAGCTTCATATGGGAATAAATAATTTCATCTGAGCTCTTAGAATAAGGTCCTCGTCTCTTGACATTAAATGCACACTGATTTGTTTTGACTGTACATTTTCTTTAAATTTATTCAGCCTTTAGAGCCACGCTCATGCAGGCCATTCATAACAACAACAATCAATATTCTAGTCATGGTGTGACTGATGCTCTTCAGCGAGCCTGGAAGTCTCTTCCGCTGTTGCCATGCTATTGCTGCCTCTCCTCCCCTCCTTTATTCTCTCTGCATCTCTTACCAGGAATGTGTTTGGCCCAGCCAATGATCACAACCAGCTCACGGTCAGCCAGGTCACAAAGGGTGGTGAGCGTACGCTGGGCCGTGTCCGGCTGCAGAGGGTCGGGCATGGCAAATAACTTTTCTGGCTCTGCTACTAGAAGGTGGGACACGATGATGTTGTAGGAATCTGTCACAAAAACACACAACAAACGATGCATTAATTACTGTATACATTCAGACATGTTGATACCCACAACATCAGCACTGTCATTATCTAAACAAACGCATTCAGATATATTTTGATGATCTCCATTACTCTTCACTGTATTATACGCAGCGCTCTATGTACAGTATATAAATATGGATTTTAAAAATAGGCTTAGGATCTGCCAGCTTTGCCTGCTGCTTATGATCATTATTCTATGTTTATACCACAGCCAGATTCATGTAGCTTGAACAATCCAGGTCAAATTACATTAAATTAAAATCATTACAGAGCCAAAGCTTTTCCTGACCTGCTGATTTAAAGAGTGAAGACTAACAGTGAACCACATCAGGCACTAGGGGGAGCTGTGTTGTAGCTAATTCCAGTTTATTTGAAATGTTTTGTGTGTTGCTTTTATTTTCTGAGGAGCTTTCCTTTAAAACTTTACATTTTTAAGGGGAAAATTGTTCATTTCCAAACACATAAATCCACATTTTAACGTTAACTCAGTGCAAAGGGGAAAAAAAATCTCCCAAATTAACCAAATCCATCTGTATTTCTCCCTTTTTTCTACATCACTATCTTTCATCTTCTTTCAACTTCTTGTCATGAGTAACTTACTCCTGGCCCGGGCTGCGCTCTGCCTGTTAGTGATATGCAGTAGACATTTCTGTGAAATTTAGTCACCATCAGTGTAAGAATTCACGAGTTATAGCCAAAAAAGTGTTTCATGTTGCCACGGTGACCTATGACCGACTACTAATCAGTGCATCCTTGACTCGAAGGGAACTTTTGTGCCACATTTGCAGAAACTCCTTGAAGGCTATTTCATGACACACACAAAAAAGCATAATACAATTTATCAAAGCTCACTTTTTTCGCTCTCCTTTGTCAGCGGTAGAGGAGCACTCTGGTATGTTGCATTCTCCACTTCTGGGCGTCTTTTGTACTTCTGCCTTCCACCCCTGACCCTGTCCAGACGAACTCCTACATTGTGCAAGAATCAGCAGTTCTCGTTTAGGTCAGCAATAAACTAAGCAACTGCACAATAATGAACATATTGGAATAATAATCAAAGTCTGGTCACACTCACCCTCTTTAAGCATGCCTACTTTCAAGCACTTGGTGAAGCGGCATGCCTGGCAAGCCTTTCTGCGCCTTTTAGTGATTTCACACTCATTTGATGCTGGACAGCTATATTCAATGTTACCTATATGAAGAAGCAGAAAATGTTAATCTCAACGAATGTACAAATAAATTCGCGAAGAAGCAAGTGCCTATACTCTCTCTTATCTTTCAACCACACACACATTCTGCTATTCCTCTTTTTTTATGTCCTACACTCCGACTATACCAATCCTCATACAGAGGTGTGACAGTGATTTTGTTACACTCTCTGGAAAGTTACAGAAATAATGTCAGGAGTTCATGAAGGTCCCAGAAACAAGCAACAATATGAAAGATTTTCAAAACTGCATACATTTCTTGTTTTTTGGGACAAAATAGCTTTTTTTTTTTTTGGAAAATCAATGAGAAGTTTTAGCGGTATTCTAGAAAACAAATACGTGTTTTATACTCTATGTTTTGTTGTGAAAACATTTAAACACATTTAAAGTGCTTTACCTGTCACTAAAGCAAACTTTACCACAACACACCTTGAATGGTTCTCTTGAAGAATGCTTTACAGGCCTCACACGATGCAACACCATAATGGTAACCTGAGGCCACATCCCCGCAAACGAGACACAGCCTCTTGGGAAGCGTGCTCAGGGCGTACTTGCATCGACCTGCCCCATTTCCAGCGGAGCCCTCCTCTGCCCCATCGCCACCCTCATCCTTGAAATGGCAACGCAGAGCTGGTGTGTACAGTGGCGGGGAGTAACGTTTAACGTTGTCTCCTCGGGTCACTCCGCCTCCGCTATGAGAAGAATCTGAGGAGGCCCCGCCAGGGCTGGTCCGACCTCCCCCGCCTCCCTCTGGACTACTTGGTTCTGCCTTTATGTAGACATCTGACCGACGCTCACGGGAAGACATGATGTCTGCTGGGCAAAAGGAAAAAGAAATGTCAAAGTAAATAATAGCACAGAGACTTTTAACTCACATCTATATCTCTGAGAAAATCATCAGTCACAGATTTTCATGATAACAAACAAAAGTAATAAAATGATAAAGCAAAGAAAAAAAGGATGTAAATAAACATCTCAGTAGTGTAGTGCCCCTTCATGGGCTACAACACTTTACCATATTCCCACCCCAGTCTTTAGTCCTTCTTAAAGCTTTTTAAACCATCAAACTGTTTGCACTACTGTGTGGGATTTGTGATGGTTTGAGCATAAACACTGTAATCAGAAGGAAACAGGCAGCAGAGAGAAAAACATTTCAAGTTGTGGTGATGCAAATGCTGCTTTAATCTACTATCAAATTAACCTCAACTAACCTTCCCTAAACTAAATGGTAAATGGACTGATTCATATATAGCACTCTTCTACTCTGAGCACTCAAAGCACTTTTCACAACTTGCCTAATTCACCCATTCTCACAAGCAGTTTTTTTCTATGCTCTTTCTATCCAACATTTACACTCTGATGGATGCATCTTGCCCAAAGATGTTTGACCTGCACCACCAACCTTCTGATTAGTAGGAGACCTGCTCTACCACCTGAGCTATATATGTATGTGTGCTTAAAAGTACAGTGTGTAAAATCTTACAGCAGATTGTAGCTCACAGTCTACAATTGCTGTAATCAGACTTTTGCATAATCTTAGCCACTGTAGGACAAAGACATTAAAACACATTACGTTTAGACTGTACCCCATAACAGCAGCCATTATGGGGAAACGCAGAGCATCTGGGAACATGTTTCTTCTACTGTTGCTGCATAAAAACATTTTTGTACAAACTAAATTTGAATATATTTAAATAATATCGACACTTGGAAAGAAATCAGGAATGAAAAACTGATAAGTGTCAATGAAATATTTTCTAGAATTTTACATTTTTTCCCTCCAGTCATCTCAAACACTCTTGTCGCCGTTCATCTGTAGAGAGTACAGGGTGTCACTTTGTTGTTTACCCAGATGTCAATATGTGCCCGTGTCTATTTATTCTGAATGATTAAAACTTTGTAAAATGAGTCTATTAGGAATCTGTAATTCAGTGAAATGTACTTCTGCCCAATAAAAGCAACACCGAGTATCGCTGTTAAGAATGTCCTGAACTTTTCTGTCAGTACGCGCTGCTGTTTTTGTTTGTCTGTCAGCTGTTTCTTTGAAGAGGATCAAATATTTCTGAACTCATACATGACATGAGAATGTACTCACACTGTTTATCAGAGAGAAAGTGCAATCTTTAGGACACTCAAGCCTAACATTAGCTGACACAGCGTTAGCTTTTAACCAGTTGTTGTTGTTGTTGTTTAGCCAGCTCGTCGCCAGCTATCCAGAGACGGGAGGGTCATCTGCTGACAGATTAGACCCCTGACTTCAGCTCAGGAGATGAGGCTTGAATGAGAAGCAAGGGGATATTTTACCCAGATGCCAGTGGTGTTGTCTCTTTCATTTGTGTTTTCACTTCTTTGGTCAAGGGGACCCCCTCTCAGATGATGAAACATAAGTATGAACCTTCCTATTTGGAGTCTGAGGATGCAAACATAAAATAAACTGTCCCTCCAAATGCTTATGAGTTCTCCCTTCCTCAACCTTTGACATACTACATATGTGGCTGGTCCTCTACATACATACAAGAAAATGCCATTTGGCTTCTCACACAATTTAAAATACATCCTCCACCAATTAAAACAATTAATTAATTCAAGCACTCCGCAAATCAATGCCTGAACATGTGACTGCATGAGCCAACTGCAGCTGCACCTGGCAGCTCGAAGTTTCCTGGACTAGTCTGGATGTGTAACACTTCATTAAATGGCTGATGCACAACAAATATTTAAATGTCTGGCACAGCAGAAAGCAGATAATCATCTAGTGACTAGAATTACTCCCTACTTTAGAGAGGTTAATCAAAAATAAATCATATTCAGCAACACAACTTATTCAACCACAAACTGCAGTATGCACAGACATGAAGGCCAAAAATAAATGAATAAATAGTGCAATGGTTGCTGCAGTGAACTTTCCAACATCAACTCAGCCATCCTTAAAAGCGAGCCTTTACCGAGCCTCAGCAAATCCATCCGCACACTGAAATCATCAAAGTAATCATATTCCATTTGGCTAAAGGCGTGTGTCCACCAAACACTGTGAGTAAGCAAGACTTCAGGAAAACGGTCACCATAATGGACAAAAGAGCGATTCTTGAAGTAGTAATACCTGACGAGTATGTGAAACATTACTGGGGAAAAAGAAAGGGTTTATCTAGTTCTTTGAGTTTTATTCGCATCCATCATGCAGGTGCAATGAATTAAGTAAAAAACTTCATACTATTTGTCATCAAAGATTGGTTTGTGAACATTAACAAACAGGAATGTGGTGCAACACAAAAGTGAAATCAGTGGCCTGTTCATTTAGTACAGTTTTTTTTTTAAATGTTTCTTCTAAAAAACACACTGAATTTAGATAAATAAGTAGGTCCAATTTTATTTTGACACAAAGATTTGTACAAACGTGAAATGAAATGCATGAAAGTGCAACAAAAATATTGTCAACGATCTTAATGAATAATTATGACAAATAATCATGACCTTAATGCTGAACAAAATAATCATGATCATCATATTGGCCATAATCTTGCCTTCTAAAGATATTAATGAAAGCTATCAAAAACACGTCGCACCTTGAAATGCACTCCAGCGAAGGAGAGAAGTACGCAGAAGATGTTGTTTGACATAAAAAATGAAAGAGAAGATTCAATTACCCAAGTGAACATGCACTTCTAATACCAAAATCTGCATCTCTGTGAGTAATTCTGTGTAATGCTTTTAAGCTCAACTTAGTTTTAAAGCCAAATGTCAGGGTTCTTAATGTCAACCATCCATATAAAATAAGACAATCAGCTTAAGAGCAGTCTGATCTCTGACATATAATGTAATAATATCAATGGGGCATCTGAGGTTTCTCGTCTTTATGTAACTTAACAAACTGGTGGGCGAGTGTTTGCATGCACAAACTGACCACCGCTTTGCCCAGCCCAAGCGAGGGTCATCAATTCAGAAGAGAGCGGATCACGCCTGTATTTAATCACTATAAAGACAGACAGTTGATAAATTGCCACCAAAACACTCTTGACATGTTTTATTATTCTACCTGAAACGAACTTTGTTTTCTTGATTTGAATTGTGAAATTGAGAAAGTAACCGTAACGTGAGCATGAACTGTCTCTTAGCTTCACCTCTTAAGCATTAATGCAGACCCTTACTTGAATGACTGTGTTAATAGATCACTGCGTGAGGACGTTGAGGAGGATTTCTGCAGTCTAAATAGCCTCAATCCAGTTAAGTCCTCAGTTTCTCTTGCACACATAGTAGCAATCTACTGCAATTATCCAACATTTTTCTATTTGTTTATCAGGTGGGCTGATAATCCACTCAAGTCTCGTATAATTACAAAACATGTGACTGTGACAACAAAAACAGTGAAGATTCTGAGGCTTTTTGTGATATAATCAATAAACATCAGTCCTGGGCTGGTCAGCTTTGAGTGGTTTATCTCTGTCAGTTTAAAAAATTACTACTAATTACTACTGTGTCAATAATAAACAGCCTCTTGTTCAGACATATTTAACATCAAACTGCACTTCTAAGACATGACCATCAGAAAAGAGCTTTCTGTCTTTGCTGATGGGAACCACTGAGAACAGAACAGAGAGCCTCAGACTGAAAGCACACTATGAGAAAAACAGTCAGAGTTAGTCAGTCCTACTAACAGTGTCAGTAGGTACTTCCCAAGCAAGTAAGCCTTTATCATACTTATTGCTGCAGCAGATAACCCAATCCTATGGTTGCTGGAATACAATTTTCTTTGGAGTTTGCCCTCTCTGTATATGAGAGCTGTTTGGCAAGCCTCGGACACGTCAAAGAAACTTATCCTGTTTAAAGTTTAGCCTACCTGGACTCACTGAAAGCTCAGTTAATCGCTCAACCAGACAGTACCAGTAGTAGCACATAAACACAGATACTGAACAGTGTCATTTGGCTTTGCTCGGACTTGAGTCAGATCATCAGGTCACCATGTGCACCGCTGGCCAATTCGACTTCTTCTTTGGGAAATGTCGGTTTCTTCATAGAAAATGTTAACAAGCATGCGATGATAGCTCTCTGGTTACTCATTGATTCGACTAAAGCAGCGCGTAAAACCTAAAGAGGTCTGCTAAATAGCTCTGTTATCTACTTTATCAGCCATAGAAACGCGTGGTGTTTGCTGTAAACTAATTCCAGCGTGTTTGGTGTAACGTTAGCATGAGCTAGCTTCAAGAGTAGCGAATACATAAATGATAACTGTATGTTAGCTAACTAGGCTAGCTAGCCTACGTTAATCCTGACTATCCAGCTCTCTCCCCCTAGGGCCGAGGTTTATTTTGGTCACTCTAACCCGGACTAGGCTGCATCTTACCTGAGCGGTGACTAGAGCAGCACTGAACGATAAGTCTCCCCACGGTGTGCTATCATGACACAGATCCAGCAGAAAAATCAGTATCCAGACCACCAGCTCCTGCTAGCTCGTGCTGGCTATGTGCGGAGATGGGCCGGCCTACAATCGGCTTTCCCTAACAGCTGGGAGGCGATGCAGGCTAAGCACATAGTAACACTTTCACACTGTCATCTGTAAATGTCTCATTTTAAAAGTTAAGCGTCATATATTTACTATATTTTTTGAATGGAGTAAAGGAAGATCCCAAATTATACTGATCAAATATAAGATGCTTCATTGCCAGCTGGAAATCTGATTGGCATTGTCAGAATTATAAGTTAGCATTGTTAATGAAGGATGCAATTAAACTTCTAAACTGTAATATATATTATTTTTGATCAAATGTTTCAGCTTGCTTAAACTAACAACAAAGTTACAATAATCTAGGGGAAGACAGCTAAACTTTTAGCTCCTGGTGTTACACACAAATGTATACTGCTGAAGATGTGTTTCCCCTCACACAGTATCCCCAAAACAAAAAAGAAATTTAAAGTGTCACTGAAGAGCCACAGGCTGATACATTAATTGTTCTTTCTTTCTGTCATCTATCCGCCTCTTGCCCCTCCCTAACCCATATTTTCTGTTTGCAGAGCAATCACGGCCTGTCGTTTCAAGTTTGTGCCCTCATGATATAATTTCGACAACAGACCAAGAGAAGTATCTGTGTTTAGCTGATGAGCCTGCTTTTCTCAAACAGGAACATGTCCTGGAAAGTGTATGACTGCAACAAAACCATCATAATATACGGGTAACATATATAAGTAATGAAAAATACGGTTGTGGCACTGTAACATTATTCTCTGTTGTTTTTACTCAGCCTCAATCCTTCTACAAACTTGCTCATATCTGTGCATGTCCTAAAGGCGTCAGCTGAAAGTCTACCACAAAGTCTACCTTTATAATGACTGAATTGTGAGGAAAAAGAGGCACTTGTTAACACATAATCCCAATTGAAACACGGCATAACGGTGTAACATTTCATCAACATAAAAGGTGACGTAGGAACAGCTTACCTGTTTGGTGACCTGGAGCTTGAAGCCTGTGTATGTCTCACTCCAGAAGACAGCTCAGTAAAATGATATTGCTGTGGGCTGAAGTCTGCAGTTACCGGGACACCTGCGAAGCAAGCAAACGCTTCTGAGAGTATTCCCAAAACTTGCAGCCAAGCCAAAGAGTTTGCTTTTCATGTTTGCCCTTTGTGCTTTGAATGGTCAAATCCCCACAAGGACACCGCGTCCGGCCTCATAATGACCATAATGTATGCAAACTCGCAGCAAATGATTGGCAGGCTCCTAACAATAACTGTGGAGCTAATCTTCACATGATCCAGAGGAAGCATGTGCTCTGCCAACAGTTTTTGTTTCTTCTCTAATGAGGCGTATGGATACACCTAAAACCAACTGTCTTTCCAAAAATACATAACCCAGCCTATCTATCCAGATTTTTACACACACTGCTCATACCCTCCCCCTTTACACTGCGTGACACACTCCAAAGGTCACAGTCACAGGAATGCTTGAAGGGCAGACAGAGAAAAGCCAACACCTTGTCTTTCAGTCATACAAAGTTATAAACTTAAGTTTGGTGATAAAGCTATGTAAATAATTAAATTACTTAGGCTTAAAAACAAACACAAAAACCCCAAATGGAATAGTATTCCAGCTTGTTGTTAAAGTCTAAATATGACTGTTAAAAAAATGCCATATCCCAAAAAAGGACACCTATTTTAAGCAACTTTAAAAGTGTGCAAGGCTCTTATATATGAAAACAAACTGAGATGCTTTTCCCATTTTGTCTGGAGGTTAAAACAGCTGACAATTTCATTTTTATAAGTCGTTTCAGTTTCAGACTCTAATCCCAGTAGACTGTTGCACCCAAACAGCTCCTTGTCATAAATGGATTTCCAAGTACACTTTCTATTACATAAGCAAAAAGTCAAATATCACACCTCGACAAGCTCCTTATGTCTTCAACCGTTTAAAGCTTTCTTATCGTGGTTTTGTCAGGGGCAAGGTCTCCGTCAGTGACACGGCATCACATTCACAGACGCGACACTAAACTCAGTTTAAGGGTTTTAAATGCGGCGCACTGTGGAGACAGGGAGAACAGCACCCAGGGGTGACCTTGCCTTACTGATCTCGGACCGGTGAAAGGTTAATTGCCGAAGTGGATTATGCCTTAAGATCAGGGATCTCAATCCTGGCCCAGGAGGCTCGACAACTTACATAGTTCGGTGTGTTAAAAACGAGAGAAATATAACTCGGGAGATTAAAATACACAGAAGAGAAGTTAAAGTGTGAACAACTGAAGAAGAAGTGCCGGAGGGGCATTCTGCACATGAGAACTTGCTGTTTAAGTAACAGCATGCAAGAAAGAAAAACAGAAGAAAACACTTATCATCTGCATGTTGGTCTTTATTTTCTACATTAACGAGTGTGGCTTACTGGTGACTAGAGTACTAACCACCAACGACTCCTCTAGCATTTATTGAAGCATGAATTAGTCCCAAGGTATACATGTGTTATAAGCTTGAAATATGGCGTGCACTGCAAATTATCCCACAGTGTAGGCTATTAACTATTTTCCGGCTCGTGTCCCATATCCCCATTAACGTGGTCAGGCGAACTTAGAGCTCTTTCGGGCAAATCGTGCATGCACATCAGGCTGTCGTCAAGACAGCTGCCACGTCCAAAAAACACTAATAATGGGCAAAACACCCCATGTGTGCTCAACCTCGGAAGTGTAGGCTAAGACAAGATACTTACTAGGAAATGTAAAAACATCACGGGGTCGTTTTTGTTCTTAAATATTTGAGGTCAGTCAAGTCTTTGCGGATTGCAAGTCCACTGGCAGTTGAACTGGATTAATGGCGCCGTAAGAGCCTCGCGACGTTTCTCACATCGCATCACGATGTTAGCATGTAAAAAGGGAGATAACAACAACCGGCGACACAATGTCTTCGCCCGGCTGTTCGGCTCCGTCCACTGCTGTTAAAAAATTCCCGTCTTCGCCTTCCACAACTGAGGTTGTAGCTGAACCTTAGCGTCAAGTCTCCAACAAAAACAGCATCCACATCCGGTAAGAGTATTTCACAGCAAAACTCCGTCGACATATTAAACCTTTCAAACATTTACCAAGCGGGAAGATGACCAAAAATAAAAAATAATCCAGTACAAAAGTCTCCCTCCTTTCCGTCAAATCCGTAACACATTTTAAAAAAGATAGAGACGCTGATATTCTTAAAACGAACTCTAAATGCTGCTTTTATTTTAACAGTTCAACTTCCGGCACACCTCTGGCTTTCTTCCGCGCATTTGACGGAACTCAGTGACGTAGCCTGGATCTCGTGCCTGCTCTCCTCCCTCTGCCACAATTTGCGTCCACTGGGTCTCCGTTACGTCTGCACGCACCTACAACCCGCGTCATCCGCATTTTAATAAGGGCCTGCAACTCGTGAAAAAAATATGACCCACTCCACGTTAATTCGCGTACAGTCAAGGTGTATTCATTCATTTAGACGAGCTGCTTCAAAGTGCTGATTTCAGACCATTGAGTGCTTTTTATAGCAGTGAACCCTTCCACACTAAAGAAAAAAACCCCACGGCTTTCATATTTGCTGTGAGATTAAAAACACGGGTCTGTTGTATTATTATACGTTTTGTGGCCTATATTCAGAAAGCCTTTATGCTTAAAACACCATAACGAAAATGGCTTTCTGCAACATGCTTTATTATTATAATTATCACATTAGCTATAGGGCACAAAATGAGGCTGCATGTCCTTTCCAGGACACCTCTGTGGAAAATGTAGTCATGCTTTTGGTCTTGTGACGCTGACCCGTCTCACTCCGCCGCTGCACAGCATCTGGACATGAGCCAAGGAAGAAGAGATGAGGAGAGCTGTGCCAAGGGTTGAGAAAGTAAAATAATTAAAGGATAGTAGTCTGAATTTTAAAAAAAAAGGAAAGAAAAGAAAAATACTTGCTTGGAATACAAAGTTCGCCCCCTGTGTTATCCTGTATGGGCTTTTGTGTAAGCCTGCTCTACCAAGGTTCACTTTATTTGGCAATTTTATTATACAGCAAAGAAAACAAACGATTTTCTTTTGTCAACTTAGAAGCCTCCTGCTTCTAGAAATAGTCTGCTGCCCCCTGCGCTCCCCAACACGCCTGGCAACAGCTGGCATTAAGAAAGCAGAGGAGTTGTCACGAAAGAGTTGAAAAGCTTTTCTACTGGTGTGGTGAAAGTGGAGAGGAGGGGGAGGAAATCAAGAAAGACAAAGAAATCGGAGTAACCATAGTAGCCTATTATTTAGATATCTCCACCCCAAAGCTGCCCGGCGTGATCCGGCTCTAATTATAGCCCAGTATACGTTGGTTTCAACTGAAGCAGTGAGCGCTGTGTCCGAGGTGCGGGACAGCAGGCTCGCTGTGGTTACATAGATCCGGCGCGCTCGCGGGCAGGATTTTCGTGGCGCGCGCCTCACAGGGAAAACTGACGGCGGTGTCACTGCGACCTTGAAGCAAGGTCATTCAGCCTGTGCTGCAGAGACTGCAATTCTTCTGCGGGACTGCATCACACTGCTGCAGACTCTGCATTATCCGGTTGGAGGCGAAACCCGTCATGCTATGTTCGTTAGATTTGCGCACAAATCTGTTTAAAGCGTTTTGTACGATTGTGTTTAGCGTAATAATATAGGTCTAAACACGTGACTGCGCATTGAGTGTGGATGTGCGGGAATCAGAAACCTAAAAAAGAAATAGAAAAAAACACAGTGAATGCCAGATGGGGTCCCTGCGGGTGCTCCTCATAGGGGGTCATGACCTGAGACAGGTGTCAGCTGATAGGCTACATAAATTCTAACAAGAAGCTCTTTTTTTCTTTCTGTATCCACAAAAGGCACTGGGCACTGCATTAGTGAGTCATAGCCAGCACGACTGACTGAAAACAGTCTCCACCTATACTACAGACGCTTATTATTAGACTACAGGCTGTAGCAGGCTGATTCCAGAGTGGGGCTGAACTCATTTAGTGCACTTAGATCCACCTTAAAACTTAAAAAAAAAAAAGAAAAGAAAAGCTGGTCATACAGATTCAGCCATCACCAAAAAATGCAAGAACATGCAAGGGGGAACATTCTCTTCACAGATGTTTTATGCTGCTCTGCTGTGCACATGCCATGTTGTAGTGGTTATGAATAGCAAGGTCAATGTGCGCAAATGTGGGGTGAGATCAGAGAAGGCTGATTTGATTATATGTTCAGGATGGTCATGTGAGTGCTGACTAACTCTGTCAGTTTTGTTTGAAATGACCTGTATCGGACCGTGACTAGAGCTTCAGTGTGTCCTCGTTATGGGGCAGCTTTGGGGATATGTCTCTAACTGACACTACACTACAGTCTGTCTCTTCTTTTTTTAAAAACCTGAATACAGAAAAGCTTACATATTTACAATCCTATAAAATATTTATTTATTTCGATTTTAATTTAGAGTGGAATTATTCTTTAAATCCAGGCCAGTAGTGCTTTAGCCCACCCATGTGGCCACCACTCGACCCCTGGTGGCAGCTCGGGGAAACTGCAGCAGCGGTGCTGATGACGTTATAGCAGCTGAGCAAGTGTCCTCCAGTTAAAGGTCACCCACTGCCACTGCACATCATCGCTGTCTCCTGACTTCCTGATTGCAATGCCAGAACAGTGCCTTTTCTTTTTAGACATCCTGCGGGGAAAGTGTCAGATTTCCAGAGGCCGGTCGACCACTCCGTTGTTTTCTGCGCTCTGCTTACTCACCACGCAGACATGACTGCAGGCTGCAAGTGTGGCATCTAGGTGGTCACAAACAAGCGCACACAGAGGGATAAATTTCAGTTTTCAGTTACAGATTAGATGTGTGAAGTACAGTTGCATCTTTGACATTGAAGGTTTGCGCCACCTGCTGGCCGTGTTTAGAGAGAAACAAGCTGAGGAGGAGGAGGGGTGTGTATCTACATTAGTGACAGTCTCAACTTTTGTGTATCTGATATTTTGTAACATTAAGGTACACCGGCTTTCCTTTAAAAAAAAGGATACATAGAACAAAAGAGCAGCAGTCACACTGTACTGCTGCACTGTGTTTGTCCTTGGTGCCATTTTCAGGTTGAAACAAGCTAGAATTTCAAACAGACTATCATTTACACGAGTCAAATGAGCAGCTACACAGCACATTCTTAAAAGGATAGACTGACAACTCAAAGGTCCATGCTATAATGCTATTTATACACTGCATTATGTGTGATATGCAAGTCTGACAGCGTATGCCTGCTTTTGTCTCCACCAGCCTAACCAGGCCTATAGAATGCATTAAAGTCAATGCTCGAGTTACTTTATCATGCTTAGAGTGATACTTTTTCTTCTTATTGCTGTTTGTAGCTATATGCCATGTTTTCTGCCAATATGGCTGCACGCTAAATATAAACTTTTACTTCAAATGTGATTATTTTTGACTCTAAACTAAGCATCTGTTCAGTTGAGGAAGAATAAAGTATTCTCAAATCATCCCCTCAAATTAGAAAGTGATTTTTAAAAGCATCTTCATTTTACCAGTGTTTTTTTTTTAAACCATTGGTCCTCAATTACCAAACATATACATTAGCCCGTTCTTGCATCATTGTGATGTCATAAATAAATAATGATGAATGATGAATAAATAAAAAGTGTTTTGTACAGTAATCTCTATGTCCTTTTATATGATATATTACTTAATATGTTTATTGAATTACTTTATTTCAAGGTCAACTATGACCTTGGGCGCCAACCATGAAGGTCAAGGTCAAATGCTTAGCCAGCCTAGTTACTCGTGTCCCTCATACAAGGCCTTGTATATTGTGAAGAAGGTTGAAGACCATCCGTAAAAATCGTGGGTATTATAAAGTTTTTACTGAATTTCACATTGACTGAATTTTCACCAAAATGAAATCACCTTGAGCTGTTTCCTGTATCTACCATCACACAGAAATTGGAAATGATATCTGGTAAACTGTGGACACTAGACTGCTAACAAACAGGCAAACAACCAGACAAACAAACTGAACTGTTTACATACTCCCTGCGTTTCCAGGGAGAATGAACTGAAATGAACCCATTCATCCAGTTTTTTAGCTGCTTATCCAGTTTAGGTTTGCAGGGGGGCTGGAGCCTACCTGTCATAGGGCAAAAGGTAAGGTACACCCTGGACAGGTCACTAGTTCATCATAGAGCTAACACGAGGAGACACACAAGCATTCACACCCACAGCATCAACAGTTAACCTAACATGTATGTCCCCCATACAAATTCTACACAGAACGGTCAAAGTAGCTCAATGGATTTAAATTCAGAAACAGGAATGAACAGAAGTGTGAGAGATGGGGGATGATGCTGGAAATCTTTGAAAAATGTGAAGAAGAAAGAAAATTGAACTTTTAAATTTATTTCCATGTGTTGCACCTTTTCCTGTTGGTAAATACTCCACCCCTCCTTGCCATTCCTACTACAAAAAGGAATTAAGTAGAGATAAACAAACTAATGACAGAAAAGCCTCTGTTTGTCACTATCTACTATAGAGATTTGGGGTTTTATTATAGTGGGCCCACAGTTAAAATGAAAATATTTTTTTTTTATATAAATAAGATGATTACTATATTTGCCTATTGGTAATAAAATGCTCAATTCATTTCTTGTTTTATTAAAAACAACTTTATTAGGCAGATGTATGTAGTGCAATAGAATTCAATGCATTTGGCCATGAAAATCTAAATATAATGCAGTTTACAGGATTTAAAAAAGATTTCAATACATACCAAAAATGTACAAGAGGATCTCGAGTACCTGTTTATTTGTTGGAGGGATTCAGTAGTTACTGTCACAGATCAGAGAAGCCTCTCTTCAGCACACTGGTGTATAAAGTTTATCGTGACTACTATAAAGATTGTTCACAGAGTCGTACTGCACTTCAGTCCTGGCCCACTAGAGAGCAGTAACTCCTCAGCAAGTAAAGGGAACACTGGCATGAAAATCTCTTCATCACCTTTAAGGGAGGCATAAACACTCACATGCTAAGAACATTAAATGCAAAACCACACGTGGCTAAGGCTTCGACATCTTGTTTTTATCTTGAATGTCTGTATGCAGGCACTATATATTCTACAATTAAAACTCCTCTGTCAAACGAGACTCAATACATTTGCTATCATTCACAAGGCTTGGGTGGCAAATCTGGAACGGATCTGGGGTTTCTATTGGGTTCCTTCTTGTTAGTGCTGTTGGGGCTGTTGTTTTTGTGGTTCCTCTGAGGAACTGGCCTTCTGTGGCGTCTCCTTTTTGGCTGACGGGGATTGGGCTTTGTTGGATTTAGCAGGGGATCCAAATGTAGTTTGCCGCTCTGAGTATCCGAGGACTCGTCAATAAATGCAAGGTTTTCACCAAAGTAGTCCAGAGGCTGGGACAGGTGGGGGTCAGGAGGAGCCTCCTCCTGTTTGGGTTCTGCAGGCTTTTCTTCTGGGACTCGCTCCGTCTGAGTGGCCTGAGAATCTGTCTCCGATCCAGACCCTGACTCATTAGAGGAGGACGATGATGAAGACGAATATGACCCAGACTCTTCCTGACTCTCACGCTGCTCTTCTTGCCCCTCAGGCACCCCGTTAGCTGATACACTGTGACCATGGCTTCGAGGGCCGTGGCGGCGCTTTCTCCTACGCCGTTTAAAGGGGTCATCGATTTTTCCTGGCATGCGAAAGTCCACCGACATATTTTGGATGTTCTGAGTCCAGTCAGTGGCGTGGGCTCGCAACTCCTCCATCTGAAAGGAAAAGGATGAAAGCAGAGGTGATGGAGAGGAAGTAGTGGAGACAGCAGGTGATAAAACAGGCATAAAAGAACAGGAGTACCTCAGCCCTGGTCTTCTTTGAAAGAACCCGGAGCCAGTTACCAATCATTGTGAGGATAGATGCAAAGTATGCAAGCCCCAACAAGATCCAGAACCACACCAAGGGTTTGTACCAGTGGTCGCTGCCTTCCTTTCCTGAATCCCCTTTGACACAAAGACACATTATACAGAAGCAGGAGGTAAAAAGGGGCCAGCGCATTCACACATCCGCCCATGAAGCCATCCATTTCCATGGAGTAAATAAACTGTTAAGATAGCAGACTAGCTAATCAATAATTCATCTGTGAAGAAAATCATCATAAATAATTTACGACATTGTCCGCGCTAAGTGAACTTAATGCACCACGACTGACAGCTATATTTATGGATGACTAATTAAGTCATAGCTCCTACTTATCAACAGATCAATACCTTCAACGAAAAAGAAAAGTATGAAAAAGTAAATGATATAAGCTATACTGATCTGGAAGCTATGATTGTGTTTCAGCTGCATCACTTTTATAGAGCCTAATAAAGCAGGATGTACACTAGTGGCAGGCTATGGGCATCCGTGGTGGTGCACAGGGTGTGGAGAGTGGAAAGGATCTCATCTTAATAAAAATAAAAACAAAAACAAGCACAAAAAAATCCTGCAGACTAATTATTGGGGAGATACTGGTGGTCTGATGTGACCTCAGGGGTGAAATAAACCTGTCCTCTCTGCATAAAGTAAGGGTGAGCACTGACTGTCTGAAGAAAAACCTGACACCAGATCCACCCACCCACTTATCTAGTTTAGGGTCATGGAGGGGGCTGGAGCCTATCCCTACTGCCGCCTCTCTCATGCTGTATTTTTTGGTGTTTTGTTCCTCCAGCTGTCGAAAGCCTTAGTTACATATTATTGCGCAATTTACATGACGAACTGCTCTCGAATAAATAGCACAGCTGATTATCCGGTACTGAAATAAAGTCCGCCTATAAAAGCATCAAAGTTTCAAATGTCAGCTTATCAGTAATAAAGTTTTATAATAATCAAATATGTCAGAACAAGCAGAAGGAGCCATTTAAAAACTTTGACAGTATCAAAACACATGGATTGGGTGGGGGTGAGGGGGTGGTGGGGATCACCTCCCTTCAAGCTCTTATAAAGAATGGAACTATCAACAGAGACCAAAGCCATTTCTTGTAACTGGCTAGAATGATAAAGGGCCACCGCTTGAACTAAAATAATACTGAGACAGATGGCCTTTTTCCATTTCCACTTTCCTATTCTGTGTGCACCACTGCAAACCAGCGTGGGTGGTTGATTATATACCTGCAACATAGTCTCCAAACCCCACTGTGGTCAAGGTGATAACCACGAAGTAGGCTGATTCCAGCAGGGTCCACTCCTCCACCTCTTGAAAAATGAAGATTGGCAGCGCAACAAAGAGCACGCAACCCAACAGGATGGACAGGACAGCTGAGATCACACGCACGATGGTGGGACTAACTCGCCATTTCTGTCAGAAAAGGATAACCAATTAGTTCCATGAATATATAGCCTGTATATAAAAGATGGACGTGGTGACGTGATGTCACTCATTTCTTTGTGAAGTCATTTTTTAAGCCTTGAGTTCAGTCTTTTCGCCATCTCCTCTTTAGCGTTTTGAAACCAGACGTCATGAACGAGGTTTGGGTCTGACTGAGAAACCAGCCTGCCAAGCTATGCCGACTCTGAATCTTATCCTATTTTATCACGTTTCTGACACTGATTGGACCCCAAATATACAAAATAAAAATCTTGTTATGTCTGAGAAGACTTGATACCATCAACTGAGGCCATAAATGTTTTGGATGAAGGGAACCAAACGCTTCTATGCAATTGAGACCAATTTCTTCTTTTCAAATACAGGTGTAGGCTTTAGATGATGTAAGGCATTGGCTTCACTCTTGTGTTGTGATCCATCTGTTAGATCCATCTATTATTTATAAAATCTATGGATAAGTATGTTTACAGTGGCAGTAAAGAAGACATTTTAAATATTTTTTGAAGCTCTGACCAGGAAGAGCTTCTCTATCTTGGCCACAGTTTTCCTCAGCCCAGTACCCAGATGGTCTCCCACTCCAGCGAGCAGGATACCAAACATTGGGATTCCCACCAGGGCATAGAAGATGCAGAACAGCTGCCCTCCTTCTGTTTTGGGAGAAATGTTTCCAAAACCTGCACATGTGGGATCAGAGGTAGAAGAGCAGTTGTTTAAAGACTTCAGATGTAATTAATGAGTCCCATCATGCAATTAAATTTAATGAACAAGGACTTTTAGCTGGACACCAACCGATGGTTGTGATAATGGTCCCTGAGAAAAAAAAGGCACTGGCCAGATCCCATTTGCTGACAAATGTAGCGTTGCCTATGGGATCCACACCTGCTCCAGTGGCCTCCACCACCTCCTGGGAAGGGACAGTGGGGGGAAGGTTAGTACTTAGTTGATGAAACACTCCAATAATTAATGTTTCACTGGAAAAGAGGCATTAACAAACACACGAATGAATGAACCCATCCCTGCTACGGGGTACAAAATGCACTGTCATGATCAAAAGCAGGAAGTTAGCGGCGATGAGCAGCTGTGACGGCTCCATTCTGTCCCGGGCATATCGAACCGCTTACAGCACAGAATCAAATTCCCTGATTAAATTATCGGAACATAAACCTAAGCATGATGAGGTTATGAATTAACTTGGCCTCTGCAGAAATCATTAAAACCAATCAATTAAAAGTTTAGATTGAAGATTGTAGAAATGTCTACTGCCAAGTACGTCTGTCCCAACAGATTAGCAGAAACTGACTGAACTTCTCACCCTTTCAAATTCTATTTGTGCAGTGACAACTGACTAAAAGAGTAGGTTTGAAGTAGGAATCAAATCAGTGACACTGTAATTACAAGATATGTGCTGTAACTGTTCGGGTATCAGTGAGCTCTGACTTTGCATGAATTTACCTGCATTCTAGTGGATACAGGAAGACACTGCAGTGAGGTTTTGTGTCCAGAGGGTTTAGCATACGATAATTAGGTTACTTTTACTCCTCAAGTTACATTAAAAGCGAGAGGCAAATTATGAGGTTAGTCATGCGCACCTCAGTCTCAGCCTGTGTACTCTGTGTACCGCAGAAAGGGATGATTTGGAGCCAGAAATATAATCCTTAGTAACTGTGTTCAAGAAACGTCCTGGGAATGCTAACCATAAGTGAGAGGTTCAGGTTTTCATGACACAATTCCCTCACAGATGTAGTGAAATACACAACATACATGCAAACAGCAACTATGAAAACACAATGGTGTTCATACTTTACATGCTATCAAATGTATGTGATATAGAAGTATTAATTAATCTGCTTATTATTGACAATCATTTGTCAATGTCACATGATTGTTTAGATAGCCAGCAAAACTTTATAAAGAAGGAAATTGAGCCAGGGGATGTTGTCACACTGACTTCATGAATTGCTTGAAAGATTTAATATTTATCTATATTCTTATATTTATTTAATTTCAGCGTACAAACTGGCAGCTGTAAAAGTTGTAATTTCGCTTATCTAAGCTCAGCTTATACTGATATACAAAAGGAGACCCTGCACTGATAGCCAGACCATGTGAAAAAAAGTCACGTGGAGAAAGTTCACCAAGCACAACTCATTATTTATTAGCCTTTCAAATCCATAAATTTAGAATCTGGGGTTGGCAGTGATAAGAACGTCTATACGGAGGGACAGCTGAAGCTCTTATTTAAATCTGACATCTCGAGTCTGCTGCTCTATCTGGTACGGTGGTGTCATCTTGCCAAGATCTGAAGAGCTCCCTAAGGTTTTCAGATAAACATTTACAGTGACGAATCAGAAAGTAGCTGCACAAATGTTGCCTGAATTGAAGACCTCCGGAAAATTCTTTCAGTGTCCAAAAATAACATTAGACAATTACACAACATGCCTACATCAAGGCAATGATACTTTTGTTTAATAAATTCTTCAATAAAATAAATGTCACATGATCAACCACATCAATATCTGCTGGTAGAAAATATAGCATGATCTTTGATAAAGTATGGTGTGCTATGTGACAGATGCTTGAGGAGGAAACTGCAACTAGAAGATGAAACATCTGAATGTAACATCAGTTCGGTGACACATGATCCACAGTGGCTCAATAGCAGTTTTCGTGTAAGCCGACATTAAGTGCATTGTGTCCCCACTTCTATAAGTGCACTGAGGTGCAAAGTTCACCCAAACCATCCCAATCCTTTCTTTCTTTTTCTGATGGAACCAAACGGACGCTATCATCACATCACTGGCTGCATATTATGAGTGCATTTTTTTAAAAGCACAATATATTAGTATCTACATGATTTTAATCAAGCAAATTGTCAAATGCTCTTTTTACAAGTAGAGAAACAAGAAAGTGTTTCAGCTTGGACTTCTTACTGTGCTCACCTATTCATTTGGATATTTAAAAAAAAGACACCTAATCGCTCATGTGCTTCCTCTAAATAAACACAAAATACAACAAGACCTGCTTGCGTGCTTCAGTGTCCTTTGATCCCTTTAACCTTTTCCCAAATGTCGCCGAGTTCATGCGTAGATCGCTTTGCAAGCGTAAACAGTAATTTACAATGTTCATTCTAGAGTGAGGACAAGCGTCTCAGGATCACAGCTAGGTTGCCAACGCTCGACCCATCTGTGGGTCAGCTGTCACGCAGTTACACTCATGAAAGGAACCTTGCATAGCTGCTCTGACCACACCTGTTATCTGGCTCATAGTCGTCGTGCTGTGCTGCTGCACTGTGTCACCAGCAAAGCTCCACTGAACACGTTACACATCTGAATGATCATCCTAAGGATCCACAAACTCAGCCAGTGCGTATAAAACATGAAGCAGGTATGTGTCACGCACTCAGCAAAAGTGTATTTTTAGCTAGAGAGGCAGTCGGCATCAGAGGTCATCATGACACTTGTTTGGAGTTTGTTAATATATGATTAACAGAAAGCAGCAGCTGGGCAAAGCTAGAGTCACTTTTTGAATGCAAAATGTGTAGTTTCAGTAACTCAAAGTTTGCTGTATGCTGTTCGATTTAGTTAGTTGCAGTATCATATCAGGTAATATCGTGTCATGTAGTATCGTATCGTATCGTATCGTTTCGTGTCTTATTGTTTAGTATTGTATCGTAGCAATCAATATGACGCTGTACCTGATGGAGATTGTAAAAGAGAAACAGAAACAATTTTTACATTTTCGAAATAAAAGCCAGATAGTGAATGGCTCCTCTCTGTACCTCTATAAGAACCTCCAGCTTGTCTGAGTCGACACAGGAGAAGTTCAGCAGGAAGTCCCGGCGTGTGTCCTGCAGCTTCATGTGCACGCCCTCCTCCTGCGGAGCCTCCAGGGCACGGAACACCACAGCTCCCAGCACCAAGTAAAGAAGAACCCCCGTCAAGATGGCGAGCAGGGTGGAGCAGCGCATGGCTGCACCTCCACTCAGTCCAAACGTTGGCTGCTGCTTCTCTCTGCCAGCCTCAGCGCTGGAGTTGCTGCAGCTGAAATATCAGCAACCACACAAGTAGACTGGTTACACACTGACTACGGAGCCTGACAGCAGCCCAGGCTGCCCACACGCCTGCAGCAGCCAGACTATTAGGTCCACAGCAGGCATTAAATGGACTCAGTCATCACCACTCTGCTGACACACATTGAATGCAAGATCCAGCACATAAAGCCTGCTCTGTGACCTGCCTTTAACTGAACAGATGTTGCATGAGTATCTATAAAAGATAAGCGATCCATGTCATGAATAGCTAAAACAGATGCGATCATAACAGTGGTGCTCACCTGTTAAGCCGCCCTAGTTGCCCCCGTTTTCGTCTTTTCCAGTCCCTCTCTGTGCTGGCTCTGAGGATGGAGTCCCTAGAGCCGTAACCACTGGGGAGCCCGTCCCCCTCACACTCTGAAGGAGGGGACACTACACGGGACCACAGACAGATTTTTATGTGTAATTCAGCAGTTAGTTTCAAATGAGTAAAGAGGAGCAAAGGGCTCACTTCCTTTAAAAAAAAATAGCTGTCAGCGCCAAGGATCAATGACAAAGAAACAAAGCCCTGAGGTGTGGCAGTGCAGTTGTTGTTGTTTCATACATCATCTGTACACATATGTATAACAGAAGCCTTTAGTTAGTGATGACCCCCAAAAAAGGGGGGTTTCCAGCACTGGATGGAAAGTTAGAGAATTATGATTTGGTTTATTCCCTTTAGGTGATGTTGATCAAAAGTTACAGTGCTGGTGTGGAACAGCGGTGGAACTAAAAAACCAACAGATATGTCAGACACTTTCTGGGAAGTTTAGGAAATTATTTAAGAAGGTAGTATTTTCACTGGGATTTGATAAGTCTGCCACTTGCTATTCATTTTGCATTACTGGTCTGTAAGCCAGAAAAGGAAAACAAAAGAAGCTCTCATCCTCTGAAGTTCGTTGACTGTGGTGCTGTAGTCAGCAGGTCCGCTGGATTGGATCCAAAATTAGAGCAATAAATTGTCACACTATGACTGCAAAAAGCACTTGGGCTCCGAAGACTTTTACAGCTGCTAGGACTACACAAGGGGGCAGTCCATTTACTGAATTAAATGCATTCCAATCAGGAGTATTTATGAAGCACATCCTTTAACAGCATAAAATTACCTTAAATATTTGGTTATTTATACAATCTCATAGATTTGTAAAACAGTCAGCAAAATAGAACAAATATCCAAAGGTGCATGTGAGTAACCGTGTAACTGTAGTTCTTTAAAGAACATACTTATCTACACTACTCCAAAGAACATCTAAACACTGATCACAGCAAAGCAGTTATTCAACGTAAACATATATAAGACTACAGCACAGACTGATCATGGACCAGCTGACAGAAGGAAGTTGTTCTATCCTGTGCATTAAGTCCCAGCAGTGCTTCTGCAGCAGCTAAGCTTTATCCATCCACAGTGATACCATTTTATTACCACTTAGAGTCCCTCTGGGTCCATAAGATTCATGGTACTGACCGGCCCCTGTGTGCTTACCTCAATATGTAGGATCATAAGATTCCAGAGAAACGGCCACCTCATGCAAAGCGTTTCAGGAGTTCGAGCAGCTGCATACTGGGAGTTTGTGTGTGTGAGAGTGAGTGTGTGTGAGAATGATGGCTGGTGCTGAGTGCACACGCAGCAGAAGATACTCAGTCAAACTGACTTTATATAGATAGTGAGGGAGTGAACTGAAGTGAGACAGAGAGAGAGAGAAGGCGGAGATGGTGGTGAAGCTAGACTCAGCTTGTTCAGTGTCTTTTTTAAAGATTTCAGACGTGCCGCATGCACATGATGCAGTTTGGATCGTTTGCTTTATTTTGTCATTTTAACGTTTCTCCTGTGCATGAGCATGTTACAGAAGAACCTCTGCTGAAATCCCACGTTTTGCAAAGCTACCTCTGTATCTCTGTGGGATCAATGTTTAAGATTTATTGCCATCTGATTGGTGTTACTCTGCAAACTCTGCAGCGGGAAGCCAGCTCAGCCACCCTTCACCCAACCCTCAATAACCTGTCTTCCTCACAAGCAAGAACTGCTGCTGTTCCCTCTGTGTGTGTGTTTACAGGGTTGGGGATACGGTTTCTTTCTAAGAAAACTAAGTGAACTTTCAGACATCCAGAGTAACATTCAGCTCAACACATTGCTGTTGCAGATTTATGAGTCCTGGAGTTATATTATACATCGCCCCAAATCAGGAAGATGGGTGTTATAGGTGATTTATTACACTCATTTCCAGCTCTATACTTTTATTCTTGGTATCTGAAAGAGTAGCTTTGGATGATTTACTAATACCGGGCCTTGGTGTAGCTCCTCAGCTTACCAGTTTGGACAGTGGCTAACTTTCTTCTGATTGGCTGCCCCTCGCAAACAGAAGGCTTAAGTGGCAGATAGGTGTGGCTAAGATGACTATATTAGGGATGATAACCATTCTCACTGACATCATATGCATAGAGATGGGGAAAAAAATGTTGGAGTGCTTACTTGCACCTTGTAGTTTGAAAAACTGAGCATGTTCATTATGAGCTTCTGTCTCTGAAATATTATTATTATTATTAATGACAGAAAGTTCCAGCAAAACATAATAGGTTCCGTTTAAATTTGAATACATCTGCAGAAAGTTTTGTTTGCCTCTGTTTCAGCTTTTCACTTTGCCATCTTCCCAGATTTAGAGAGTACTCATCAAAGGCTTGGAGAGATCTACTCATTCGACTTTATTTCCTTTATGTTTTTGTAATTTTTTTACAGAACAATACTGAAGATATCAAGACACAAAAAGCACCCATGGAAACACAAAAACAATAAATAAATCTTCACAGTGCCTTACCCTGGAACAGTTTTCCATTAGCTGGAGTCTTTTGTAAGGTCCACATGTGTATTAACTACATGCTAAACAAGCACATTTTTGCTCACTTCAACATGTCACTTAATGTCAATTAAGTCTTGTGCGTTCATCAGAATCGACCCGGAAAGACTCCAGTCTGGGCCACTGGCCCATTCTTAGGAAAACATTAAGGAGGGCATTTATTTTGGACGTTTTACTGTATTTTTACAGGTTTTACAGCCATTGCTACTGATACTGATACAGACCACTCCCCTGGGCATTACCACACTATACCAACCAGAACTACAGATGTATTGCTTACAATTTAAGCTCAGAGAGTCATGATGACAGATTTCTTTCATTGAGTCAAGCAGAATTTCTTTATGTGGAAAAACTGAGACATACCATTGCACTTATTTGTCTTACATTAAGATATCTGAAGGATTAAATGCATAGTTAAACTTGATAAAGAAAAGAAAGTTTCAATGTTCAGGCCCACTTAAGATCAAAATGGGCTCCCATGACGCTTTGCTAAAGACACTTGATTTATTCAGAACTCAAGGCCATTGAAAGCAATTTCCTGAATGTAACATCCCACAAAGTTTGTAGAAAAAAATTGCTTTGTGGGAACATTATTCTTCAACAGTGCACAACTTGAGTTTCTGGAAGAGCTATTTTACCAAGAAGCAGAGTGCTGGAGAGCTGGCAATCCCAAATGACATGGTTAGGGATGGGTTGGGCCACAGATTGCAGGAAAAGCAGCCAACTTGTGCTCAGGGTGTGTGGGAAACCACGTGAAGTAACAATCTGTTGTAAAAAAAGTGAACAGGTATTTGAAGAATCAAATACCTTAAACATTTTTGTTTTAACGTGATCTTTATGCAGTCTAAGCAGTTTTATGTATTTTAAAAAAAACTATATTTCAACTAATAGTTTTGATGTTGACACCGCTTTGAAATGTGGAAAATGTCCAGAAAATTATATGACAGCATAAAGTGTCTTAATGAAGCGCTGAGCTATCAGAACAGCTTCAGTGTGTTTTGAGAAGGATTATTTGGAATTGTGCTGGAGAAATTTATCACCGTTCATTCAAAAGATATTCCTTTTATTGGCGTCTTAATGAAGTCGGTGGGGAGAACTGTTTAACTGGATGTTAATTATTTTTAAAAAATGTCCCATAAGTGTTAAAGTGGGTTGAGATTTGTTAACAGACCATTTCATGCTCTGTAAATAACTCAGTGACCACTCTTACCTAACGCTTGGAGGCACTGCCATCCTGGAAACGATCGCCCTCATCTGGATAAAAGTGTCAAAGTGACCAGAACCTTATTTAATCATCTAACACTAAATCTGATGAACGGTTTTGCTGTTTTTCACACAGGAGGACATGAAGATTGTTTTCACCGGTTGGGCAGTTAAGATTACCACTCAACAATTAATCCAACACATCTATAATCCTACACTTCTAATTCATTTTAACCAGAAGTCTAAAGTACGTTATCATAAGAAATTTAGGGACAGATTCACTGCGATCTTTCCACCTCCATTTTCCAGGGTTAGGCTGAGGGTTCCTTTGAAATAGTAATTCAGCTGATCCTACACAGGTTGAGATACTGCCCTGGCAAAAATTGCCAATTCACCACGGTAGCCATGCTGATAGTCTGCTGAAGTCCCCGACAGCTACAGGTGCAAAAAGCCAAACTTCAGGACAGTTGAACGATGCTGAAGATCCAACCAGACAACAGATCACTGTGCTGCTGTGCGCTAAAGCTGAATTAGGGAAAGAGATTTGAAGAGCTGAGGGTGGGGTGGTGGTGGCGAAAAAACATTTTGGGATTGAGAATATTGGGACTGACCACCTAAGCCAACTGCCGTGGTGGTCAGTGGTGATTGTGTGTACTGCTGTTTCATGTCAACTATTCTTTAGCGAACCTGCTTTTAGTTTGTTTGTTTAAATCAATAAAAGAACAGCTGAGTGAAATGCCTGTCCATTTCTCCTTTTGGTTTGGGCTGATTTTATTAATACTTCTTCAAAGAACTCTGTGACTGGTGTTTGTCTTATTTAAATTGCTTTATTTACTTGCTTATTTACACTGTGTGATTCACAGCAAACAACTGAGGGATGCACTGCAAAAAACATTTGACACATCCAGGATTTCTTGGTGTTAGAACCAAAAACCCCAGTCAGAGTTATGAGTATCAACACGGTGGCATGTTAATCTGAATTTATAAGGTCATTATAGCACTACGTGTGAAAATGTGAAACTTTTAAACGTCAAAGAATAATCGGTTCATTCAGGTCTGTCACTTTATCGCAACTTAATGGGAATGGCTTTAGATTTTTGCCAAACACGCAGAGAATCTGGTGCCTTCACAGATGTGCAGGTTACTCCTGCCATGCATGCAAATGCACGCAATTATGGCTCTTAAACAGTGCAGTAGATGCAGAAAAACCTAATTCCAATGATATTACAGTTGCCTAAAACTAAACTAAAAACTACAACTAGATGTAAAAAAAAAAAAATCTTAGCTCACAGATATAACAATAAAAACCAGACTTTTGAAAACTTTTAAATTCAAATGATTTTCAAATACTTGGAAAACTGAAATAAAATAAAAATGTAAAAGAATGTATCATTAGTTTTTGTTTATTTGGTAAAAAATTGTTATTACATGTTATTACATCTATAATAATACCTATGTCTAACGAGCAAACCAACCCAGAGGATGAACTGTAACTTAAACAAACACTATTCAGAAAATATTAAACAAAATAAATTGCAAGGCAACATTTTAGAGTATCTTTAATGTGCAATTTTTAAAATTAAAGTTCCTGGATTCATTTACATTTTACACTGCGCACCACCTTTTTACTAGTTTTGTAGGATGTACATGTTACTGATAAGAAAGTTCGGTGTAATATATGAATCAATGTTAATCAGCGATTACTAAAAGCACACTAAGTAACACCTTAGTCCAGCTGGGTTATCAGTTTAAGCGACAAAAGGATGTGAGTATATATTACAGCATGATAGCAATTCCTTAGACAAGTGCATTATGTTATGTATTCAGATGCATTTGTCTAAGGAGTTTATGCTAAGTGAGATAAGCTTGACAAGTCTGTCTCCATCTTTTCCTGCAGATACTTTGTACTCGATCTGTGCGTGCTGAGCAACAGCACTGGATTTATTACGCGCACTCGCCAAATAAACTGTTAAATGCGTTTAGCTCCTCAATTCAATCTGCGTGAGAGCTGCTGTCTCGTTCTTTCAAAATCTGAACACAGTCCAACTACAGTGAAACAGGTGTCTTATTACTCCAACTGCATAAATCATGACAGCACGGAGTAAGAAGTGGGTTTACAGGAAAGGGGAAAGAAATGCAGATGCAGAATTCAGTGGTAAACAGAGTTCTGCGAAAATCAGGAGTTGCTCCCCTAAAATGTACCTCCTGCATAAATCATACCTGGAAAAGCTTTTTTTTAACTTTAGGGAGTGACGGAAAAAGCACTCCCAAAATATACTCCTCTGAGAAGTTACGCAGGAATCAAAAATTCATAACAATTCATGTTATTTCTCATAGTTAAAGTCATCATGCGAATAAGTTACTTACTTCTCGCTGACCAGTGCTTATAAGTGTCCTTTCAGTTATATGTGTGATCTGGTAATCTGAAGGTGAATTCATTAAAGGTCCATCCAGCGGGAGAAGTGGAAGCAGGAACCAGGCACAAACATTGGAGGCAACAAACGCTCAAACTGACTGACCTGATGTAAAATGTGCTCCCAATTACATGTAAAAGGAAGGTGGTGGTAAACAAAAGAGAGGGAGGGGAAGGGGGCAGAAAGGAGGAGGACTACGCTGCTATTATGAGCACTTTATTTTCAATTAAGCCTCCTTGCATCTACTGCAAGCTCACTTTCTGGCATTTTTGATGATGCAGGGACTTCTTAGACTGGAAATTGACTGATTAGCAGACGTTTGCAATTTTAGTAATTTAAGGGAAGATGCACTTCCAACGTGCAGAAGTAGGACAAACATCAGCAACAGACTGATGTTTTTCATTTTTTATAGCAGCATCAAGAAATCAAGTCTTCGTGTACTTTTATGTACCGATTGTAAACTGTGGTTCAGGAATTCATCCTTTACCAGCTTGTGAAGTTAAGTATTTAACATATTGTTATGGGTTTAAGTATAATAGAAAACAAAGCAGTGAAATCTGAAACAATCACTCCAACAAATTCATAATTAACTGCATAAATTTATAATTAAATTGTTGAGCCAATAAGAGCACAAGACTACACTGAATTCAAAACTATTTTGTGGTGTTCGGTAGGAAAAATTTGGGGTGATTTGGTGAATTTATTTTTGCCCCTCCCAAAGGCATGGACCACAGTGTGACCAGTGTGTCCAACTTTGAACCAGATAATTTTGTGGTGCCATATGGAGATATAGGCAATGCTATGCAATGCAGCTGACATGCAGACTGAGTCTAACACCACACCCTGGCACTGGACTGGTAGGTAACATTATATGGTGGGTTTCTCTTATAGCTGCATCCACACTGGTAGCGATCCACAGTGCCATGGTGATCAGAGGCCATAGAAAGGAAATGACATTTAGCTATTTAAAAAGAAAACAAAAAAATAGTTGAGATTACTGTTGGTCGTCACTGAAATGACGACCAATGAGAGAACAGAATCCCACTGACATATGACCTGGTAGTTCATTGGTTAGAGGATTATGTAGGCAACCAGAGCCTTCAATGTCCAGTGTTTTCAACAAGAAATTTCACTTATTATGTGGAGGCACCTTTAGGGTTGGGCGGGGCACGGCCCGATGGTTCAGCAGTAAACCCAACCAAAAAAGGAAATATTTTGTAATTGTAAAGTTTAAAGTTACAACAACAACAAGACTTGAAAAAAATAAATAAACACAAACATCAGAAACCTGGTGATTCAGTATTTAAAGTTAAGCTGCTCTTAATGGCAAAATCAATTGTGGGTTGTTGCATCTCCCCATCCGTCTTACTAGTTTTGATACAAGATATTAAGTTTACACACTTTAATCATTTAATTTCCCACCAACAAACACCCCATCATCATCCTGAGATGTCCAATGAGCAGCAGAGAACACCTGTGTGCCTGTTCAGGGCCTTTAACCCATTAGAAAGTCTGAATATCTGGGAAGCCCCAGTACAGTTACACCTCTTATCGATTGGCAAAAGAATCCACTTTACACTCTAATCTAATACCTCCACGTTCTGAAAAGCTTTTAAACTCTAGAGGAAGTCAACTTAAAGAGGGTGCAAACCAAGAAAGATTGAGAGAAAAAATATTTCAGGGTGACAGCGGACTGAAAAATGCATGAAGCTGCTGATAGACTGAGCCTCCTTTCGTCTCTCAGTCTGCTAAAACCATCAGGAATACTGAGATCTGTCCAGAGCAGGTTTTAAAACATGCTTCCAGAAAACAATTCACTGCATTAGGAAAGAAGAAGACTCTCTAAATATCAGGGTTTCCTTTTGTTGACTTTTATTTAATAGCAAGTTGAGTAAGCATCATACAAGATGGACCAAATACATAAAATGATCAACTAACGTAGCAAATCTGTGTGTGGATGTGAAAATGTCTTCAACTAAAGTTGCTTAGTGTCAATTTATGCTTTTTTTTTCTTTTATTAACAATTGTTTCAAAGCAATACGTCCATTCCAACAATCCCCATAGAGCGCATGTTACAAACTTAATGAGATTGATTCATGTCTGGTCTTGTAAAGTGATCTAAAATTGCTCAATAGAAAAGTTCACAACCACAACATGGCTCACCCTCTAATAACAAAGTCGGAAAATAACCTTTTAAATACAAACGGCTTCCACACCTGTTCATCAGTGGCTCTACAGGTAAAAAAATAACTGCATGGTGAACAGATGTCAAATGAGCTAAATTAGCCTCCAATGTTA
This sequence comes from Maylandia zebra, assembly GCF_041146795.1. Classification (NCBI taxonomy): domain Eukaryota; kingdom Metazoa; phylum Chordata; class Actinopteri; order Cichliformes; family Cichlidae; genus Maylandia; species Maylandia zebra. The sequence goes on along the minus strand of NC_135176.1, from coordinate 10,817,717 downwards.
AAAATATACTGAGGAATGGCTTCAAGAATAATTGACTTTTTTGTACAAGCTTTTTAAAAATCAAGACCCTCATTAATACGTAGAATCGGTGGAATGCATAAATTATATCTGAAGAATTACCGTGGATGTGTTGGACAAGCAGCAACCGAAAGGCTTCACAGGTACCTTTGCTGGTAAAGTATTCCTACCGGGTAGAGTGTGCATTTTAAACTCTTCTGGTAAACCTATGAAAACCTCAAGGTATCATCTGAGCTGGTGTCGAGGACTGCAGGGGGGAGGCGGGGGAAGCAGAAGACGGAGAGATCAAAACAGTTTGATGATGCTCTCCCTGGACTTGCCGACTCCGACCCACTTCACTGAAATGAGAAGACGCAGGGACCAAAATTCGATTGGCAGGTTTTGGCAAAGCGAACAAAGACGTTGGCTGCAGTTTCCATCCCATTAAACTAAAGTATCTCTTTACAAACCTGGCACTTGCAGGAAGTCCTCGATGAACCGAATATAATTTTGAGCCTGCACCGGAAGCTCCTCGAAACTCCGAGCCGTCTCCGTGCTGCAGCACCAGCCGGGCAACGTTTCGTATTCCACTTTCACTTGTGTCAAAACGTCCATGTTTGCTGCAAAAGAAGCATCGTTCAGAGAAAAATCGGTCCTGGGAAATCCAGCGCACCGGCCCACAAAAACCCACTGAGCAAAAAGAAATGATAACGTGCTGTTTTTGTGCAGCTCTGGTGCCATTTTAAACAGAGGAGACCCTTCTGATTCATTAACTTCATGATTCAACTTCTTCTATTTGGCAGTACAAACAGAGAGATGAAGACGATAAAGCTGCGTCTGAACAGATTTTGACAAACTCAGGATGTTGCACTTCCTGCTGGGAAAAAAAAAAAGCTGACCCATGTGAAATAAAGACCCCCCCCCCCCCATTCACATGAAACCAGATTCTTTTCAGTAATTATATTTCTGTCAATAAAGCTGGAGTAGGCAACATGTTTCTAGGCATCTCTAACAAAAAGAAGAAGAAAAGAAAAATCTATAATAACTTTTCAGCATATTGTTGTTTAAGTGGTCTGAGTAGGAAATGTGCAAATGTAGCCTGCTAAGGGCCACAGCAGCAGATCAGGTGAATAACAAGCGAGATGTGAGATACAGGCACGATGGATGTAAGCAGAGAGCAGCCACCTCAGAGAGCATTGTTCAAATCCTGTGTGAAGTCAGGAATCAATCTCAACTTCCTTTTATGGAGCACAGTTGTGTTTGTGATTGTCTGGGTGGAGGGGTCTGGATAACTGACCAGCCATAAACAATCAAAGACTTCAAAATGTCACGCGATCAACTGTTAGACTCAAATGTATAAGGATAGCACTATTCTGAAGAATGTGTACATCCTCACATCTTTTCACATTGTTGTGACACTTGTTTCAGAAGTTACTGAGTCACAGAAACACTAAATCCTGACTTTAAGCTCTAAACTGGGCTCAAACTGTTCTTTCGAACCGTTGCATTTATACCATTTTTCTACAGATCTAGAAAACCTGGGAACATCCTACCTGGAAAACTTGGCAGAGGTTGTCCATTAACCTTATATGCCACGGCCACTTTAATCTCAGGCAGCGTGTCCAAAATGTCCAACTTCGTCAGAGCAATTCTGCAGAAAGAATTTGTGTTCAGCTTTGATCACAACACAAAGAGCACATGGTGAAACTTGCTTCTAAACATAGCAACGATGCCAGTAATTACATCAGCCAGCGAGGGAAATATTCTGAAATCGTTTGAATGTTCCTTACGCAGAGAAGCCATTGACCATGTGGGCATATCTGACCAAAATCAGGTCCAGCCAACCACAACGCCGCCTTCTGCCCGTGGTCACACCGAACTCTCTGCCTCTACTCTGTAACAGATTCCCGGTCTCCTGCGGAGCAAGAAAGAGACACACAAAGTCAGTTTAAAGAGGGGAAAAAAACAATAAATAAATGGGAGGCATATTCCTTGATTTCAAGAGGCAATCACACCAATACTGCTTGCTCTAATAACTTTACTTTGTACAGAAAGTCAGATAAACATATATTCATCTCTAGTAACACCTGCATGCACACTCCACTGTCATGCTCTCTACAGTACCGGGGATTTGCTGTAATCTGGGGGATCTGAATTGACGTAAGTTTGGCCACAATCATGCGTCTGTAACATCAGGTTGGCAGCTGACCACAGAGGCTGAGCAACTGATGATGTTACAGTCCATATTGGACACACAGTAGAAACTGCAGGAAGTAACTAGGATTTTTTTTAAAGCACAAAAAAAACAATTTGTGTCTTTTTACTCACGTTATCCTGTTCTGTTGGAAACGCACCAACACCCACACGGGTGGTGTAAGCTTTGACAACGCCGTACACTCGGCCAACATAGGACGGAGGCACCCCGAGTCCAGTGCATACGCCTCCAACGGTGCAGTTAGAAGATGTCACGAAAGGATACGTGCCTGAACAGAAAAACACCTGTTAATGTGAGGAAGCAACAAAACAAACAAAACACAACACGTCCATCATCTCAACTCAAATATTTAAAAACCTGTAGATGCTCACCAAAGTCAATATCCAGGAGAGCAGCGTTGGCTCCCTCCACCAGGATTTTCTTACTGGGTCCAGTAAGAGCTCTGTGCATGAAGTACACCCCGTCAGTTACCAGAGGACGCAGTCTCTCTGTGTATTCCTGAGAACACACACAAAAATATCACTTGATGAAAATCTATAAGACTTACCTATACTACTAAGTAAATAATCAGTTTATAGTGCTGTCATTAGAAATCATTTTTCTCAGATACATGAAAGTCCAGCAAACATGGCTGAAACCCTGACATCCCCTCCCTGATCGAAACTGGCCACAGCATGACAACAAAAAACTGAACTGTGGATAGATGAAAGTTTACAGAGGTCGGGTCAGACGGTCTCTGTAAGCTGATTTTCTTTGAATAAGTTGACCCTCACAACAAAAGGTTTAAACAGCAGAGGAGTGGGGCTACTCTGCTCACAGCCATGCACAAAGATGTTATGCAGCTATCACACTAATCAAACAAACTGGACGGGACTCAGGCACGGTACATGCTAAGATAGTCAGACTACAGGTATAGGTCCACTATCTTAGCCTTACCCCTGTTAACATCACCTGTGTTTTTCCTGCTATGAATACAATGAATATAAGAACTCCCAGTAACACAGGCAGCTAAATGAAATTCAGCCATCATTAACCTTTACACCTGTGATTTTTCCTCTTGTGATGTAGGCCCAACACCAACACCTGAGCCATATAATACCATGAAATACCTCTATGTGATAAGCAGATCTCACCTTCAACTGTTGCAGTTCGCTGTCGATGTCGACATTAAGGTTTGGGTACATGGTGCGAAAATGTTCCGCCAGCATGCGAAACCTGCAAACCATGACAAGCAGGACAGATTATTAGTTAGACACGTTAATGCATGTTTATGTGGAGCCTGTCTTTATGCAGCTGTGCTTCCACTGATTAGAGTTTTAACCTGACACACAGGAGAGAACGACTACGTTACATAAGGTTTCCATAAAAGCTTTTTCAGCTGTTTTCCATAGATGGGTGCTGCCACCTGCTGGTAGGAGATTGCATAAACTGACAATAACTGGACTAATGTGTTATAACACCTCATGTTTTGTCTGTGAGATGTTCCATTTTTTTAAAATCCTTAAAATGTATGCCTAAACTTGCCATCTGACCAATCTATGATTCAAAATCACTTAAACAGCGTTCCTGTCGGCGGCCACATTATCACGTTATGGTGAGGTGATAAGACTGTGCAACATGAGGTAGAGAAAAAACAAAGCGCTTACTTCTCCTCAAAAACTTTGAAATCTGAGACGAGGTCACAGACTCGCAGACCGTTCCGGGCAGCTTTCGAGGAGTAGGCAGGACCGATGCCCTTCTTAGTGGTCCCTAAACTGGAGCACGAATAAACACAACAAAGTCTATTAGGAAGTGCACACTAAACACAAAGTCATCCTCAGTCTTTAATGCTGTTATACTGCATGCTATTATTAACAGTCATAAAATATTTGATTTACTTTTTCCCTTCTTGCTGCTGCCTCTGCTGCTCCTGGATTCCATCAACAGCTTGATGGAAGTTGAACACTACAGGAGGACAAACGGGACTGTCAATAAGAACACGTGTGTTACTCAAAACTTTGAGGAGAAACTCTTACTCACCGATGTGGGCGCGATCTGAAATCTTTAATCTTTCCTCCCATCCTTGTAATCCTGCACAGGAAACAACGATTCACGTGGTGCAATGTTTTTACTGCAGGAAGCATCTTTTTTCTCTTCTTCTGCATTATTATTGATGCGTGCGCACACACACACACACAGACTAATAAACATTTGCTTCATGAAAAGCATAAAACCACTGAACTAGTGAGATGTTAAATGTTGAGAGTGAGAGGCGAGACAAGAGCATGGTTACCACTTTACTGTCTCACATCTTCGTTTAACACTCAGTAAACTTTATAGGCCTTTTCCACTCGAACCTACTCGGGTCCGATCTGTTTTCAGGGTTTTCCATTAGGTGCCAGGTACTTTTTTAGTACCTGCTTGGCCGGAGTTTCCAAGCAATCTGAGACAATCCGAAATTGTGACATCAGGCTGCACGCCACCAACTGGCTAGTAAGTGGCATCAGAGTCATGAGAGTGTCTCCTTAATGAAAATCAAAACTGTCATTTTTGAAACCTGACAACAAGTGAAATGGTTACACAGAAGAACACTGATCACAGAGCGTGACAAAAAAACCACAGACTGAGCAGCAGGTATATCATCGCCTCCACGTGCTCCTTTGTTGTGGCATTCGTGTCACATATAAATGACATCACGAGACTCTCGGTTACGTTGCTATAACGACTCCCCGCACATTAAGTGGTACTCAATTGTAATGGAAAATGAGTCGAGCTGAGAAGGTACTAGTGGAAAAGGGGTATTGGTGAACTGAGGACACCCACTGCACTATTTCTTTCTTTCTTTTTTTTATTTATTTCTTTTGTTCTTCCTTGCAGTGTAACTAAAGAAGAACTGGCATATATGTTGCTGCACTTTTATGCATCTTCATATTGCAGCACACCTCTTCTCCCCTTCCTCTGCAGTGGGCAGACTGCAGAGGAAGGGGAGGAATGAAACAATGCTTGTTTACAATTTTACCGGATTTTGGACAGCCGTTCTTCCTCATTTGCCTTAGAGCATTTCCAAATATTAAGGAAGGGTGAAAATGACTCAGTCTGGTGTGACAAACTGTTTTGAAGGATTTCACACATTCCTTGAGCCTTTTGAACACCTGAGTATTTATCGTAATAGCACACAAACCCAAATTTGTGACTGTCATGACAGATTTACAGTTCCAAACATTGTTCAGTTTTATCCAGTTTAATCATCATAGAGATGCAAAGGAAAAGACTATTTGCTGGAGCTGGAGTTAGTCGAGAAACTGTTTTACTCTTGTTTTATACAGTGGGGCAAAAAAGTATTTAGTCAGCCACCGATTGTGCAAGTTCCCCCACTTAAAATGATGACAGAGGTCAGTAATTTGCACCAGAGGTACACTTCAACTGTGAGAGACAGAATGTGAAAAAAAAATCCATGAATTCACATGGTAGGATTTGTAAAGAATTTATTCGTAAATTAGGGTGGAAAATAAGTATTTGGTCACCTCAAACAAGGAAAATCTCTGGCCCTCACAGACCTGTAACGTCTTCTGTAAGAAGCTTTTCTGTCCCCCACTCGTTACCTGTATGAATGGCACCTATTTGAACTCATCATCTGTATAAAAGACACCTGTCCACAGCCTCAAACAGTCAGACTCCAAACTCTGCCATGGCCAAGACCAAAGAGCTTTCGAAGGACACCAGGAAAAGTATTGTAGACCTGCACCAGACTGGGAAGAGTGAATCTACAATAGGCAAGCAGCTTGGTGTGAAAAAATCAACTGTGGGAGCAATCATCAGAAAATGGAAGACATGGAAGACCACTGATAATCTCCCTCGATCTGGGGCTCCACGCAAGATCTCATCCTGTGGGGTCAAAATGATCATGAGAACGGTGAGCAAAGATCCCAGAACCACACGGGGGGACCTGGTGAATGACCTGCAGAGAGCTGGGACCAAAGTAAGAAAGGTCACCATCAGTAACACACTACAACGGCAGGGAATCAAATCCCGCAGTGCCAGACGTGTTCCGCTGCTGAAGCCAGTGCATGTCCAGGCCCGTCTGAAGTTTGCCAGAGAGCACATGGATGATACAGCAGAGGATTGGGAGAATGTCATGTGGTCAGATGAAACCAAAGTAGAACTTTTTGGTATAAACTCAACTCGTCGTGTTTGGAGGACGAAGAATACTGAGTTGCATCCCAAGAACACCATACCTACTGTGAAGCATGGGGGTGGAAACATCATGCTATGGGGCTGTTTTTCTGCCAAGGGGACAGGACGACTGATCCGTGTTAAGGACAGAATGAATGGGGCCATGTATCGTGAGATTTTGAGCCAAAACCTCCTTCCATCAGTGAGAACTTTGAAGATGAAACGAGGCTGGGTCTTCCAACATGACAATGATCCAAAACACACCGCCCGGGAAACAAAGGAGTGGCTCCGTAAGAAGCATTTGAAAGTCCTGGAGTGGCCTAGCCAGTCTCCAGACCTCAACCCCATAGAAAATCTGTGGCGGGAGTTGAAAGCCCGTGTTGCTCGGCGACAGCCCCAAAACATCACTGCTCTCGAGAAGATCTGCATGGAGGAATGGGCCAAAATACCAGCTACTGTGTGTGCAAACCTGGTAAAGACCTATAGTAAACGTTTGACCTCTGTTATTGCCAACAAAGGTTATGTTACAAAGTATTGAGTTGTATTTTTGTTATTGACCAAATACTTATTTTCCACCCTGATTTACGAATAAATTCTTTACAAATCCTACCATGTGGATTCATGGATTTTTTTTTCACATTCTGTCTCTCACAGTTGAAGTGTACCTCTGGTGCAAATTACTGACCTCTGTCATCATTTTAGGTGGGGGGACTTGCACAATCGGTGGCTGACTAAATACTTTTTTGCCCCACTGTAGTTGTGGTGCAAACACTCTTTCAATACAGTCAGAAGACATTCAACACACATGTTCACTGCACTATTTCTGAAACGCTGTCAGCCAGTTTGGAGCCTCCTAATTTCAATAAGCTCTAAATGTTTTCAGATCTGTTAGGAAGGCCAGTTTTATCTCCTAGCCTCTTGATACGAAAGCCATGCTGCTGGAATACATGCAGCATGTGCTTTTGCAGCATCTTGCTTCAACATCCAAGGCCTTTCCTGAGAAATCTCATTTAATGCTGATCTTATTCAGCATTAAATAGGGAGAGATACTCATACCATCACAGATATCAGCTTATTATCAAATGATGGCATTCCTTGTGTATCTGCAATTTTGAAAACTGGCAAATGTTACAAAAAAATAAAAAAATCACTCTGGGAAGCAGTTTTTATAGCCAGAAATGTTACTAATTAACATAGCTGGTTGTGAAATAAGCAAGTTAATTAGTACAATGTTGTTTTTAATATTACACAACACCATCTCACCGTTTCAGATCCAAAATAAATCCAAAAACAAAGATATATAAGGGTTCGTCTCACTCTTATTTATTTATTTTTTAAATATTATATAATGCCATTTTACAATACGTCCCAGTTTTGTTTTAATAATACAAATATCTTTTTTTTTTTTGGGGGGGGGGGGGGGGGGGGGTTAAATCTACCCTGAAATGATCCTTTATGCTGTGACACTGTACCTTTGCCTTTACGCAGATTCTTTTCGGCCTCCTCAAACAGTCCCGGCAGGTGTATCACCACTCCGTTACCTGTAAGGTGAAACTGAACTTTTAACAAGCCTCGTATAACTCATCTTATACACTTTAGCATCAAGTGTTCCAGTGTGGGAAACAAACTGCTCATGTTTTCCCTCAGCTTTTGTTTGGATGACATCTCAGTGCACCCCTCTCCCAGTTTCCTGTTTTTACAGTAAGCCTACTGGAAACAAAAGCTATTAAAAGCATGACATCCAAACAAAACATACAATAAAGAGATGAGGAATGGAGCACAACAGCACACTGTACATGGTTTAATTCCTGTGGCTGTAAAACTGCACTGACTAGGAGGTCTTTTTATTATCTAGACGAGCCTTAATAACACAGGATCTGGGTAATGTCCTTAACAGCGTGAAACAGACGGACTGATAAGACTGTCTGCCTGTCTGCGTATGACGTTCACTCTGATAAAGGTGATTATTAATGCGTTATAGCATCTTCATCACGCTTCACCATCAGCGAGACTTTCAAAACTCAAGGCTCGCCCTTACCAATGAATGAGATGGCCTTCTTGTTGAGCACCCCACTGGGCAGCAGATGGAAGTCGTACTCCACAGAATCCACAACCACGGTGTGACCTGCATTGTTTCCTCCCTGTGAACACAACATAACATCCATAACCTGCTCACAGCATAAGACCGATACAATGTTGTGTTGTGGTAAAACATGTTCAGTGTGAACAAAGGGTTAAAAGCTCCTGTTCCTGTAGGCGCTGTGTGGCTTTAACAAAGTAAACAATAGCACTTTTATTCGTAGGTGCGTCATTCCATTATATAATGTCATGTTCACGGTCATTTGTCTAACTCTGTAAAACTGTATGGATTTCGAAGCACCACATTAGATTACAAACGACAGTACTTAGGTAGTAGTGCTCGTTAGCGCCATAGCAGCTCTACATCCGGGGAGGTCAGCCAAGGTTGTTGACGTCGGTCATGAATATTTAACTGCAGCTAAACGGTGACGAGGCTCTCCATAGCCCCGCGTTATATTCACAACAAGCCCAAGAAAAGTGTAAGAAGTGGTGTGTTTAAGGGTAAAAGGTCACAAAAGATCGACAGCGTAGCTTGGTACCTGGCACCTGCACACAATATCCGCATCCATGGCGAGTAAGTCCACTACTTTGCCTTTTCCTTCGTCTCCCCACTGCGCTCCGAGCACGACGGTCACTTTGTTCTGCGGCTCCTTCGGAGTCCTGAGTGGGTGCTCCTGCGGGACACCCTCCCGCGGTCGCTTAACGACCGGCTCCCCGTTCAGGGACGTGCTCTCCCGACCGTTAACGTTAGCCATGCTGCTTTCGGATGCCATGCTGCTGCCCCTCTTCCCGCAAACCGGAAAATCGTATTGGCGCGTTCTCTCGTCTACGGGAAGTGCTCGACTTCCGCTTTACGGGACATCCTCTTTTAGCTTTACTTTTTCTTCCCCCTGAAAATAAAACATACGTGTTCACACATAATTATTATCAGTATCTATCATGTCAATTTATGCTGACTAACTGCTATATAAACGCCTTGTCGGTCAGTTAAATTGTTTTTTTTTGGTGTCTAATTTAAAAGTAACACACTCACTGATCTCCACTTCCGCTATCAAAGGTTTTTTTTCAACATTCGTGAGTTTCTTTTTAGTGTATTCTGTTTTTTTTTTTTACTTTACTTTTATTGTATTTAACTCATCAGTTGGTAATTTGAGTAATAAATTAAAGTTCCCTTTTAAAACTGCAATAGAGAGCAATTCAGTCAGAGGCACAGCAGAGGGCACCAGTGAGCAAGTCATCTGAGAACACTGAAAGACTAAATTAATTATTTACGTTGTTGCACTGTCAGTATCTACGAAGCTGTGTTTTTAAAAGAAGAAAAACGCAATAATAAATCTAAAAATATACAGCAAACCTAGGTTCCTATTTTTGTTCTATAAAGACAGTACATGCATGTGTCTGATCTGCCACAGGGAAACTTACATTGTTGAAATAATAAATAAATAAAATCGCGCCAACGTTGGTTTGATGTCAGGAAGGATAGCTGGACGTTATCCACAATAAAATCTTACACATATGTTTAAGAGATAGCATATTGTGTTGGCTCAGTGTGACTGCTGTCAGAAAATATTGGAAATTACGTGCGCTGCTTGCTTCATTCCTTAAGTCAAAATGGCGGATGTTGTAAAGTGGCTCGTTGTGCTGTGACTTCCCAAAGACTAATATAGAGGTATTTTACTACAACAGAGAGTAATACAGAAGTTTACAGCACGAAATTCACACTGGATTCATTTTAGCCTGTGTCACAATTCCCCCCTCATATAAGCCACCCCAAAAGAGCAGGAGTTCACTGATCAACCACCACATTCAGACTCTAATATTGTAAAGACCCCCACACCTTGCTGTGGTGCTTGGCACAGACCCTTTGGATCCTTATGTTGTGGGGTGGGGACTGTGTGGACTGAGCTAGTTCCAGCAGGTCTCACAAAAGCTCGCTCAGAATCTGGAGAGTTTGTAGGTCGTGAGTCGATTTCTTTTTGCGCCCTGCTGCTGGGGGATGGCTCTGTTGGGGAGTGCATGATTGTCAGGATAGTCTGCAACACTGTGGTAGTAGGCACTCCAGCTCATGTCACTGTTAGTTTCTTGCTGCACATATCAGTTCAACTATCAACAGAAACAAACGGGTGCACTGAAGTTTATTTTCTGGAGTACAAGTTTAAATACTTCCATATATTTTAAATATATATATTCATTTTGCACAGTTAGTCCAATACTCTACTACTGCAGATGTAGCCATTTTCATTTTATTGATGTAAGTGAAGTATTTAAAAAGAAAAAACTATAATATATGCTTGTTGGAATTTATACGTGTCAGTATTTATCTCTTGCTGAAGTGTTAGGCACCATGTGAGGTTAGTATAACTGTAATTTGCTGGCAATATGCTTGCATAACGGCAATAAAGATCATTAATCTTCCCACATCTGTCTTATCTGTGCAACACTGTGCAGCACAGGGACAACAACATTTCTTTTAAGCAGGAATTTCTCTGATCATCACTGCATCATAACCCCCTGATAAAAACAGGCAGAGCTGATGGTAGCTTACCTTTTTACCTCAGTTAAAGTCAAACAAGACTCCTCCTGCACTGCCTCACACTGTATTATGAGGAGCAGTCGAAGATGGCTGAATGTCATGAACACACAAACTCTCTGATAAGAATTCATTGTGTTTTATTTATTAAAAATATCCAATACAACATTTAAGAGTTCCACAAACATGCAACATATTTAAAACGGTGCATTCAAAAAGTGAACATCCTTTGTTTAAGGATGATTGTTATAATAATCCATTTGCCTGGAGGTTGTATTTTAATTAAGAGGACATTATATAGCTCCCTGCCACATTATATATTATGAAGACATTCATTATATAATTTCCAATATGGAAATCACTGATTTATGACAGGTTTTTTAGTAGGGTTAAATTTATCTGTACTACTTGTTGCCAGTTTAATTTACAGGCATGCAGACACATCAGGTTCTGCACTGGTCCAGTGTCACATCAGCACTTTTGCACTGAGCTTACTTCCTCTTTGCAGTTAGTATCATTGTCCTGTAATGATAAGTAGATCATAAATATATTCGTGCAATATGCTGGCGCACTTTCAGGGTGAGCTCGTCATTTACAATTTCACTGTTTGAGGTTACAGGTGGTTATTTGAATAGACCATCAGTGCAAAATGAGAGACTCGCTGAGCAACACAATAAGGCTTTATTCACCGTATATGCTTTTCTTCAGCAATGCCATCTTTAAAAAAAAAAAAAAAAATCACAAAAAAGTCACAGTTTATTTATTAGTGAAGGCACGTGGGAGATAAAACCGTTGTGTACCTGTATACGCTCAGCAGGACGAACGCGGCAGTGGCCTACAGAACTGACAGGCAGAGGCTGGAAATCACTGGCTGTCAATTCATAGGTCATCACCTTGTGCCCCATCTCTCTTTAGCTACATATCGATCTTTCAAAGATGCAGTAACCCACACTCACAAAAAAAGCAGAATGGAAAATAAAAGCAATTGCGTGCTGGCTTCTTGTCGTCTTTGGTAGATCTCTGCAAGTAACAGCACCTCCACTGGAACTGACACAGCTTCCACATGGAGTTGCTGTTACATCCAGCAAGCACCAGAAGGCTCGTCGCCGATGATAAACAGCACGAGGCTGATGAACAAACCTGTCTTTGGATCAGGGTCCAGTTTATTGAAGAGGAGAGAAGCACCAAAAGAGAGCCCAGAGGTGGACTCAGCATTTGGACTCGGAGGCAGCTGCTTTAGTAAGAGAGGAGTCTCCTCTTGCAAGTGACTTTGACCTGGCAATTTCCTCCTCCCAGTTTTTATAACCTGAAGTAAACGGCATCATTGCTCACGCTGCTCCAACAGCATGTCCAAAGGGCCAAGGCCTGTAGAGATAACACAGATTTTATGGCAGCTGTCAACATGAGGGCTTTCAATGTGTGAGTAAAAGGGTGTGTCTGACCTGTGTACCTGCTATCCTAGCATTTCCTGCTTGCGCCTAAATGAGTCTTCTAATAACTATCAAGTTCTTACTAAGTAATTATGAGGATAAATCTCAAACGTCAGATTACCCAGTTTGACTTTAATCAAGTTGGTTTTAGGTCTTGTAGTAAACGTAAGTAAAAGTAAGTTTCTTTTTCACCCTGCCTTGTTCAGCTTGCAGGGTTATGTCTGTGTAGACTTTGCCTTGTAGTAAAACTGCACAGAAAAAAGAAAAGAAAAGAAAAACAGAACAATAAAGCAATTCAAAGACCAGCAGTTACACTTAGACCAGCTGCTGTTCTTGTACTTGGTTTGTTTTAATTGTTTTGAACGAATCAATCAGACTGCACTAAATTGCTTTCAAGCAGACACATTAGCATTCATTTGAAAACAGCACGTGTCTCTTCTGATCACTGATCCAAACAACGATCCAGTGCTTACACTACATTTAGTTATGTTCTGAAGGTATAAACGTAGGAAGGATGAAGCTGGGTCTTGCCTGGTCATTGCTTGGTTTTGTTTTGTTATTGTGACTGAAAAAACAAACAAAAAATAAGTCATACTCACCTTCTCGCTCAACGGGGCGCAGTGGATTTCGCAGAGGAGGCCAAAGGTTTGAGCAGCAGGGTGTCGTGACACACAGAGCCAGCGCTGGGAGCAGCAGAAAGCGGGTTACAGCCAAGACGAGTAGAAACTCAGCACACGGGACCGACACAGGTGAAGTCACACCTTCGTGGATACTGACAGTGCATGGTTTGGTTTTTTAAGACGTAAATGTCAGCAGTGACAGCAGAGAAATGGCAACGAAGCAGAGCGGCCAGTTTATGAGATCAGGAGTTGGTGCAAAGTTAATTATTATACTCGCAGTCAATATTTAACAGGCCCAGCGCCCGGCCCCTCTGTCCAACATCCTGATTCCATACTGAGTGGCACGGAGGGTAGGGCCAGTGTCAAGCACATCTCTTTTGTCGCCCTGCACAAAATATGTATTCACTGCCTCAAATGGCCTGCGAAATAAAATAAAAAACGAAACCCTCAGAGAACTGGGCTTTCTCTGAGTTTGAAAAAGCTCAGCTCTTGTGAGCCTCTATCTTAAAGGATTGTTTTAACAATAGCAGTAGTAACAATAATAGGATGGGGTGCAATGTACATTTACTGTTTTTCTCATACATGCATACAAACACACACACCTAAGCACACTTAGTGGAATAAGCAGTAATGTAGCTGAGAAGTATGAAGCAATAGCAAGAGGAATCAAAATACTGTGGAGTGTAGCAACAGAGCCAGGCTGAACAACAGGACAGTAAAAGGCTGATTAAGCAGTGCATTAAAGATTGGAAGAGGGCACTTTGATGCATTGGAGAAAAACAGCACGACATGTGACACAAAGCACTGATACTAAAAGTAGCACACAGCGATGCTTTAAAGTAGCTGCTCAACACGTGCCAGTACAACCACATCTCTGAATGAGGTTGAGATATTGTGTAAAAGTGGTACTGCATTCAACGTAAAAACAGCACAAAGACAATTGAATTTGGTTCACTTTAATTCGTCTCAGATGTTGTTCCTGGGATCTGCTGAGCTAGGCGAGTGGCTTCAGCAGATCCCAGAAGAGTGCAGTGCCCTCAAGCTCCCAGGCCTCCGGTGGAGGACCTGAGCTTGAAAGGATAAAGACCGGCTGCAAGGCCGAAAGGGGAAATCTTTTTTCATGAAATATATATAGCACCAAACCAGTGCCTCGGATTACTTTAATTTGTAAAGTAAGGATCTTACCCCAACAATCAGACGATCCTCAGTGAGTAAGCACTTGGCGACAGCGGGAAGGAAAAACTCCCTTTTAACAGGAAGAAACCTCTGTTTGTAGTGGCTGTCCTGAAATGCCACGTTTTTCTGAAAAACAAAGAAGCTGTTCATCCGTTCAGCTCAGACATACACGTCTATATCTTGATAAATATATGTATACAAAAATATTAATAACTAAAAAATACATTTGCTGAAATTAAGAGGCTTGAGCCGTGTGTGACATGGTTAACTGTCAATATCTAATGCTTTCCCAGTGTCTCGTTGCCCTCGTCACAACGTTTCTCGAATGTGATGCTTGAATGAAAGTCAAAATGACCTTTTATACTTTTCCCTCAGCAGTTAAATGTTGTGCTATATGGTCTAAATGCAGAGTTTAAATAATGCAAAGCACTGTTTTTACTTCAGTTACACACTGTCCCGGATCTTTTCAAAGACAGGCTTGTAAGTCACACTCACGTCCCCTGCATTTTTGCATCCATCTTTACTTGATTAATGACTTAATACCTTTTATGACATCTAACAAGGGAAAACAATCTTGTTATGGTTACCAATCAGATCCATATTAACGCCTAGTGATGATCAGCAGGAAAAGCAGCTGGTGCTCTGCTGTTTTTCTCCTCCTTTCATGGGAGCCACTGTTTTAATGTTCCCACTATGCAAAACAGCGCAAACTCCCTGAAAAAAGTAAAAGCAAATGTGTATCAATCATCTTTTATTTTAAGTAATGGCATTTTGTGCCTCTTTTATTCATGCACTTGGCCTATCTTATCTCAGACATTCAAGAGATTGCTCCACCTGAGTGCAGAGTCCAGTGTCTCTAAGAGGGAGAATATGTGCACAGCATTAATCTTCCACATTGATAAGTCGTTTCTTGTTCCTCTGAATCGACTTTGGTCATAATCATTTGAGGTGCAATTTAAAGCAGATAGCGACATCAGTTTACTGGGCATAAAATGATCTCACGTACAAGGTCACATGCAGAATCTTAGCTGAGATTGGTGTGGTGAGGACAGTGATCTCACTTCAGAAATGATTGACTCCATCGGGGTTATTGATGTTCTTTCAATTGTGCCAGTTTTTCTTACGAATATGTCAGATTTTAAAAGAAAATACGTAGCTCTGGGTTCGAATGTCTCCTTTTGATTTGTTTTCTCTATGTTAAATCTGGACTAGGTTTTACAGTTTGATATCTTGCTTTAGGTTAATTACCCTCAGAGTTTTGCTGGACTTTGGTTGACTTGTGCCAAACATGTGACAATCCCCGGAACAGCCGGAGAACTGCACGAAAAGGTTCTGAAAACCTATTGCTTATTTATCTCCCTACTATGACTCACAGTTTCTCTTATGTTCCAGAGTTTAGCTTATTTATGCTTCTTATCTGTGTACTTCCTGCTCCTTTGGAAGGTGGCAAAGCTCAGTTGGACAAAGGCGATATCTGCTACTTCAGTGGCCCAATCAGGGTTTGAAACAGCATTCGAATGAAATCAGATTAGCGTTTATGGCCTGTTTGACCATTGCCCACCAAATCTGATCAAATCTCGCCACAAAGATCTAGATTAGTGATACACTCCTAAAACAGAACACCCAGTGCACACTGTGTACTGCTCTAACGATACTATATGTTTTTAAATGCTGACTGATGCTCATTTAGTCATTAATATTTAATGATACTTTAAGTGGCTTCAAAAGTGTTGAAGGTCTTGAATGAACTTGGATTATTTGATAACAGATTTTTAAACCTAAAGAATGCACATGTAAAGAATAATGTATTCTAATTATTTTTATTATATTTATTTGTTGATTCGGTGCATGCTATATCTAGACTGCATACGAAGATGGTGACCACTTCTTGGTCTAAAAAATGAAGCCATTAGCTTTGAATTGCCTCAAACCTGCCTTTTTTGTAAATGGCCAGGAGGGGGCGACTCTTCTGGTTGCGACATTTGTGACCTCAGTAAACTCTACGTTGACTTCATGGACTCAGTCCATTCATCCATCCATCCATCCGTTTTCCTCTGCTTATCTGGGGTTGGGTCATGGGGACAGCAGCCTAAGCAAAGAAGCCAAGACCTCCCTCTCCCTGGCCAACACCTCCAGCTTGTCCAGAGGAATACCAAGACATTCCCAGGCCAGCCGAAATATATAACCTCTTTCCAGTGTAGCTTGGGTCTGCCCTCGGTACAGCGTCTACATCACTGCAGCCGCAGCACCAATCCATCTGTCGATCTCCCGCTCACCTCACTTGTGAACAAGACCCGAGATATTTAAGCTCCTCCACTCGGGGTGGAAACTTGTCCCGACGCAGAGTGGGCTGAGAACCATTGCCTCAGATTTTCAGGTGCTGATTTTCATTCCCACCACTTCACACTTGGCTGCGAACCACTCCAGCGTGAGTTGGAGGACACCACCTGTTAAAGCCAACAGAACAACATCATCTGCAAAAGGCAGAGATTAGATTCTGAGACCACCCAAGTGGAATCCTTCCACTACTTGGCTACACCTAGTAATTCTGTCCCTGGTGAAGTCCAACACCCACCGAGAACGACTCTGACTTATTGCCGGCTATGTTGACCATGCTCTTGCAACAGTTGTGTAAGGATCAAATGGCTCATAGCAACTTCCACACCAGGCACCAACCACCTTGTGGCTGCAGCTCAGTGCAGCAGATTAAGCAATTTAATGTGGTCCATTAAGACTCAATGTCCCTTTGAATTGCTTTGACAGCTTTTCAAAGAGACGTTGAAGGAAAGAGTTGCCAGGGGAAAGAGTTGAAGATCTTGCAGACTGGGGCGTCTAGCGTTCTCAGCACACCCTCACTATGCATTTAGCCGCCACAGATCTGTTGAACAGAACATCAGAAATTAATCTATTTTAACAGTAGAGGATCATGTGATGTCTCCTGACATCTCATGAAAACAATCAGAAAATTCTGAAATAATAATGTATAATTTTATTTAATTATAGTTATAATAATTTATGCAGAGGTATTTCCATTCAGACAGACTGCAGAGAGCAGTTTTTTGCTCCTGTCCAGTTTTCCAAAATCCCAACTGCATAGTGCCAAATGTAGACGATGCTGTGGGCCAGAAGAGGAAAGGGAGTGACGGCTGTACCACACACTTTTTGACTGTGCACCCATCTGACAGCAGACGCTCTCTGCAGGTAGACAGGTGCACACTTCCACCCCTGAACCATGATTACCCCATGAGAAGTAACCTTAATTACAAGAAGTTGTATTCTGACATTTAGTGCCCTCTATTGGTGACCAGCATGCTGTGCACGAGAAAAAAAACAGGCCTCTGGCTCAGATTACCTTCCTGAGCTGAAACCATTATGTTTTCATGAGAGCAGGGAGCCATTACACTGAATGACACACTTCAACTTGTGCATTTTACTTGGACGTGTGATAAAGTTTCCATTCATAAACGTGACGCCAGCTGCACACTACGAAGGACGCTGCCTTTAAAACTCATCGCCTCTTGTTTCTCAAAGTACTTCTCGCCTCGGTGTCCTCGACCCTCACGTCTGAATCCAATCAAATGGGAGAGACCTCTCATTTCCTTTTCATCCTGCTGTGTTATTGAGACAAAATGTCTTCTGTATTCATGAAGGGAGCCTTCATAACCCATCTCCCTGAGGCTTGATGAAATCTTTCTCCTCTTAAACTAGATGCGCCTCTTCGTGCTCATCCCCGTCTATTTATTTTCTTGCGTAAATCTGTAATTTAGTCCTCCGCCTCCGTGGCCTTTTCTGGTAAAGTGTTTTTGCACTAGCCTGAATGCTTTTTATCTGGGGGCGGGTAAAAAAAAGTCAAGCAGACTTTTCTGTTTAACAGTGATGCTTTGTCTTGTAATTCATTTGGCCTGGGAAGCAGCTGTCATGGCCAATAACATCCCATAAGAGCTTCTAGATCGGATGAAAATGTTCCAAGAGGAGAACTTTGAAGCACCTTATGAGACATTTAACTGTTAAATCGGTGATCTCCATGAAAAATTGTGCTGAACTTGGTTTTGTGCTGGAATTGGCTTTGGGATCAGTGGATATTCTCTTTGCAATTTGTTGCTTCTTTCCGTTCAGCTTGTGACAGTTTGCTTTTGGCATGTTCGTTTTACCCACTTTATAATCTTTACCAAGGAACATCCAGTTTTCCAGACTTATTGTTCACCGCAGTTTCATCATCTGCCAGCTCATACTCAGATCCTGCACTGACGCTGTCATCGGGACTTTGTGTGTGCCCAAAGTAAAAACTACTATAAGTACCTAAAGATCTTTGATTAGTGTGATGTCATACTGAACGTGATTCAATATGACATTGTAGCCAAAAGCTGTTTTCACAAATCTTAAAATATGACTAGATTATTCAATTATTTTGGCTCAGAAAAAATGCAACAAGAAGATGAGTGTGGTATCTACATGTAGGTCAGATGGATCCTTTCATGATGTCTGGATCATCAAGTTACAGACCCCTGGGACAAATGTTTGCTAGTCCCTGCCCAGCTTGTTTTGATGATCAGACTTCTTTTCTGTCTTCAATAATCAGACATAACATGCAGGATTGTGGACACACGTGTCCTCAGAATAGCTCCAAATTGAGAGCATTGCACTTTAATGAGTCAATAAAAGCTCTAAAGTACCAGAGTCAGAGCCTTTTTTTAAATATAACAATTATATTCTAATGTATGTGTTTGTGCTTGCACATGCACCTGTTGCTGTCGTGTCTTCTTTTGTTTCCCCCCCTTTCAGTGCTTCTTGACAGCTCCGCAGCGAGTGCTGAAAAGATAATGAAACAGAGCTCAGAGAGGTGAGTTATTGAGGATATCCTGAACTTCTGTCTGTAAGTGCTCCTGTTTTTGCTGCTGTTATCCACTGTTAGCTGCTATTAGTGAAACATTCTTTGAAGTAGCTCAAATAATGTTGGATTTAGACACTTAGTGAATAAACTCTCAAAACTGATCTGAGAAGTGAATCAAACTGTTAATCCCAGGGGAAGTGTTGGTATATAACCAGTTGTTGTTTAGCTGTTGTCAGAGGGAGGGTCAATTATTTAATCTGCTGAAAATAAATGAGCATATCTGTGTTAAAAAGTCACAACTTGTCATCTATATGTTGGTCGTGGTCTCTTTTCTGCACATTTTCATTTCTTCAGCAAAGACAGCCTTACATACAGTAATGAAACATGGGTATGAGAATTCATATGTGGTGTCTGAGGTGACAGTACAAATCTAAAAGCCTCGTCCTTTGTATACTTAAAGGATTCATTGTTCATGCCTGTGTATCCCAGTACATAATGTTTTTGTACAACCCCCCATGACCATATGAGATCTGACCAGGAGTTGCTTTGATGAACCAGTTAAACAAACAAACCTAAGATTGCTCTCAGCTGAGGCACTCGGATGTGTGGACTGGAGAAAAGCAACAACAAAACCTGACATCACAATGTTTTCATCCAATACATGACTTGGCATCTTGATAAGTGCTTATTCTCCACCTGAGAATTTGATTTGGAAGAATTTAATACATTCAGTACTCACACTGCTCAGCCGGGACATGATGTACATTTTCCAAAAGCATCATCAACTGAATACTGTTTTCCTGGTGAAACATTTATTTCATCTATCATTTACACTAATTTAACCTACACAACAACAAAACAAATCAGAAGTTCCACATTAATCCTACCAGAAGGATTCAAATAAATTATCTTTCAGTTACAAAAGAAAAAACATCAATTTGCTTTAAAAAAAAGAAAAAGAAAAGACTTCAAAACTTTATTCAGCAGATAGTACGCAGTAAAAAGGACTCAAATTTAATCCATAAGAAGATGTTATGCACCTGTAGTGACAACCGGTTTAATGTGTTAGAAAAGTGAGTTTATTATCATTTGGGGGGATAAATGAGTCATGTACAGTTTGATCGTGTCATTGTGAATCATTGAGTGCTATTCACAGTTCTTTGATCAGCATCTACTGAAACTGAAGTGTCAATAGCTACTTTCAAGTAACACATTAGTCACATATAAACAGAAAGACTTAAACGCACGGACAACATTCATCTAAAAAACATTGACAGCTAGTGTCCAGATTAGGACTCCTCTCTGATTGGAGTGCATCCCGAGAAAAAACTGTTCTGGAAACTCGTCAGGAGTCGTTTCTTCTTCTTGAGGAAGCTGACTGTTGTTTTGTCCTCTTCATCATCGTTGTCCTCCTGCTCTTCCTCTGCCACCTTCAAGTCTGCGGTGGTGTGTCCCATATCTCCAATTTCTTTTAGCACCTAAAATAGTAAATGAGCACAACACTGTTAGCTGGTTATGCAACATGCAAGACATAAACAGTCTAAGTTTACTCTCGATTTTAAGTGTCAGGATGTTAAAAAAAAAAAAAAGTCTTCTTACTTAAATACAACCTCAGATGAACAACACCCAGTCATTTAACAAAGACAAAGAAAATCCAGAAGCCGTTTGTGGAAAACTGCAAAAATGCATCCCATGATTCAACAGTTTATAGAACCACCTTCTTTCCTAAATGACCTTATTAGCCTCTCACATCGTAGGTCCCCTCCTTTTTTGCTGATATGCTGCGTTTGGTTTTCTCCAAACGTGGTGCTGTGTATCATCACCAAACATCTCCACTTTGGTCGTGTCTGACCACAGGACATTGTTGCAGAAGTCCTGTGGTTTGTTCAGACAAAACTCTGTAAAGCTAAACTGTGATGCTGTGCTCTATTTAGAGAGAAGACACAAACAAGCCACACTGTTTTTTCTTCCTTTTCATTTAGCTGAAGCTGGTAGAGTATGAAGTAGCTCTGGTTTTTTTTTAGTAGTTCCTCTGAGCACTGCACAGTCTTACTGTGGGATGGATTTGCTGGCACGTCCACTCCTGAGAAGACTGGCAACTGCCTTGAATATTTTCCAGGACTTCAGGTTGACCTTGTGACCCTTTCCAGATTGATGGGCAGCAACAATTGTTCTCCAAGATCATTGATGACGTCTCTCCTGCGTGTGCTAGCATACACCTGAATGACCAGAGCTGCAAACTGCCTAAACGTCTGCTTTCAGAGGAGCTCTCACCTACTGATAATCCAATAATCAACTCAATTTGATTATCAGCACCTGGATGCTACTTACACTCTTAATTCCTCTGGAAACTGTACAGGTGCACTTTTCACAAAAAACTTTGGCATTTTGACATTGCTAAAAAAACAAAACAAAACAAAAAAACCCCAATAAGGTGCAGTATCCCACGTGTTCATCTCTCGTTGTACTTAAATCATTTAGACCCTCTCAAGGATCAGATCCTCCCCTCCTTATCTTGATACTTAAAATCTTAGAACTGATGATTTATACGACTGTAGCAGTTTTTTCTCGCTGCAATTCTATATTTCTACAGTTGAGTTGCCTCATTGAATGAGAAAACTAATGTTAACTAATGTAACTGAGAAATATGTTTACATTCACTCACACGCAGCCTTGGTACAAAGTCCTGTGCATGCCAGTCAACTCTTGTTCTTACCTTTTTTGTGGGAGTGCAAGACGGCGGCTTGAAGAACGTATTGTTGCCTGGACTGGAATCCTGAAGAGATAGAGAGTCTCGGGAAGTGCTTTCTGTGGAGCTTGCATCCTGAAATAATGAACAGTCCCAAATTCAGAACAATGCTCACTGATAGAAATATGCTGGGCAGTGAAAGCCAGACCTGACTACACAGAAACACACCTCTTAGGCTAACATTCACTTCAGTTCTGAGTCTTATTTTCACTTCTTAGGTTTTCAATCATTTTCATTATGAAACAACATGTTTATTGTATAATACACACTATAAAAATCCATCCCAGAAGCGTGCAGGAAATGGCCTGAAATTAAACTGACAACCAAACACTGTGGGGATCCAGTTTTACTCTTTCACTGCATTAAAAAAAATACATGTTTCTAGTACATCAGGCCAGACTTCGGTGGCTGATCTCTAAACTCTTTGTGATGCAATTAATGAGTAAAACTGGAGCCCTGCAGCATATGAGCTTTTATTCTCTTCTAAAGCAGTTAGTAAAAGTTCATTTTAAGCACATTTTTCATACATGAAACTGGTGTGAAATCTGATTCTTATATATTTCTACCCCAAAAGCTAAGAGTGACTGCTATGCTTGTGCAGCTCTAAATCTGCACGGAAATCTTACATCTACACCAACAACCCATTATTTATCCCAAATTAAGAACAGGGAGCAAGAATGAGGAAAAACCTGCCTCAGCGGGCACCTGGTTATCCATATTTCGACACTTCTCGTGATCACATTGGCAGTTCTCCCCACATGTCATCTTCCCTTTGCGGCACCTGCACTGCTTGTTGCTGCAGCGACCTTTACACGCACACTAAAAGAAGAGAAACCAGGTTCATAGGCCTTCTATCCTGATGCAAACAGTTTCATTTCTGTTTTGGTCTGAAATATGTGACATTTTCAAAGAAATGACATGATGATAAGATGCACATGATTTGTTTTCACTGTGGACAGTCTGTTTCTATAAGATCAAGGAGTTCAATTCAAAAAAAGTGCCAGACTCCTCTTCCCGTCTTACCCCGGTTTGTTTTGGTTTCTTTGAGACTCTGCGTCCTCTCTCCTGTTTCTCAGGTCGCCACTCTTCCGTTTCCTCCTCGTTTTCGTCCTCGCTGGGTGACATCAGCTCTTCGATGTTGATGGTCGCATTCAGCTGCGCTTTAGCTGTGGTAAAGCGCCTTGATTTAGGCTACAGAGAAAGCACCATGTTATGTTCAAATAATCATAAATTGAAGCTACTTCAAGTAAATCTGCAAGAAAAACTTACCTTTGGAGGGACGTACTCAAACGAATCATCTGGGTTGTTTTCTTTGTTGGTTTTAGGCACAAGGATTTTCTTCTCACTTGCCAGGTGCACCATTGAGAGTTTCTGCAGACACGGGCAGGTTTAGGTTAGTCATATAACTTAGGTGAAGAGAATTGCAATGCTTTTTTTTGCTTTTCACTATTCAAACCTGCACTGCAGAACTTTTATTTCTTCCTTCTGGCAGTGAGTGAAATTACACAAATACTTTCTTTATGACAGGGTTTCTTTTCATCTAGGCAAACACTTTTTTCAACATTTCCAGCATACAGGTAGTAACTGTAGTCTACTCTGTCTCCACTGCAGCACTTAGCGCCCTCGTCAATAACAATCAAAGACTAGTATGATGCAAAATATGTAGAGATAAGGACATAATCAGGATTGCATGAACGTCTTTAGGGGGGCCTTAAATAATTCCACTTAATTTTATTTATAAAACACCAAAATAACAGTCACCTCAATGCGCTTTATATTGTAAGGAAAAACCCAACCATAGTAGAGAGAAAACCCGAGTAATCAGAAATTTCCCTTTTGAGCAAGCACTTGGCAACAGTGGGAAAGAAAAACTCCCTTTTTAACAGAAAGAAACCTCTGGCAGAGCCAGGCTCAGGGAGGGGCCGCCATCTGCTGCAATTGATTGCTTTAAAAAATTAATAAGAGAAAACACTCAGACTGCCATACTTAACTGGCTGAACAACTGGCTAGTCATGACAACAGAAATATAATGACATTGGAGGGAAAAAAAGAACAACAACAACAAAAAACACCATTACCCGTCTGTACTCTTCATTCTGCTCCACCAGTTTCTGGTTCTGCTCGCTTAATTCCCGTAGCTTTTCAAGCTCTTCCTCCTATAATGATATTACAACATAAGCTCTGGGCACAACTCTGCATTAATTAATTAAAACAAAGAAAGCTAAAGTTAATTAAACCACAAACGGCTGTAAAATCTGTCCAGACAAACCTGAACATTGAGGCGCTGCAGGAGCTCCTTCTCCTTTGAACTCTCCTTGATGGTGAATTTTGTTTCGTCTGAATCTTCACCGATAGGTTTGTTCTGAAGCTGGTTAAGGAGGTAAAGAACCTGAAGAAACAAGGTAGAAAGGTAAATATATGGAGCTGCGACAGGTCAATATTTTTGAGTCTAAAGCGAGCCCATCTATGAAGCACCTTCTCTTGATGCCTCTGCTCGAGTTCAACCAGCTGCTGCTGGTGCTCCATGTCCATGGTGGACATGACATTTCTCTCTTCAGCCAGCATCTTCCTTAAGTCTTGTGCATTTGCCTTTTCCTGTGTCACCTCGCTCTCTAGCTTGGCATGGGCTGTTTTAGCAGAAACCAACTTAAAAAAGAAAAAAATATTAGATTTTCTTTTCTAAACCAAACACCATTAAGTGATTTGACTATTGTACAATTAAACAATTCAGTTATGGTCATGGAATATATGCATGCATTCTCATTTCATTTTATCTACCTCTGACATCAGGACCTTGAGGGCACACTTGGTCTCAACTATACTGGTGATGTTGTCTATGCGTTGCTTAAAACGTCCCTCGCTGTCTGCAGCGAGAACTTTCTGCTGCAGGTCCGCTATCTGGGCATTCCTGTGAAGGTGCAAATCACTCTGCAGATCTTATAAAACCTTTAACGTGTAGCATATACGCACAAAACAAACGCAAACAGCATTTTAGTCCAAATAAAACAAGCTTGTACATAGCTTCGTTAGCAGGATTTTGCTAATACAGCGGACCTTTTAGCTTGAGTACAGAACCTTTGGCCACAAGTGCAGCATGTGTGATCGTTTGTTCTGGAAAAACAGCCTAAAAGAAAAATGAAGATACCGACTGTGGCTGAGAAACCAGAGAGAACCAAGTTACTGGTTGTTGACAACATTTACACGACTGACCTTCGCTATTTGCATGAACCAAGAAAAAGAAGTATATTAAACGTTTGCGAATTTATTGCAATATTAAAATGATAAAGTGACAGCTCACACATGTTGCATTTAAGTACAGTTATTACTAAAATTGCAACAACTGTACTTAAATGCAACATCAGATGTTTCTTTGCAGCTCTGAACCCTTGGTTTGGTGTAAGTTTGGCATAAACTGGACTCCAAACTTATCTTTTGCTAAAAGCTTGAGAGGCTTCAAGGAAAATCGAAAAACAAACAAACAAAAAAAACCCTGAAATAATCAGTGAACAAATTCAGGGTTTTTTGTTTGTTTGTTTTTTTAAAACCACTATTACTTATTACAGAGAGCGTCTTAGAAATAGACAATAGAGTTTTTTTCACATATAAAGGGGGGAAAAAAGGGCTGCTTGAAATAGTCATTAAATCACACAAACAGTTTGGACCACAGACAGTAAAAAATATGGATGTACTTTCAGGTTGGAAAAATTCAGCCAATGGGCAAGTGCCTAAAACCTGCATTCTTTGTGAAGGCCATCAGGTGGCAGTAGTTGCAATTAGGCACATAGGCTTTTGGTCCTATAGAAGTCTATGAGAAATCAGCTTTCTGGCCTCACCTCTGTAAACACTTTGCTGCTAGGTTTATGTCCTCAGTTACTAACGACTTCTCAATCACAGGTCATTAGCCACTACAATGCTTTCAGACCCACCCCTCCTCGTCACTTTTGTAACCAAGATGACAGCAGCAGAGACGCTCATCTAAGTGGCCTCGAAACAGAATGAAGCCAGTGGAACTTATCAAACCAAAGGAAATGTCATGGCAGCTAGGTATTATACTGTCTGGTTTTGACAGACTGAGGTGTCTTGTTTGGCTGGTTTTCATGACTCACCTGAGGCCAATTTCTGTCTCCAGGTTCTCCACCTGTTTCGTCAGAGGGGTTTCCAGCGCCCCCTGGCTCTCCAGTTCAGATATGATCAGTGTCCGACGCTGCATGGAGAGATGACATAAAGTAAATGATTTAACCACATTTCTCTGCATCCATGTCACTTTAACTATTTTATTTAAAAAAGAAAACACTTAATTAGATTTATAGACAAACTCTGCTTTAATGGTCCCCAGAGGAATGTTTATAATTATAGCCAATCAGAGTTCACTGATAGATGATGGCTGTCTCTGCTGTAGCAGAGATGTTTACAGAGTTGCTATTAAAACTAAGAGTTAAGCAAGTTGGTTTTGCATTTAACTCATGTAAATAAGTCACTGTGAATGGATCCAAAATGGACACGATGAGCTGGAAAATAACCACATCTAAATTGGATCTGGTCCTCATCCGGTCTGAATCTGTGGTTCTCATCTGTTCAGATGAGTTCAGTCTTTGAATTTCACACATTGTACCTTTCAAAATATTGTTTAACATCATTTAAAGGCCGATTTATTGAATGCTGCCTGCTGCAGTCTGAATTTAAAAGGTCACAAACATATTTAAGAATCATTCAGCTTCATCTGGAAGATCTCAACTGTGACAGACATTTTTCCATCATTGTGAGCGATTACAACACAACAAATGGTTGATTATTGATCAGCGTGTTACATGTTTAAACACTTACACAGCTCTGTTTCTATCTAGAGAAACAGAGTTAGACACTAAAGATTTTATCCTGAGGCGATTATAAATATACAGTGTAATGACAACTGTCTCTGTCCTTCTATCACTCATTTATTATTCAACTGCTCATGTTACTTAAAAAAAACTTTAGCAAACAAACGGCAAGCTAACGTGTTCTTGAGATTTCAGCGTGTGTAAAAATGTAAACTTCTGTAGCTTAATTGGCTCCACTCTGATCTTTGATAGCCACTTTGTGAATGAGGAT
The DNA here is from genome assembly GCF_041146795.1 of Maylandia zebra. NCBI lineage: Eukaryota > Metazoa > Chordata > Actinopteri > Cichliformes > Cichlidae > Maylandia > Maylandia zebra. The sequence goes on along the minus strand of NC_135176.1, from coordinate 10,790,850 downwards.
ATTAAACAGTGTCAGACAGCTGGTTCAGGTGTAGCCAGAGGGCAGAGTCAGAGAGAAACACCAAAGTTTGCAAAAGAAAGCCCGTCAAAGAGTCCGTTTCCACAGTAACCAGCTTAGATCTTAAACCCAGCTAATCCCAGGGTTATCAAACTCAGTGTTGTTAGCCAAACCTGGCACTGAAACAGGGCCTTGCTGCATGTTTTGTTTTCTATAACAACTGTACAGATGTGTCAGCTCACCCTGATTTTGGGAGCCGGCCTCTCCCCAGCCTCCAGCTGCTGTTTGAGGTGGTTGATCTCCTGAGCCAAAACCTTCCTGTCCTCCAGAAGATCATTGAGATGGCGCCGGGCCTCCTCCGTGCTAACCATCACCTCCACCTCGTTGAGAAACCATGTCTGATGACAGAAAAGGAAAACGGTTCATATTGTGAAACTTTAAGTCCGAGTTATCTCCAACACAAAATATTTGACCATTTCTCAAGAATCATGTTTTTCTACCTTCACTCTCGCAGCTGCTCCCTCCATGCCTTTGTTCTGGGCATCTTTGCGCTTCTCTGCTACCTCACTTCTCTTCTGTAGAGCATCTTTTAATCTCTTGTTTGCAGCTGCAGCCTTTAAGCAAAAAAAAAGAGCACCTCATAAACAGCTACAAACCTTTTCCAGTGATTCTTCAACCCTATGAACACAAAAATTTCAAATGGTAAAAAACAAACAAACTGTGCAACAGTGAATGGCCACACCTCTTCGGTTTTACGACGCAGGACGTTGGCTTGTTTCTGAAAATCTCTCTCCAGTTTAAGCAGCTCATACTGCCGTTTACGATCCTGCAAAAAAATACAAAATAAACGGATTACAGAAGTCAAAGAACCTCCAGAATAAACAGGTTTTTGACAAGAAAAGGCTAGAGAGTGCAACAACTGAAGTCATCCCTCTTATGTCTCCATAAGAGTCTTATCTCTACTCACCTTCTCCTTCAGCTGCAGTACCTCCCTGTCCTTTTTGTTCTTCCACTGCCTGAATTTCTCAGAGTCCTCTCTCATCTGCCGCATTAGCTGTGTACGTTGGGTCTTCATAGCCTGTGAGAACACAGCGACATTTGAAACTTGTGTCTGTAGTTACTCAAACGCTTTAAAGAAAAACAAAGCTCAGAGTACACGCGATGACGCCATGTGACAAAAGGTTTCTGTACTGCATGCTCACAAAGTGCCATATAATGCAGAAGAGAAATATGTTACTGAACAAAGATAATAGATAAACTATTACATCTATTACTGAGGCTGCTTGATGATCCAAAAATGACTCATCAGTTACATGGTGGCTCTCATCACATTGACTTAATTAGTTTCTGACTATAAAAACAATATCTGAAAACTCTGCCAGAGATTTTTAATATAAACAAAAACTATAATTGTCTGATATGGAGATACGATCACAGGCTCTCGTGTGTGATCTGCAGACAAATCAGCTGCAGGCAGCAGTTAATGATCCTTCCAAAGGTTCACAACTTGTGATCTTGTTACAATTTTAGCTTTCACTAGACAGAAAGAGAGCCTTTGTTCATCAAGACTTGTCATCATGGCTGAAGCCAAATAAACTGTTTGTTAGTTTGCGATTTTATGAAGGAAAAAGTAATTAAAAAAATAAAAATAAAAAAAAATAAAAAAATAAAAAAAGCTGCTCTAAAGTATTTCTCCCATTAAAAATAGCCAACACAAAAACGGTAAAGAAGGAGATCAAATTTTTTAAAACGCAAAGAAAGAGGTAAATATGACATAAAGCAATTCTAAACCTAAAATAAAAGCATGTATTGTATAACAGGCCAGTTGAGATTTGGATTGGTATCACAAGAACTTTGTAATGAAAACAAATCTAAAGAGATTTAAAAAAAAAAAAAAAAAAATCAACCATCTTGTTTTCATAATCCCCTAAAGCCAAAAAGCACAATTAGAAATAAGATTTAACTAATAGCCCAGCCCTACACCCTGCTTTTACAGGACTCAGTGTTAGATTAAGCATCTCAGCTGTGGTTTATATCACAATTCCCAACTGTGTTGTTTTGTCTCATACTTCAATTTAAAGATCAGTTTAAAAAACAAAACAAAACAAAACCCATGCCACACAAAATATTCAACACACCATTAAAGGAAAATAAACCGTTACCTGTATTTCCTCCATGAGCTTGCTAACTTTCTGAACAGACGACTCTTTGAGTTTCAACAGTTTGGACTGCTCGAGAAGTTTCTTCTTCATGTCTACCAGCTGGCTCTCAAGCTCCTGCAGTCTCTTCCTCCGTTGCTCGCTGAGCCTGGGCGAGGATGGTGGAGTCAAGTCAGGTCAAGTATAAGAACCTGCACGTATATTACAACAAGCACCAAAACAAAGAAAGGGCTTTCCTACTTAGCCTGGTTGGTGTCTTTCTTTGCAGACTGAAGGGCCAAAACGAGTTCCTCTTTCTCCTTCTGCAGTGAATCCACAGCAGACTGTAGAGTTTGTACATTTTTCTGGAAGAGAGTCCGAAAGATTAAAATGTGTCTACCGTTTCATGATATTTTGAAATATGGCTTACACGTATTTGCACTACACTTTGAGATCTGTGTATGTGACAGCCTCTACTAATAAAACCATTTAGAATTTGTTATTCAAGTGGAAACGTCTGCAAAGTTTAAAAATGCCAATAATAAACTGTGACTTGGCAGTCAATAACACCTCGCTTAAACTTGTCTACTGTAGTGAGATGACAGTTAAGTGACTCTGTAATGCTGACCTGGTGCTCAGATTGCATCGGCTCCAGCTGGCTGTCATTTTGGCACATTTTTTTAACAAATGCTTCTTTCAGGCTTAAGACTTTGTTAAGCTCAATCAGCTCCTTGGAGAGCTGGGCTTGCCGCAATGCATGATGGGCTGTGAAGGCTTCTGGGGAGTCCTTTAGGGCAGTGGCATCCTATTTGGAGAGTATTAGAGTTGGAAAACATCTAAAATTACATCTGGTTCAGTCTTCAGTCAAGTTAGTTTGGCCAAGATAAAAGAAATGTGATGCTCCGCTACTCGTGGAAGATACGTTAAGAAAACAAAACTGAAAACATACTGATGGGGATCCCTCTGGTGAACATTTATTGCCATTCCCAGACACTTCAGGTAAATCCTCTCCTGCAGCCACTGCATCAATGGAGGCGGCGATGCCCGCACTCTCATTCTGACAAAGCAAACAAGGAGTAAACCATAACATTCAAGAAGAATATTCAAATTTAATAGTGGAAAAATTGAAGAATTGCAAAATAGTTTAATAACACAGCAGCAAAAGAAAGTTGTCATCAAATTTATTTAACCCATTTCTTTCTATATTTAACATCAGGCAAAGCTCTCTATTTAAAAAAGAAGCACCAATTTACTCTATTATTACTTGACTTATATTTCTTTGACTGGATTGTAATGTAAGAAGACATCCATACTTTGAGCTCCAAGATGATGTTTTGCAGATTCTTCATCACTTCAACATTCTCCTTGAGCTCCTGGTCCTCCAGCGTTTTCATCACTTTCTCCAGATCTACAGTACATCTGAAAAACCATCGGACATCAATGTGACTCAGTGGATTTGTTGACAAGCTGAAATCCTGAGTCAAATTAAAAAATGAAACTGCTTTTTGTAGGAACAGATTTCAGCACAGCTACTGTTAAAGCTTTTTGAGACCTCTTCTAAAGCTTTGCTGGCTTTTTGCTTTAGCAAACTCACGCTGCATGGTGCCGCAGTTGCTCCAGCTTGCTTTGCATTTTCTCATTTGCTTGCTCTGTCTACAAAATAAAACAAACAGCATATAAAAACTATGATGATGCAAAACAGTGGAAATGTAAGAAAGAAACTAAGGTCAAAAGATCAACTGTAAATAATTTGCAACTGTTTTTGTTCGTGTCAAATCCAATCCTTTTGTTTTCATAAGCAGTAATAACAGGATGCTGCTGTGACCAGGCTCACCATAATGATCTTCTCAAACATGTGGGCCGTCTGTCCAGCTGCCTCACTCAGCTCTCTGCTCAGTTTATTGTTCTCATCCCGCAGAGCGCGGTTTCGTTCCAGCAGTTTAGTCACGTTCTCTGCACTCTCTGACCTGCAACAGGGGCAACTATTATGGCCTTTTGCTTTATAGGTGATGTTTATCCTGGCTGCATTTATTTGGCATCCTCTTTGAACCCTGAGGTTTACTGAGAAAGCTGTCTTACCCAGAGAGCACCGGAGCTACTCCTCCACGTGCATGAAGTAGCATCACCTGCAGCTCTTGGACCTACACCAGGGTACCATTGAAAACATTTGGAACATGCTTTAATCTTTTTCAAACTAAACCACTCAATGAAAAACTGCAACACTAGTAATTTGAGTGCTGATGATAATGAGGGCCAACACCCATTTTTGCACCTGTTGTTTCAAGCGGTTCATTTCTGCAGCTCTGGGGTCGATGTTGACAACTGGTTTATTTTTAATCTTGCGAGCTCTGTCAGCATATCGCAGCGTGTTGATGGTTTCCTCCATGTTGGAGTCTGCAGGACTGACGCAAGCAATCATCAAAGTGTGGCTGTTGCCTCCCAGAGAATCTGAGGACAAACACACATATACATGTATACGTTTACAGGGGTGCAGTTAAGTTCTACAATGCCTTGTTACCACTTTGAACACCCGTAGCTTTTCTCCCTCAAATAAATAAAAACCTAAGCTTAATGCGAATCCTGTTCAAGGAGTCTGAAGATGTTTCAGTTTTTCATGGTAATGGAAGTGAAACAAGCAGGAAAAAAGAAAATACCACATACTACAAGCCCTACCATAGAAAGGCATAATGTTTGTGTCTGCTGAAAGTAGAAGCGGGCCTATGTGACAACATCTTATGATCATCTCAGTCATACAGGTCTTTCTGAAAGTAGAATGGCAGCCTCCACTTGCTGTTCAAACCTTGTTTGCAGAATGCAGCCATTCAGAACATAGCTGGCTTAAAGGCCTCATATGAAAGGGACCTTAAAAGTCTTGTTTCAGACAGTGGAAGAATCGAGGAATCACACCAAAGTCTGGTATAAGCTAAATAAGAATGATTTAAAATGGAATTATCGACTCCAGCAGAGTCCACAAATACAACTTTAAAGGAATCAGGACAAAATATATGACAGATTTAAAATGTTTTAATAAAATTGGTTTTGCTAGAGAATATAATGAGCAAAACAAAGAAACACTTAAAGAAAAAGAAAAGGGCAGCACATATCCAGTTTAACTCAAATTAAATTCATGTTTGTGAATTATGAGTCTTATTTCTTGCATTTTTCTTCAAATTCAAGATTAAAGGTAAATAAAAGCATCACCAATCCTGGACTCCAGGCATCTAAGGCTACGGTCACACTGCAGGTCTTAATGCTCAATTCCGATTTTTTGATCAAATCCGATTTTTTTGTCTGCTCGTTCACACTACAAATAAAATGCGACAGCAAACGCTCTCTAGTGTGAACGCTCAAAGCGGCCCGCATGCGCAAAAGAAGATGTCACACACAACGCGCTCTGTTTAGACCCAGAGCAACAGTATTGTTTGACTGATGGCCCTTAATATAAAGACTTCGGTCTTCACGTTTCCCAATTTTTGCTTTAAGTTATTTTGTTATTTACATAATAATGTAAATAACCTAATAATGATCCTTATTGCCGTTTAAGAGAGGAGCGGTGCTTCAAAGGATAGCTGTAGATTTCTGTCAGAATCTGCAGATTATACAGTACAAATAAAATGTTTACGTTGTCTTCCCAACAGTTTCACTGACATCCACACTGGATGGCCAGGAAGCGTTCGCGATGTCTTCTCGGGCGCTTCTCTGGCGCTGATAATTGGCTTCAGTCTTGTGTCGGTGACGTAAAAGGCGGATTTAATGCGACTTGACCGTTCAAACAGCAGTCGCTTTCTAAAACATCGGATATGTATCGGATTCAGTACCACATACGAAAGTGACCCAGATCGGATTTGAAAATATCAGATTTGCGCCGTTCACACTGTCATAGCATGATCGGATATGGGTCGCATAGGGTCAAAAAATCGGATTTGATGCGCTTTCGCCTGCAGTGTGAACGTAGCCTAAGCCTTCTGAAAACCTAAATAAAACCCTGACTGACTTTGAAAATCCTCACAGTGAGAATGTATCCATGTCTGACCTAATGACCATAATGTAACATCTGGCCATCTACATCAAAGCTTACCTTGCAGCAGGCGGGTGAGCTTAGAGTCTCTGTAAGGAACAAAGGTGTTTTTCTTGCTTTCATCCCCCAAAGCACTGATCACATTTCCCAAAGACAAAAGGCCACGATTGATGCTGATACCTGCACATAAATATGGACGGCATGACCAGAAGTACTGTTATTAAACACAGAAATGTAGCTTAATACACCTTACATAGCAGCACATGTCTCCGTGATAATCGCACATTAAAGGCTTACAACTTTTAACTGATCTTGGTTACCTTCCTTTAAACGATCTCCTTCTGCTTTGGTTTTTTTTTGTCTCTCGGATCCAGCCAGATCCACAAGATGCAACTTTGAAACAACTGAATCAGCCCTGAAACAAAGGATTGTACAAATATTCAGACTGCAGTAGGCAATATTTTGGAAATGCCTGTTGGGTGTTGTAGAATGAGGACGTGCACAAACACACTAACCCAGTTTAAGGGAAAATATTATAGTAGCTTACAAAAGAGAAACACTGAAATTCTGGGCCCACCCTCTGTGTAAATCAACAATTTAGCTGATACAATGTATCTAAAAAGTATTCACAGCGCTTCACTTGTTCCACATTTTGTCATGTTACAGTCTTATTCGAACATGGATTCATTTTTCACCTCAAAATTCAACAAACAAACACCTTATAATGACATTAAAAAACAAGAATATTTGCTGTTAGTTTTAGGTTGTGGTGGTGCCTTCTGTGGTCCTTTTGGTGTTGCTGAGCTGGTGAGTGGATTAGGTTGTTGTTGGGTTTTTTTTAAAGAACGGACTAGATTGTTGATTCAGCAACTTCATACATTTTCTCTCTTTGTCTGATGTATTCACTATGTTTTTATCAGGCTAATTTAGTCGTCTGTTTCATTTGTTCTATTTTGAAACTTAAACGCTTTAGCGGCTGCCTTTTGTGTAGTTTGCAATATTTGCCTTTTATTTATCTGAAAAAGTCTCATGTTCCTTAAGTACATCTACCCTGTTGAACTTATTATGGGAAATAAATATTTAAATAAAAACAAGCTGCTGATTATTTCACATTTTACTTGTGAGCAACGGCACATTTAAATCTTACAAATATAGTTATTTGGCTTATATCGTGATAGATATCGTTATCGCCTGAAATGAAAAAAACATATCGTGATATGAAAAAATCTCATATCGCCCAGCTCTATGAAAAACCAACAAATGCAAGTTCAACAATTGGAATCAACTCCAGATCTTTTATCTGCCTAATCTCTTAATGAGGCAACAAGCAACACCCGGTCATGAAGCAGCTTGTCCAGTTTCTTTTGACACTTTGACAGTGGGGCATTATGTACAAAAACAACTTTAATTCCTAAGCAGTTCATACAGTTCTTTCATAATACCCCTTGAAATAGAACCAAATGCCTCATGTTGAGGATTACATTAAAAAAACAAACAAAAAAAAAAACAACAACCTGCTGTGGTGATGTACAAAGGCAAAATAACAGAAACATAGTGTCCAAAGCCGGTTCCAGTAAATCAAAGATTGACAATATAATAACAACCCAAGGCAAAGTTTTTACTGGACAAATGTTAAATTAAAACTGTAACATTTAGAGCAATTCTATAACAAATACCCATAACAGGAATATGAAAATGTACAGAATTCAAATGACTGTCACCTTATATCTGAGCACTGTGAGCAGGTATTCTGTGTCTATATCAGAAAAAAATGTTTGGACAATAAGATGAAACATGTTTTATCAAGGAAAAAGGGAGCCAAACTGACTTATCTGTCCCTCTGCGCTGTTCCAGTGTGATGGTGAAGATAGCATGGGAACGTGAAGAGGCAGCGTTCATGGCTGTGGAGCCCACGGTACGAGCAGAGTTTCCAAGCTCCAGACAGCTCACCATTTCAGGGGCAGAAAATACCTGCTTCTCAGTTAAGCCGACAATCTGGAAAGCAGGACATTTTTAATAAAAGTTCAACTAAAGATGGAGAAAAATGCACATATGTGGTTCAGGTGGGCTGTCAAAAAATTTGAATTTGCTTTTAACATACGAGTCACTCACCTTGATGCCTTCTTTAGGATCTTCCCGAATGCTGATAGCAGGTTTGTCTTTGGATGAACACAGCAAGTCTAATATTTCTTCATTATAAATCTACAATCAAAAGAAAACCTTAACTACTTTACTTTATAGGGCTATTGTACATGCACACCACAAACCAAAAACATTCACCAACCTCCAGGTAAGACACTGCCAGACAGAATTCACAGTCTGTCCTTTGCTCCTTTTCTGCAAAGATGCACCTGATAACTCGAGGAATGACTCCAACAGATGGCTCGTTTTCTTGAGCCGTTGTATAGGTTCCTCCCATCGAAAAGGTCTTTCCAGATCCCGTCTGTCCATAGGCAAGAACTGTGGCATGGTAGCCTACAGTAACAATAACATCACATGATGGATGGAGCATAATTAGCTGCAAAATTATTCAATAGATTTAAAGGAATACAAAAAATAAACACAGCTATTTTATTTTTCGAGCCTACATAATCACGTCTCAGGAAGAAGATTAAATCTTAAGACATTCACTTAAAAAGCATCAAGTTAAAAGCTACCTTTGAAAAGCCCAGACAATAAAGGGGAAACCGCTGTACTGAAGACTTCTTCTTGTTCAGCAGTGGGCTCAAATACATAATCATAAGTGAATGCCTTCTCTGTGCCAACAATCACCTGAAACCAAACAAACATGCAGCAGTTTTTACACACAACATGCAATGTAAGTACAAAACGAAAACACAGTGTAGTTTGATTTTGATATATTGTGAGGCATGCCTGTAAAAGAAAGGCAGTTGAGCACCTGTGGCTCCCCAGGGACGAAAGTGAGGCAGGACTGACATCCCTCGTTGATTTCTTTTGGTACTAGTGGGCGACATCGTAAGGCAACTCGCACCGGAATGACCTTCTCATCCTCGTTTGTCATGATGCAATATTCCAATGAATAACTGCAAAACAACAAAATGAAGGGATTACCAAAAAAAGCTGGGCACTGATGTGATTAAAAGGCATGTTACTATATATTTGCAGAACAAATATGTTTAAAAAAAACTTTATAATTTATACAAAATAAAAAAAAGTTCTGAGTACTCAATATTAAGGCAGGTGGTGTAATAGGGACTCCCTGTATGTTCAAATATAAGACTTTACTTTTGCTAGACAATTTGACAGACCAAAAAAACGTCCTAGAAATAAAATAGAAATCTCTTCTGATAGTTTACGGTTACACACTTTATATGGCTGAGTGTCAAACATTTATGCGGTTGTCCTTTTTTTTACATAAGTGCTTATTTGTGAAAATGACTTAATAAAACAATGGGTGGTGTCAGTATCTAAAAAATTGCTCCATTATTGACTTCCTATGTTGCGACTCCGTGATCAGTCTCTGTGCACCACAGCTTTCAGCCCTTCTGGAGATTAATCGGAACAAAACAGAGCTGTGCAATGACTCCCTGTCCTGGTGGAAATCTACCATTTTCCACGGAGGGGGTTGTATCGTTGACGATAAATTTTAACTGTTTGTCTGGAGGACACAAACAGCAGCCATACTTTAAGTCCACTCGAGCAATTCACATTTCATAGTTAGCGGTGCTACTTTTCCAGAACAGAAAGCACTACCAAAAATGCATCAAGATGACTGTTAATTAGCTCAGCTGAAACCAGCGACAGCTTAACCGTAGCTAACTAGCGGGAGTTATCAGCAAACATTGACATTAACGTTACCTTCACACGTTTCCTCCAGAGCCAGTGTTTAATTAAGTATAGCGAAAACTACATTCGTTGGTTCTGCCTGATAGACGCTCTCAAATAAACATTAAGCCTTAAATATATCAAATTATTAACGCTAACTTCCTCGACTTTTTAAATTTTACTCAAGCCAGGTCCCTAAGAGTTGTTACTGCCCGCCACTTTCAAACACTCAGCTCCGCCTCCTGTTTCTTCTTCTACTTGTAATTTTACTGCAGAGTCAATGCAGAAACGCAACGCTACCGACCTCTACAGGATAAACGGAAGAGTACAGCGTTAGTACGTTGTTCTGTGTTATCCGTTACACCCTTTCTCCTCAATGTTTCTGAACTTCGAAATATACTTGAAGGTGCGATTAGTAAATGAAATCCCTACTTGATATTTAAATAGCCATACTAAAAAAGTAATTAACCACAGACACAGTGAGGAAAGCACTAGAGTTTTACTGTCCAGGCAACAACACGAAACTCAGTAGCTAAGGTAGAGATGCCAGGATTAATAAACACAAATAAATAAATGAACAAAAGAATGAAAGCGCAAGAGGGGACTATTTGTTTTTTCAAAAAGACAGGAGGAATATAAGGAGAGATGGGTGAGTGACATAACGCCCCACTCGATGAGATGAGTTTTTCAGCCTACAATGGAGAAATGGGGGAGTGACTCTTGTCTGCTGGCTGGAAGAGAAAGGTCATTACGCTGGGAGCCAGAGGGGGAAAACAGCTGAGTCCAGATAAAACGATGATGACAAGGTTTCTGCAGGGAAGACAGAGCTAAGCTGACAATAAGAGCAGCAGAAACTGGGGCACAGATTCACATTGCATTTATGTGTTTCTGATAATATGCAGTAACGTATCATTTTATGACAGTAACCAGTCCAACCAAACACATCAAGGAAATTTATTGAATGAATGGGACAAGTGAGCACATAATTGGACCATATGCAAACTTTGACCTCTGTCAATACTTGGAACTCCTTGGGAGAAGCATAAGCGCCAATAGAGCTTATCCTCACCAGCCAACACAGATGTCTGACTCAGCCCCACCCCTCCTCTGACTGAAGCTCTTGACCTCATATCACATTTTTGCAGTGTGATTAAATGAAATATAATAACACATATCAACCACGGGCATGTCCTATATTCATCCTAAGAATTAATAATAATAATAATAATAATAATAATAATAATAATAATGAATTAGCCACTATCCTGCCATTTCTAAAACCCTACAGTTACGACACACTGACAGTGCTATGAAATAGAGGTATTTTGCAATTGCTCACCATTAAGTGATTGTTTTGCTATTGAGTCGTTTGTCACAATATGTTGAAGGAGATTTGAGAACCAATGAATCCTTACTATTGATTTAAAAAACCAGAAAACCCTGGTGTTGCCCCTATACCTAACTCCATGCTTATGTGAATCATATTCATCATCATGTCTCCTCTCAGCTGTGATCTCAGAGGCAAGTGAGTCCTGCTGCTGTGGGAAATTCCACCACAAGGCGTAATAACAACATGCCAGACAGTCCCAGCTCCCAGGAATAGAGCAGACAGTAAATGAATGGAACAAAACAGCCTAATCTTTCCATTTATATTCACATAATGATTAGTGCAGATACATGTATTTTTCTTAAAAAGGTAAAACTGCAGAGCCAGTGATAAATTCTCTCAGTGTGGGGGTTACTTAAAGCCATCACGACCTTGACAACAGTACACGCACTTAGACTGCAGCTAGAAGGGGAGGAAATTCAGCCTGCTTCCCCCTTTCCTGTTGCAGCTTCAAAAGATAATCTGGACGTGGTGGATTGCATTGCAATGACATCACCCGTGCCTCAGTTCCAATGGTTACACGAACAGGGTTTCAAAGAGAATACAGTCTGCTCAGCTGCACTAAGCTATGTGTACATACCAGCTTCATGCTCTACTGAGCTAAAAGCCCCATAATGGTGTTTGCCATTAACCACGGAAAGTTTAACATATGATCAAACTCATTTCTGTTTCACAAAAATGTATTAATAATTAAAAATATGCTAAATATCTGTTGAGTTGAGTAAACTTGAACAATTGCCTACAGAAATAAATCACTGAGATGTCAGCGAGATTAACTGACTGTGTAGAGGTCCATGTGACAATAAGTGAAATTATATGTTGCCACATAAGAAAACACAAGACAATTTTTACTTGCTTCATTTATTGTGTAATACAATAAATGCAGGCATCTGCATTTTTTCATTTACTATTATTTTTCTTTTAAAACAATTTTTTACAACTGTTTTGTCTGCGCACTTCACATCATTTTTGAGTGCTTTCAGGAACCTGCATAGATACAAAATGTGAGTATATAATATGACTACATTTATATCCAATGTTAGGGTTACATGTTTTTCCCCATAAAAGGGACAACAGAAAAAACTAGCAAGCAATTCAGCCAAGCAGGAAAATGGAAGCTTAGAACACTTAAAACCTGCAGTGCTCTGCACAAGAAAGCCTGTTTGGAGGCGAAAGCCGGAAAGGGATCAGTCAGCAGCACAGCCAACAATAATTAGTTGTACATTTTCAAAGAGGTTTGAAGCCTTATGCTGAGTCAGTCATGAGGCACTTTATGGGAGCGGTGTCTGTAGGTTACTGCTCTGATAAACAGAAATATGTCTGAACTTGACAGCCAAGGAGGTGAAGCCAAATCAAGGAAAATACTGTCAATGATAATATAAGTATAAGCATACTAATACTTTGGGCATAGGCAGCATTACAGAAATTGACATAAATTTTTTGGCTCTGGAAGAACAGAGGATGCTGTTGGGTTGCTACACTGGCATTGAACTGATGCTGACAGTAATATTTAAGGATGATATACTGATGTTTAATTTAAGCACATATGAAAATATTGTACTGTGTAATTATTCTTTTTCAGTGCTTTTGTCGTTACAGTTGGACTCTAAGGAACTTGACTGAATTTTGAGATTTATTTGCCATAAAAAACAAATAAAAAGACACACAACAAGCAAAGTTATATATGAATTTAGCTGATAATATTACTTAAATTATTTTTTTAAACTTTCTGTAGATACTATAATAATATTGTTTTGATTATTTTTCTTTTTTTGTTGACCATGGTTACAATAAAGTTCCTTAGAGTTTACTGATAACACAGCAACAGCAATTGATATTGGGGAATATGCCAGTGGAGTACTTATAGATTAAAAAACAGCCTTTGACACTGTTGAACATAAATGATTATTTTAAAACATACAGATGTATGGACATAAAAAACATGTGAGAGAATGTGAAATGCCAAACAGTCGAGGGTTAAGGCATGACACCTGGTTAAGAGAGTGTTAGTACCCGTAGCCATGTTTTGTAAAATGACAATGTTGTCGTTAGCTCTGAATATAGCAAAAATAGTTATCTTATAGGCATAGTATTATCATAGTGTTATTATAGTATTATGTGTTTAGTAGCACAAAAAAGGAACAAAGACTGAGTAACTTTAGTTTGATGTTGCCCCTCTGCTGTCTGTTCTCATATTTAGCAGACGACAGTTAGCTGTGTTGAACCTGCAAAACATCATCTTGGAGCTCAAAGTATGGATTTCATCTTATATCACAATCCAGCACAAAAAAATATAAGTCAAGTAATAATGTCACCAAATGACTATATAATGTTAAGGATAGCAAATGTCAAACTAGATGTTGCTGCTTATGTAAGTGAAAAAAACACAGAAAAACACCTTAATCTGTAAGAAACTGCTTTCAGCAGCACCGTTTCCAGCAAAAAAAAGAAGAAAGAAAATGCTTTGGTAAGCCCACTGTAACACAGAACAAACAGCTGACAGAAAAAAAAGTCATTGGCTGCTGGAAAGTTAATCAGCTAAAAAGCCTAATATTGTTCTCGGGGTCTGATGGGACCCAAATCAGAGCTAAATTTAGCTCTGATGTGGCACAGATGTATCCAAGTAAATATGTTTTTCTGCTTTCATTCAACTTCACGTTTGTTGAATATTGACATTTGGTAAAGATCACAACTGTTAACTTTTTAAAAAAATTGCATTCATGTATTGTCTGGACATGGTTATTTTAGAATATAATTGATAATTAATTGCACTATTTCTGGGTTTTTGTGGGGGTTTTTTGTGGGGGTTTATTTTGTACATTTTAACTATTCAGAGTTAGAAAGTTGGCCAAATTGTAATTTTGTTTGAGTCCCTCAAATAGAAATTGTTTTGCCATATAAATTTAGTAATTCAGCTTTGGTTAAAACTGAAATTGATACACTTAAATTTAAAAGATTCTAAAAACTGTTGTTTATTCTGTTTGGGTAAATGATAATACAACACATATAAAATGGAATTAAATAAATTTATACTGACAAACATACATCTTTTTCTCCTTTTATCAAACACATCTTTTGTTCAAATTAATAACAAACAACTTAAAACTGGGGGGTTCCTCATGGATCTGTATTAGGACCATTCTTGTTCATTTTATGCATTAATGACATTGTGTAATTTCCAGATCACTACAAACAATATTATTTGCAGATGACACCAAACTTCTATGTTGTGATAATAATTTGGAACAACTTCTGAATGCACTGGGGAAAGAGTTAAGTAAATTAAAGATGAACATTTTAATTTAATGACCTGGTTGAGCTTAAAACTGTCCAAACGCACAAATATAAAGAATTTGTTTCAAGTTAGACAAAAACATCACGTAGTATCATAAAACTATATATTTAATAAACAGGCTGTAAGAACCTATGGTAAATATTTCAGTATTACAGTCAAGAGACTAAAACTGCGGAATAACTGCACAGAGGAAACAAAAACTTGCATGTCACTGCCTATGTTCACACAGCTGTATAAAAACAAAAAACAAAGAATATGAGGAAGAGCTGGCTTGGTAAATAAGTGGTTTGACTTCTCTGTTTTTCTGAGTTCTCACTGTGGTCATAATGATATTACTGTCGCCTGTTATTATTGTTATGTTCACATATCTATGAGAATGTTATATTTTTGTTCATTTTTGCATCATGGAGTAGGTGTTGATAAGACCTACACACAGGCAAAGCCCAAAATGCTGACTTTAATTAATTTGATCACATCTAAATTTTGCATGTAATTTCTTTACAAAGTACATTGTAAAACAAATGTAATTGAATCTGGTCAAAGCATCTAGTTAAAAATTTGGTTTTTTGACTCTGGTTCAAAGCAGCAAATGGTCTAAATAATACTTGTCTTAAATATGACAGACATCAGTGATCCCCCTTCAAATGAAAGTGAACCTAATGGCAGGTGTATTTGTGTAGCTGACTGCAAGTATTTTGAATATACGGGAGTGAAGGTGCTAATTTCACTGTCTACATCCTTTATCAGAGCCCGTAGAAAAGAAGATGTCCTTTCCCAACTGCATCTAAGCATTATTTCCCTCTGCTGTACATGCAGTGTTTAATGTCTACCCACTCCGTTCTTTATTGATATATTAATTCCTGACTGAAGGGCAGAATGGGAAGGAGGTGGGGTAAGAGAACGATTCAGGAAACACAGAACTCGACATTAGACGTGTGTGGATGTATTTATTTGTTTACTCTTCCAGGGTCCTGGATGAGATGAAGCCACGACATTTCTAGCAGCAGCAGCAGCCCCGAGAGCGGCCATATGATATGTCTGTGTGCCACATTTCAAATCGGCCACTCGGAATAGATTACATTAGAGGCAGTTTCTCAAAAGAACGTGCATCGGTGTGCGTAACTTTATCCGAACTCACAGCGCTGTGAAATCCAGACACTGTCAAATCAGTTTACAGCAGTCAGTCGGCTCCTATGCCTTTTATAACTTGGGGGGCGTCGGCACCGATACTTTACCATGCACGCACGCATATACACATACACACGCATGGACGTCAAGAGCGCGCATGCTTCCACGGCCCCGTGCACTTCTTCTGAATTGCAAATCTGATACCCCAGAAGCTACGCATTATGTGTAGCAAGTGGGCGCAACACGTTTTCTGAATCCGGTTCCGGTGTGCCGACGACACCGATGCCCGTGCCCACAGACTGATCACAGGGCTTTTACCCGAACAGCACCGAATTGTAGCAGCTGAGAGACGAATGCGGGGCTCGTCAAATCCAGAGGATTTCTCACGGCTCACGGACTAGAATGCTCTTCTCTGTGTATCCCCATGAACGGATGACAACCTCCAAACAAACCTATACTGAAAACTTTCAGCTGTCCGTTTGACGCGGGGGTGTTATTGAGATTTCTTCCCCCCTCCTTCTCACCAGATTCAAGAAAAAGGCATCATGCAGGTGCAAACTGTGGGCTAACGTTACTGATATGACTTGCTGGGCGCTGACGCGTTTCATTGTGCCATGACAACCCTGCATTGTCAGATGCCATTTTACTCTGCGCTATCCCAGCGTCTGGAATTCCAACATACTGGGCCTGTTGTGTAATTAGAAGTTCGTGAGGCAGTAGCAAACAAGCTGGTGCAATGAGGGGCTACGCTGTCCAAGACACTGTGCGCAATTTGTGCTGAAGCTTATGGGTCCTGCGTACTCAAGCTCCCGGCTTCCACTTGGAGAGGTGTGCAGCGGGGCTACAGCGCACTGGCTGTCGGCTTCACATCTGGACCGCTTGGCTACTGTCATCTGCGGCCTGTTCGGACCGTGCCCACCCTGAACTTGTGTGTTTTAAGGGGGACTGACTGTGATCTCCTCGGATGCGGATGGTGTCGTGTTAGGGAGAACGGGGGGCTATTAGGCTGGGAGTTGACGTTATAGGTGATCCACTGGAACACCGAGATCCAAAGCTGGACTGGCTGACTACTCGAGAAAAAAACTGCTTATCCCAGCTATGGATTTTCCGTAGCAAAGTCACGCATTTTTAAAGGCAACGCTAGGGTGACACTGCAGTCTTCTCGCCACATCGGTTATTTCGTCGTCCGACAAAAAATAAAAGAGTGAAAGTGGAGTATTGTCCGTCGTACGTATCAACGCAGTGGGATTTCTACGTCTGGTCGGCGTTCCCCCCCACCCTTCCCGCGGTGACGGTTATGGGTCGGAAGCGGTGTGTCGGTGCAGATTGTTCCAAGATGGCGGCCGGGTGCTGCGGGGTGAAGAAGCAGAAACTGTCGGGATCGCCCGGATCAGGGGGTCCCGGCGGGGTGGGGGCGGGAAGCGGGGTGGCAGGAACCGGACATTGTGGCTCGGAGCTGGGGATTGGCTCCTCCGCGACAGTTGCAGCGGCGGCGAACGTGAGCCGAGCCAACGGCCTGGGGGGACCCGGGGGTAACGTTAGCGGCAGTAGTAGTAGTGGTAGCAGCGGCACAAACGCTCTGTCCCCAGCCCCGGCCGGATATAATACATCCGGCCTCTCCCCGAATCTCAGCCCAGGACCTGGTTCGGGAAGTGGAGGCAGAAAAATGGTCGTTTCGGCGGAGATGTGCTGCTTCTGTTTTGACGTGCTTTATTGCCATCTGTACGGATACCAACCTCCGAGAACACCCAGGTTTACAAATGATCCCTAGTGAGTATTTTCTTGTCTGCTGTTGTTTGCTGCATGTCAAAGGCTCACTATGCTATTCTCCCAGAAAATGTATGTGGCAGCACGCTTCGTGGCTTCAGCTCCGGGTTCTGTTCAAACTGTCACTTCGAAACACCCTTTTGCTTCTCGTGAATTTACACCGAAAAGCTCGCGAATACAGCTTGAATTGGCCAAGTTGGAATATCGGGCCTTGTCGAAGAGACTGTCTACACTGGCCTGTCGCTAAACTAGCTGACCACTAACGCTACAGCGAATTTGATATAGTGCTTATAAAGTAATCTTTTATGTCACTGGATAGAGTGAAAGGTCACTCTTATATTTCCTGTTGGCACTTTGCGAAAGAAACCGTTTACAGTGCTGTCAGACGAACTCTTTAATAACACTGCTAACGTAAGCTAAGGGTGTTTGCTACTAGCTTTAGCTGTTACCAGCTAGCCACTTAGTCTAAAATCATAGAGGTTTGAACGAAGATAACGTCGTTGACTTTATTTTAGTGTAACACCGATAGCTTCGTTAGGTGAAACATACGACTCAACGTGTTAACTTTTAATATTTTGTATGTTAATATCAAGAATATTTTAAGTCGCCCTGAATGAACTCTGCTTTGCCACATACTAGGCTTAGCTTTGAGCTACATTAGCTTAGTAACGAAGTATTAACAAGCTTTTAGGAATTAAATTAATGGTAAATATGCTGAGAACCTCGGCTACCATGACTACGAAACCAGCCGGCGGGTTTCACAGCAAGTTTTTGTGTAGTGTGGACAAGACCAGTGTAGAAACACATAAAAATACCCGATTTTTGGCACCAAACAACAAAGAAAAGGTGGTGCTTGCTAAGTACTTAGCAGCACTAATCTTTTGCTTAATTTAACCGGCGATAAAAGAAGAGCAGTGGCGGCGTTAGATAAATAGAGCTAAAAGAAGCATTCGTTGAACGAGGTGTTTTTTGTATTAATTGTTTAAAAAAAATCAATAAATGTATGATTCCTGCGCCCTCAACCGAGACATTTTGTCTCCACCTTATGTTATAGCGTCTGGCTTGCGGTTGTTTAACCCAACATAAGCCTGTAAGACGGTTGTTTACATTGGCAGCCCTACCCAACAATTTCATTAACCATTATAAATATAATAGACCAGATGACTTTGAAATAACTTTTTGATCTTGTGTGATCATTACTAAAATAATGAGAAATCTTGTCTTTCCATTGTACTGTCACGTGACACAGAGGCATTCTTATCCCTTTAGACAGACAATAAATTACATTGCTGTATACATGTTGGGTGTATGCATGCTGTGGGTTGTTTGTATCTACCAGCTCAAACGTTCCAGTGTTTATGGAAATCATTACCTACCATGGCAAACGGTCCCCTGTACACACTGCTTTTTGCAAGTGTTTATTTGCATTTATTGTGTTGAATATGCAGAGATGCTGATTTTGACATCTTGACCGCTGAAAGGAAATCCAGCTTGCAGGAATCTTTAATGATAAAAGGGCATCCTCGAAGTCTGTCAGACATTTCCAAGTCTCTCTCAACTGCATGTCAGAAAACTGTAGGCAGAAATGCTTACACATTCAAATATACAGATTGCTCAAAACTCAGTGGTGGGTGTCACCTGACATGTCTCTGACAAAATAGATAGAGCTTGTTAGGCCAGAGTTTATGTTGCTAGACTTACCTAATGCACAATAAGCTAAATAAGAAATGCATTCTTGGTGGTAAAACTAAAAAATGTTTATTTTTCATATTTAAGTTGTAGTCATTTTTTTGCTCATTAATTCCAGGACTGCACTGACAAATGCAAAAATCCTTCATAAGAGAATTCTCCTCATGTTGGCCCCCATACTGGTCTTGCAGCCTATATAGGTGTTTCCAGTGATGATACACTCAAGCCCACATTTTCTGTTGTACCTCCCAATAAGAGACTATGGAGAAGGAAAAACTGTGAAAAAAAAATTAGTGCAAATTACTCCACAGTCTCTTGTCCACTCTTAGCAAAAAAAAACCCCTCAAACATTAAGCGACATTGCGTTGGTAATCAGGATAAGTGCATCACTGCAAGGAGAGTATGAGTATTTGAAATGCCAGCAATGGGGCACAGACCTTGGTAAATCCCATATTTACTGAATATTTCCGTGTCCAGCAAAGTGTCATGCAGTTTAATAAATGGCGAGTATTTGGTGCTGACTTTCTAAATATTGCAGTAAGGGTATATTCTCCACAGCAGAACAAATTTACTGAAGTGATCATGCAATATTTACATTTGGGAGCCTCTCTTAAAGGCACAAATCTTGTCCATTTTTAACTCTGGCTGGCCAGTCTTTAAGGCTGAGCATTGGGCTAGGGCTTAACCTTCAGATTAAACCCAGACATGTACTCGTGTCTAGGAATGTAGCATGCTAATGGCCACACAGAAAAACTCCCACAGGTTTGAGCAACTCATGGTCTTGGGTGCCCTTGACATGCCCTTCTCTTGGGGCCATTGTCAGTTTGAATTATTTAAATGCTGCAACAATGCTGCTGTATTTGACATAGATGCACTGCTCTGCGCAGTTAGTCGATCAGCTCTGCAAAGTCACATTAGTTGTGATGATATCAAAATTTTGAGGGATAAAAATGTGTGTTCTGAAGACATAAACATGAGTTTGTTGTGTTTCCCGTGCATCCATTTCAATGATCAAACAACATTAAACATTGTCTGCATTTTTTTCTGTTTATCTAGTTTTGGATTTACAGCTATTTAGCATCCGCTTTAAATGTAATGAAATATTTGAGTGTATTTAAAATACATTTGCTGTATTTTTACTGCAAGGAGACTAATAAATTATGCCGTCCACCAGCTGCTCCCACAGTCATGTTAGCAAGGCTCGTCAGCTAAATTAGCTGACTAGCTGCTAGCTGACACAGCAGGAATATGGCGTGCTCGTGACTGTGACCGTTTTGTTCAGTTCTTTCAAATCATACCAGACCCTTTAGTCTGGGTGAGGTTAATTTGAAACTCCAGACCGGATGCTCTGTGCCGTTCCTGCATCTGACTTCCTGCCCTCACCATCTGGTTTGTGCAGCTTGACCCGGCTCCCATTAAAAATAGACTCGGCGTGTGTTGTTAGTAAAGCAGAGAGCTGGTTTTGAGATGCATCCATATGCGCTTTGGGAACTACACGCATAGTGGACCCCTAGTAGGAATGAGCAATGTTGAATGGGTAGGCATTGCTTAATAAAATGTTTTATTGGATACAAATTTTGTAAAAGTTTTGAAGTGAAGCAGCCACTGAAATTTAAGGTTTACAATTTAAAAAAAAAATAAAAAATTAAAATGTAGAAATCATGCTAAGTGTACTGATCACTGCGTTACCAGAATAAATGAATAATGGCTCCTTTTTTGACTACATTACCATCTAATGGAAGAAAATCATTCACTTCTGTTGCCAGCTGAAGCCACTTAAACTAGTTAAGTTTTAGTTTTTTAAATGTATTTTATTTTTTTTTAGATAAATGAAACTTCATTGAACCAGGAGTCATTTTGATTTGTATAAAATATCATTTAAATGTTTTCAGATAAAACACACCCTTTTTTTTTTTCTTAGGCTTTGCGCATGTCCAATATTTTAGGAGTGAACTCAGAGATGCTGGAAAAGACTGTTCTGTCACTGAATAATTTGGCAGGGATATAATAATACTGTGAAACCTTTGTAGCTAAACTGTAAAAGTGTCATGCTGAATTTTGAATTGAATGCTGAATTATTTTTATCTGTACTTAGAATCTGACTGGTGGTTTTAATCTGGAAAGAGATCATTTGGAGCCCTACAGTGGCATGTGAGAATATAACTTTACATAATCAAATGACTGTACATGATGCAATATACATATATAGTGTGTGTATATAAAATTTATGTATTTATTATTTTCTTTTCGTTTTTTTACAATGTGAAGCTATAGATGACAAAAAAACCCTTTAAGTATAGTGTTTCAGACACACATTGGACAGATGACAAAAAGGTATGCAGGGTAGATGGGGTGTGTGTTCTTATTTCCATAATTCTCCATGGGCCATACACCCGGTTTTGCATGGTTTTTGCCATGGACATGCCATGATGCCTTCCAGCATTGACTGTTGTACTCAGCAATGCTTGATGAATGTATGCAAACCAAAAGGAGGTGTGTACCTTTTACTGTCCTGTTCTCTGCCTAATGCACTTTTGGCTCCAGTGAAACAGCATGTAACTAAGTAATTCGGTGTTTTTCCACACAGTGAGTCCAATGAGGAATTTAAAAACAAACAAAAAACTTGTGTAGTTGGTTTCTTTTTTCCAGTATGTTTTTTTGTTTTTTTTGTTTTTTTTGTTTTTTTACCCGCTACCATAAAAGCTGGAAAATGTAGTAAGTGTAGAAAATCATTGTTTCAAAAAGAGATTTGGGTTATTCTGTTGTGGCTGGACATATGGCCCAGTGCTATGGGCTAAAGTCTTTGATGACAATTAATCCGTAATAATGTGAGACACTTGTCCCATTTCAGTCCAATGTGAAAAGGTCTGTCTTACTAGCTGCAAAAAACTCGCCGATGTGTACTTCTAATGAGCTTTTATAAGCCCTGAGTAGGCATTTCTCATCTTGTGTAAACACATTAATGTTCAACTACTTTAACACAGTATCTTGTTCGTCTGTTGTTTTTCAGCCCGCTGTTTGTCACATGGAAAATAGGCAGAGACAAGCGGTTGAGGGGTTGTATAGGTACATTTTCTGCCATGAATCTGCACTCAGGACTCAGGGAGTACACCCTTACCAGGTAAGCAAAAATGGGGACTCGCTAATTTGTGCTTCAGAGCTGCAGACCTCTGTCACAGAGAAGAAACATTCAGAAATGGCACAAAATGTTATTAGTGGGGAAAAAAGAGTAAATTGAAGTCATATTGAAGGTTTTTTTTTTAATTCATTTATTTTTTAAATTTCATTTGTGCTGCGTTTTGAGTGGAACTGATGTTTGTCTTTGATTCCTGATCCTGGGGCTTGGAAAATATTCCACAATAATGTTCTTTAGTTTTCCGTAAAGGTTTGAATTAATGACATCTATTTGGGGGAAAAAAAAGTAGTGTGATTAAAGGACAAACATGAACCCTTGAATCCCAGGAATGCAGATCACTGAAGGGTGTAATAAGGAGAAGTCATCGTAGGCTTTTTGGAAAGACGTTAGTTCTTCCCCTCGGTTATCAGATGCCGAACACTGTGGACAGTGTTTTTGCTCCTATAGTAGACTTCCAAACACTGAGAGAATCAATGCCAACATGGACTGAAGCTGTTCTGGAGATACATGGAGGTCTCCTATCTTGTGACCACCTTTTCTTTTGGTATTAAAAACAAGCGACATAAAGATTTACCTTTGTCTAAAGAAGACAAATAAAAATACTGTTTAGGTTCTGAATGTGCAGTGCCACGATTGTGTTTGTCATTTGTCAAGCAGAATGCTACATAACCATTTATGCTCATGCAAAAATGCAGTTGTCTTGTCTCTGTGCAGGTGCCATAACACTGTCCATGCGACAAGGCTAAACAACACGAAAGTGCACCATTCACTAGCAGTTGTTAGGACATTTGTGCCACGCATCACTGTTCTTGAACTACACTGCCTGTGTGTGGTATGTGTTGGCATGTAATCTATCTCCATTAGGATCTTGGATAAGTTTCAACAGCTGGTCTTAACTGCTGTGTTGGTCTTTGCTAAGACGTGTCTGTAGAATGACACTCACATTCACCAAGTCTTAACTACCCCCGTTTGTGATGATTATGAATGACCAAAGCAAAAAAAAAAAAGAAAAAGGCAAAATCGCTTAAAAAAGGCCTAAGTAGAGCTGGGCGATATGAGATTTTTTCATATCACGATATGTTTTTTTCATTTCAGGCGATAACGATATCTATCACGATATAAGCCAAATAACTATATTTGTAAGATTTAAATGTGCCGTTGCTCACAAGTAAAATGTGAAATAATCAGCAGCTTGTTTTTATTTAAATATTTATTTCCCATAATAAGTTCAACAGGGTAGATGTACTTAAGGAACATGAGACTTTTTCAGATAAATAAAAGGCAAATATTGCAAACTACACAAAAGACAGCCGCTAAAGCGTTTAAGTTTCAAAATAGAACAAATGAAACAGACTAAATTGTCAATTCCACTTAGAAACAAAATATTAATTCTAAAAATAAATCTTAGTTTGTTTTACAGAAGAACAGACAAAATTGACTAACTTTTCTCAATATCAAATAAACTGAGAACTAAAAGGAAATTCTCAATCTCTCCTTGTTGTATAGCTGAGCTTTTCAAACAGTTTTAACAGTTACTTTAGTCTGACAAAAGCCGAATGACGAATTAGCGCTTCCAGTCAGAGACTGAGGCTACGTCCACACGTACACGGGTATTTTTGAAAACGGAGATTTTCCGTTTTCGTTTTAAAAAAATAATCCCGTCCACACATAAAGGCAGAAATGAAGGAAAACGCTGCTATGAACATGCCAAAGCAGCAGGTGGCGCTAGATTCCTAACCGTGCAGAAATATTGGTCAATCAGAAGTCTAGAAGCCTCGGTGGGAAAAAGTAAACAAAGCTGGGGCATAGAAGCAGAACCGAGTCGTATGTGTGGAGGGACAGTAACTGTGTGTATACGGTATGTAAGCATTTAAACACTGCAGAGAGTAGAATTAACAGTAACAGTATTGTAGAAATTCATTTCACCGAAACAATAACGTGGCGCAGTGTGACGCATGCACCAGTTTATTGTATTTCCAGACTTGCTTTCGGCACAATTTGCAGTGCACGCTACTTGTTTTTTTGTCAGACTTGAAATAGCCGAAATACCTTCACACTACGGAACTTCTATGGCTACGTTCACACTGCAGGTCTTAATGCTCAATTCCGATTTTTTGATCAAATCCGATTTTTTTTTGTCTGCTCGTTCACACTACAAATAAAATGCGACAGCCAAACGCTCTCTAGTGTGAACGCTCAAAGCGGCCCGCATGCGCAAAAGAAGATGTCACACACAACGCGCTCTGTTTAGACCCAGAGCAACAGTATTGTTTGACTGATGGCCCTTAATATAAAGACTTCGGTCTTCACGTTTCCCAATTTTTGCTTTAAGTTATTTTGTTATTTACATAATAATGTAAATAACCTAATAATGATCCTTATTGCCGTTTAAGAGAGGAGCGGTGCTTCAAAGGATAGCTGTAGATTTCTGTCAGAATCTGCAGATTATACAGTACAAATAAAATGTTTACGTTGTCTTCCCAACAGTTTCACTGACATCTACAGTGGATGGCCAGGAAGCGTTCGCGATGTCTTCTCGGGCGCTTCTCGGGCGCTGATAATTGGCGTATGTCTTGTGTCGGTGACGTAAAAGGCGGATTTAATGCGACTTGACCGTTCAAACAGCAGTCGCTTTCTAAAACATCGGATATGTATCGGATTCAGTACCACATACGAAAGTGACCCAGATCGGATTTGAAAATATCGGATTTGCGCCGTTCACACTGTCATAGCATGATCGGATATGGGTCGCATAGGGTCAAAAAATCGGATTTGATGCGCTTTCGCCTGCAGTGTGAACGTAGCCTATGGCTCTTCCGTTCGACAATCTCTCCAGCATTGGAACCATCATCTGTTTTCTCTTCGGTCACGCTCGGTTGATTTTTCTAGTCGGCACACTCATTTCCTCCATTACGCGCTGGCTGCTTCCCAAACAAACACACGTGCGGCTTGGCACTTGTGCTGTACTAACAAGTCACGCGACGTGACGCTGCGGCTGTGATTGGTTCGGCTCTGCGCTACTTAATTTGGATTGGCTGACATTATTATTATTATTATTATTATTTTTTTTTTTTTTTTTTTTTTTTAAGAGGACAAGAGCGGCGAGGTCTATCGCGATAGCTTAATTTCTCTATCGAGTAAAAGTTATATCGCGATACATATCGTTATCGTTCTATCGCCCAGCTCTAGGCCTAAGACAATTAAAAAGTGTGCAATCTGCACAAAAACTTGTCTGAGTGGCAAAAGATCAAGAAACCGTAGTGGATTAGGAAATAAATAGATAGAAAGTTGTTGGGAATGGAGCATCTTATGCTAAGCAAACAATCATGGGAAAAGCGTCAGATCCTCCCAATCAATTCAAGAAAGGTGGGGTAATCAGACATATGGATCTTCCACTAGTGTTATCAGTAAACAGTGGTGTAATTCATGTTTTTGGTGAGGCTAAACCACCTTTTACTGGTTTTTGCCACTGTGGTGGCAAACGGTGCAAGTGGTGTAACTGAGACTGCCTCGATTATACTCTGTTGTGGATGCGGACAGCTGGAGACCCGATGGCTAAATAGTCGTTCCTGTCATACTCCTTTGAAGAACGCCACCTGAGGTGCATGTGCAGTTGATACATTGTAATGTAAATTCTCTGTGGACAAGTCAACAAAAACAAAACAGGCCGGCTGGCCATCCGAATGGGTCTTCACATTCACTGTCTGATGAGGAAATTTATATCACACAGACTTGTGGACATGGAAAGTCCACTAGTCGCCCCCCCCCCCCCCCCCCCCCCAAAAAAAAAGACAAACCCCCCCCCCAAAACAAGCAAAACATATTTCATTCTGTTGCAAAGTGTGCTACTATATCTGTTACATACCAGCACCCTGCATCCCTGTGCTGAGTCACCTCTTGTAATGCTGTTTTGCTTTTGTACTTTGATGTCTCCAGTGCCCTTAAAGACAGCCGCTTCCCCCCTATGACAAGGGATGAGCTGCCTCGCCTCTTCTGCTCAGTGTCTCTTCTCACCAACTTTGAAGACGTCGGTGATTACCTTGACTGGGAGGTAAGAGATGTTATTTGCTTGAACATGGCTGAGCACAGGCTTTTGCCCCCGCACTTTTGTGGTGCTTTGCAGCTTTGATGCAGACTCACGTGCATCTCATTCTTCAAGCTATTATTGTACACGAATGTGTCCACACGTTATTTCTGGGTTTGTCACTTGAAGGCATACCCAGCATTCTTGAAGTGGCAGCATAGTTCTAAAGCATTGTATTTATAAAAGAGAAAAAAGTCTGCTTTAAATTAAAGTTTTCTGGCTTTCAAAATTGGATTAGTTTGATTGGGTGCTGTATGCTTTTCCAAAACATCAGTAGATGTCTTTACCAGCTGTTATCTGTGAAAATAAATATGATTTGGAGCTACAGTTTGATCAATAGTACCATTTTTTAATTGTAGTTTTAATTTCCAGCAGAAGACTGAAAATTAAGAATAATATGTGAACAGAAATGAGAATATCGTGTAATAAACTGGAGCTTCAACCATGCAGTACATTGCATTTAGATGAAAAATGTAAAACAGATTCCATCATTAACTTGGAAGTGCATTTTGAATGGAATAACCTGTTTCTCCACAGCTCTGTCTTCATTGGATGAAGAGATTTATAGGGATTTATTTTTGTGCCTGTCTTGAATTCTAGGTGGGTGTTCACGGTATTAGGATAGAATTTTTCAATGAAAAAGGATCAAAACGCACCGCCACCTACCTACCAGAGGTTGCAAAGGAGCAAGGTAAGATCTTCTTGTGCCTCTAACAATCTAGCTTCCTCTGCTTTTAATAAAGACTGAGTTGTATTGAACAGAGTAGGGAATATGTGGAATTGCTTTTCACTCCTTTTACTTTAACTAGGTTGGGACCACATTCAAACCATAGATTCCTTACTACGAAAGGGAGGTTACAAAGCTCCCATCACAAATGACTTCAGGAAGACCATTAAGTTAACCAGGTAAGATTACATTTAATTGATTGAATTATCTAATGCTGAAACATTAATGCGTCACTGCTGTACTCTGTTCTTGCAGCACACTTTCATTTAGATCCTTTTACCTGACGTGCACAAGGCTTAACAGAACCAGCACAAATAGTTGTATACGTCAGTGTGTCTGGATGTACCTATGTGCATATGTGAAAAGGCATATGTTGAGTCTGTTGATTAAACCTTTTGTGGCTCTTGAGGAAACTATGTGCAAATGTTCCAGGAACTGCCATGCCACTTTTGTTGAGGCTGAAGTGAGACAGTGGCAGGCAAAAGAAGAAAACCCAGGATGTAAGAGATGGGTGTAACCACAGTGACATCACCCTTTTGTTATGTGAAGTAATGGTTTAAAACCTTAGCTCAAGGGGCTTTGTCCAAGGGTTTTTTGTTTTTTGGACAAAGTTTCAGCTAACACTATCAAGCTGCATCCAGTTACTGTGGCTAGCTGCTATTTACTCTTCAGTAATATAAAAATCAGGATCATAACTTCACCAGTAATGCATTCTGCCTTGCACTAGGCTATAAAATATTTAGATGTAAATATAAAATATTAAATATATTCTGGTATAAAACTATCAGTTTGCGGTGACTCATTTGCTTTTAGAGCTCCCATTAACCTCCTAAAACCCGAACTCTTTCATGACATGCATTTTGAATTTTTCTTTGCTATTTGGATTGATTGGGACCTGATGAATGTAAAAACAAAGAATTAGCAGATTTATTTTTTTTTAACCTAAATTTTGTATTTTCTTGTAGAGAAAAATGTAGTATTTTTGGTCTAGACATCCCAAAATGTGATGTCCACATATGCGGACACCAGGTCCTAGGAGGTTAATTGAAATTTCTGGCTGCAGTTTTCGTTGCTACTTCGTGGACACTAAAAAAAAAGACTCTCCTCTGCTTGAATATCCCTTCTTGAGGCCACATTAGCCCTCATTAGCATAACACAGCTAAAGTCCATATTGTAGACTGTATTAGCAGACTGTATTAACAGAAGTGCTAGAAATCTGTAATCTTTTAATGGCCAGCAAGGGTTGACCCCTGGTGGCAAACAAGACCAGTTGTACTGAAATATATGGAAAGATGTCCCTGACTTTCCTCAATCTATATCCTCAGTAAATATCTTCCTGTTTGGTCTCAGTTACTAGTTAAAAGCCTTGCTGAATATAACAGGATGTTCATTTAGTAACTTATGGTCCCCTTTAGTAAAAAAAAGAAAGTTAATGTATGGTTTACTGCAGTGTGTGCGCTGTCTGTCTCTTTGAGTGATACTGATGTCTGGTTTCAAAAAGCTAAGATGGCAACAGTGGAAATGCTGAGCTTGAAGTTTAGAAAATGTTCACGTTGCTAGCCAACGTGTGATGCACATTGCCTACATCCATCTTTTATGTAAATTTTGTTTTAAACGTAATTCTTTCCAGGAAGTTGCATCATGGTTATTGTATGAGTCAGGTTTAGTAAAAGAAATCACGCATACAAGTAAAGTATCATCTGTGGGCCTGCTGCTTTAGTTTTGATAGCTACTGAACATGCAGCCTATTTTAGCACTGACACTGGACTGTATATGAAGAGCAAAGTGAGAGTGATCATGACTCTCCTAACACTGGATTAGAGCAGTTAGCCATCACAACACATCTCTTTTTGTCCCCAGGTACCGTAGCGAGAAGATGACGATGGGCTATGCAGAGTACATCGCCCACCGCCAGCACCATCACTACCAGAATGGCATTGGGCACCCTCTACCACCCTACAACCATTATTCCTGACAGCGAGCCGCATGACCAATCATTGGACCTCTCCGCGGACCTTTTCCCAGGAGAGCCCGCCCCCTCCTGGTCTAGCTATTTCTACTACTGTACCATTTTATGATGATAGTTTCCGTTGCCATGCTGGCCGTCTCCCAGACGTTGACATGGCAACGGGTGGCAACGAAGCGTTATTTGATTCTGACAAGAAATCCACACGTTTCCTTTTCTTTGCCTGTGGTTACGTTTTTGCAGCATATGTATTCCTATATCTGAAACCCCCCGTTCATTCATATTTTTGGAAATTTAATCAAACGTTAGATTTTATTAATCTTTTCAGCGAACCTAATCAGGTGTTTAAGTCTGTGGATGGAAGGAAGTCTCTTCGAGTGGATTAGTCTCGCGCTTCTGTTGTTTAAGCTTTGCTACAATTTTTACATTTACTAAGAATTTTCTTTTTTTCTTAATCTTTACGTTAACCTACTCTTAAACATGTAACACCATGTAGCAAGGCAACTGCAGTTTTCAAAGGCTGTCGTCTCTTCTTGATTCCTCTCAAAAAAACAAAACAAAAAAAAAAGACTGAGGTTTGTTTTAGCTTGTAAACTCTTGTAGTGTTGTAGTTGGAACTATGTATTGGAATATGTATACTCCAAAGTATAGATGGTAGGATTGTGGTGCCTCTTGACCAGCTTTTGCTGGCAATATTTATTGATTGAGCTCACAATCGTGTGTGTGATTTCTGTGTGTGGATATAGACATTGGTCTGCCACAAGACAAAAAACTAGTAGAAATTGGATGATACTTAAAGATTCCCCTACAAAAGAGTTTGGAAACCTCCCCCTCTGAGTATTTGTAGTGTTTTGGTGTGGAAGCTCTAAACCATGAACAGCTGTGTCCCTTATCGGTTTTTGTTTTAATCATTTTTTTTAACTTCTTTCAGTTTAAAGTAACTGCTGGAGGAAGCCATTTTGTCCAGGGATAATCGTGTCCCAGTGATTTATTAATAAACAGTGTAAAATTCTCTGCATTGGAGAGGGGGAGCGGGCACAACTACAGGTCCCTACAGAGGGGAGGAAAAACACCCCAAAAAGCATGGCTGAGTAATACTTAGATTTAAGTTGAACGTATGTGTTTGTTTCTGAGTTTACTGGCAGGGAGTCACTTGACAGGGACATGCTATAACTACTCAAAGCCATAATGTCTTCTCTCTATTCCACACTTTGTAGTCCGTTGTTTGGTTTTGCATTCTTTAACCTCTGGTAGATGTATCAAGTCTCCAGCTTCTGAATGCAAAACCAGTTTCGAGACAGACCGCATCACTTGATATACTTGTCAAACCAGGTGGGTTTAGTCATTTGCTGAATGTGCTGCATGTTGCCCACGCTAATGGGGAAAGATTGTCTCGTCTCTTTACATTATAGCTAACAATGGTCACTCGTCCACAAAGTATTATGTATCAAAGCTGTCATTTTGATCCATTGAAGACGCACAAAGGAAGTGATCTCATTACCATGTTTGTGTCATGTAGACGTTCATGTCATTGTGCTGTTTAGAAGTGCAGCCAGTCAACGTAGTTGTTGAAACTGCACTACTGCCATTCTGCTCCGGTACTTTAGTGAGATCCCATTGATCCTGTTTGTGTGTCCACGGCGCTAGTAACGTTTTTGTCAGCTTGTATGGGCAGTCAGGTTGAAGCAAACACAGTTGAATTAGTTGGAACAGATTCTCTGCACGGGGCTCAGTGGCTCGCAGTCGAGGTCTACGTATATATGAAAAAGCCTACACATAAAGACTCAACAAGCCATCTCCCATCCAGATATTTACTTGCTGTGAGTCTCATCCGCACACACACCTGGATAGTTGGCTTTACTTGTCAGAACGTTTGAGTCTTGGAGGATCGTCGTGCGGGTCGCTTGTTTCGGGTTTTAGTTCGCTAACTGGAATTTTTGAGAGGTTCTTGTTACTTGACCAACATCTTTCTTTGTAACAGCCTTTACTAACTGACAGGTATTTTTTTCTTTATGCAAAAATGTCAAGGGCTTTTGGCACTCCATCCACAGTAACCCGAAATGACCCAGATTTCAGTTGTGTTGCCTTAAATGAATGATTTAAAGAAAGGAAAAAAAACAATGGACCAGTAGATGATGCCCTGAGTGTCCCTCTGTCGCTCTTCTCTTTTCCATCATCACACCACAGCGTAGGAAAGAGCCACATGACGTTTTCCTGCTTTAGAATGCCAGTGCTCTCTCTAAGAGGGCAGCTGGATGCCCGCAGCCTTCAGTTTTTTCACCCAGCTGGCGAAAAAAAAAAAACCCAACCCCTGCTCTTAAAGGTGACGTCAGCCGCTGTGGTGTTCAAACTGCGTCTCCTTGTACACTACATGACGAGGAGGAACAGCCAGGTGGTCATTTCCTGGTCCATTTAAACACAGCACAACCTGAATTTTTCTGCTGCAAAACCAAATTGACCATGCTCTTTTACATATGTCTTTGTATACACATGCAATGTATTTTGTTGCATGTATGTATGAGTATGAGACCTATGGTTTTATCCATGATATGCTTGATCTATGGCTTACACACTCTTATTAACCATTAAGAGATTTAAGACAAATATGGTGCTATCTGACCTCATATTGGGGTGGTCACAGCTCGTGACTGGTCATGCGGACTCATTGATCATATCATACTTAAAGATGATACATATAAGATTTTCTCTTTAGTACATTCCTGTGAAATGAGTCATGACGGCACATTTTAATACCGAAGTATGATAGTCACCAATTCATACAGTAGCCCCCAGCAACCTCTGCTTTCACGAAGTTCACTGTGGGTTATTTTGGGATCAATTCCCTATGGGAAATACGGAATATAGTGAAGAAGGAAAAGTCCCAGAAGCAACACGTTACAGGGGCTATGGAATGTACTGTCTGCGGTCGTCATTACAATTTACCAGTGATATATTAAGAGAAAATCTTACATGTTTTACCTTTACTATCCTTGATATATGCAGATCTGTTCAACAGGTGTTTTTATTTTGTTTGTATTTTGTTTGTTTTTGTTTAGTTTTTTTCCTACCAGTGCAAGTCAACACCCCTTGCAGGTTTGAAAGGACAAGAAGTCACAAGTTGACCTCATTCCCCTTGATCGCTCCCTACACTGTGGCCCAGCCTCATGGCCTAGTTTGTCAAGGTGTGTGATGTATGTCGTTCGGTAGATGGTGACAGTAGTCGTGGTCGTCTTTAGCCTCCTCCTGCAAAATTTGATGCTGTTTTTTTTTTTTTTTTTTTTTTTTTTTTTTCTTCTTCTCCCTTTTCTTTTTTTTAAAAGAAAACAACAAATCCTTAGTTTTTCTTCTAGCTGCTGAATCGTTTGACCTCCTCAAAGAGTTTGAGTTGTTGACTAGTGAACGATCCTGGTTTTTTTTTTTTTTTTTTTTTTTTTTTTTTTTTAAGCCACGTTGAAGGAAAGCATCTCCTAAAATGGGACGGAGAGTTAATATTTTACGTAAGGACACAGAAAACAGTCCTGCTTCTGTACTGGTTTAACTGTTTAAAGCATTAATACCTCATGGGATCTTATGGAACGACATTTGTAGTTTGTCTGTAGCAGATTGTGTTTTGGTTCCATACCAGGGTTAGAGTTCAGCCTCAGCATTCCTTGCGTGGTCATTCTCATATTTCGTGGAATGCTCAAGCTCGTGTTACCTTCGTATGTTTGACTGAACCAAAGATGCCAGCGGCCATGCCCAAATGCTGCTCTTCAGGCCTGGCTTCCTGTCCTTCCAAAAAAACAAAAAAAAAAACAAAAAACCCTGCAATTGACAAAATGTTTTGTCTTTTTTTTTTTTTCTTTCTTTTCTTTTCGTTTGTTTTAAATGTGCGATTTTTCTCAACTGTCTTGACTTAATAAGCAACTCAATTTTTCAATGATTTTTTTTCATTGACTCTATCTCTGAAGCCGTAATTGGCCTCAAGGATGGTTAAAAATGGTTGCAAGTTGTTGTTACTTGTTTTGTTTTATTAATATTATTATTATTATTATTACTATTATTATTATTATTATTGCTATAATTTTCAAAAATGAAAATCCCATGGTGTGCCTCCTAGCTTTATGGGTTTATAAATGTTTTTTTTCCCCCTAAAGACCAGCAGTTATACTTTGTATGAACTATGGATTTATTCCTTATTTTTTATGCCATTAAAGATGAAAAAGCCTGTTTTCTTTACTCTGGACCCAGTAGCTGCACTGGTATACAATCGCACTGATAGATGAATTTAGAAAAAAAGAAGAAATGAATCAATAATAATAATAATAATAATAATGATAATAATAATGACAAAAGAAATAAGAACTACAATAAACTTGTGTTTGAGAGTTTTATTATAAAAAAAAAAACCTAAGAAAAAAAAAAAAGGAAAATGACTGTTTTTGTACATCAAAATAAATTCTTTTCAAAGGAATATTTTGGATCTAGTTTCAAAATTATTTTAGTGGTTTTCTATGTTCTGAATTTTTGAGACACTGACTTCTTAAGACGTGTCACTGTACAAAATGACTTTTTTCTGTTGCAGTGGCCTGATGGGCTGGGAGGGTTACCTGGTGTAACTCCTCATACCAACTTTTATTTCATTTCTTTAAAAAAAACAAAAAA
This sequence comes from Maylandia zebra, assembly GCF_041146795.1. Taxonomy (NCBI): domain Eukaryota; kingdom Metazoa; phylum Chordata; class Actinopteri; order Cichliformes; family Cichlidae; genus Maylandia; species Maylandia zebra. The sequence goes on along the minus strand of NC_135176.1, from coordinate 10,757,088 downwards.
ACATTTTGGATCCTTGTTTTTTTTCCTTCTGCTTTAGTAACTTGACAAATTGTTGATGGAATAATATGAACTGGGAACTTCAAATCCAACCCCTGTAGAGCTAGACCCTTCCCTTTTTCCTATTGAATAGCTGTTAGTGTGACAAGACTTGAAATGGGCATTTATTATGATAGTATGACTCAATAAAAAAAAAAAAACCATAAAAAAAGAAATTAGCAAAAAATTGCAAAAGACAAGTGTGGGGAGGGTTGAAAGAATATATATAGATGGGTTATCTGAGTATGTAAGCAATGGCTGTGAAGATCATGTAGTTTTAAACATTGTTACCTTTTAAAATCATTTATTCAATAAAAAAAATTACAAAATCAACTTGAAAGAGAACGTGTCATTCTACTTTCTTGCAGCATGTACACTAAATTAGCTAAACTAACCTCCAGTATCTTCAGCTGACTGATGGTGGTCTAAACTTTATATTACACCTATGCATTATGCTGTTTGGACAGTTACAGTTTGTCCTGCTTTAATTACGTGTTGAACTAATGTATGCCTAAACATTTATTTTTCAGGGAACATGGTCCAGTTTAAAGGCAGCATGGGCAAGAGTCCGGTTAACTTGTATGGTCTTCAGTAATGGAGCAGGATAATATTTGGTGTAATTGGCAGAACAATGTGATCCCCCGTGAGTGTTCTGGCATCTTATTTTCTTTTTAAACACCAAATTTGCCCTCAGCAATTCTCATTGTTTTGCATTGTACATGGAGGTTTCCACTAATGAAAACTGTGAATGGTATGTTTACTAAGAGCACATTATGTTTCCTTTACCCTTGCTGTGATGGGGTGGAGGGCAATTTCCAGGCAAATCCTCAAAAAACAAAATCCATGAGATTCACCACAGTGCTGGAAACATTGCTCTGAGATTTTGGTCCATGTTGACACAGTTGTTGTACACACATGATACAAATCTACTAATGCTGCGGATCCCAACGCTGCTCTAGTGCAGGGGTGGGCAATCTCAGTCCACGAGGGCCGGTGTCCCTGCAGGTTTTAGATCTCACCTTGGGTCAACACACCTGAATCACATGATTAGTTCGTTACCAGGCCTCTAGAGAACTTCAGGACATGTTGAGGAGCTAATTTAGCAATTTAAATCAGCTGTGATGGATCAAGGACACATCTAAAACCTGCATGACACCGACTCTTGAGGCCGAGTTACCCCATTAAGCCATGACTAATAGCCTGAACCCTTGATATAAGACATGATGGATTCATGCTTTCACTGTTAGCACCAAATTATTACCCTACCATCTGAATGTCGCAGAAGAAATCACGACTCACCTGAGTAGGCAACGTTTTTGCATTCTTCTGTTGTCTGCACCTGTGAGATCTGTAGCTTCTGCTTTTGCTAGCTGACAGAGGAGTAGTGGCTCATCTGCTTCAAGGTTTGAGAGGCTGTGTGTTGATTCTCCTCTGACCTCTGGCAACAACAAGGACATTTTTAACCCAGAGAACTTCTGCTCACTCTTTCAGGCCATTCTCTGTAAACCCTAGAGATTGTTATGTGGGAAAGTCCCAGCTAGATCAGCAATTTCTGAAATACTCTAACTTGCCAGTCTGGTACCATAAGCCATGTTCAATGCCACTTAAATCACCTTTCTTCATTCTAAAGCTCAGTTTGAACTTTGGCAGGTTCTCTGGTCCATGTCTACCTGCCTGTATGATTGGCTGTTAAGATTTTGTCGTTAACAACCAGATGACAATGTATACCTAATAAATTGGCTGTAAGCATATGTGAATTGGCCCTTTAAATTTTGATCACATTTCAATCCCCCTGTAGCCTCATGTTAGTATGCAGTGTTCTATCAGTGCTTTTCTATAATTATTCAAAATGACTTCAGGCAACACATACTTTTATGATGTTTGGATTAGCAATGGAGCATGCTGGGTACATGCTGAGACAATGGGCTAAATGAAGATGTGATATTTCTGGCTCCAATAATTTAACGCAAAACTGGGCCATATTTGCATTTTGCAACCACTAGGCATCGTGAAATGATCCAAAGCTCAAATTATCAACACAATCATAACTGCTTTTTTAAAACTTAAGTATTTCCCTGAAGTCCTGCTGTGTTGTACCAGGGTGTAAAGTTCCATCTTTGCTAGGAAAATGTGCGCCAGATCACACTTTAAAACCCAAGAACAATGTGGTAATCATAAAATCAGAGCCAATCATGAGGCAGATAGATTACATCAGAACGCCACTTCAGGTTTCACTCCCACCTGGCAAAAACAAAACTTTGGGGCTGCAGTAGGCATAGTCTCACTATAACTGGCCAGTTGAAGGCAGGAAAAGTGTAGTCTGGTCTCATAAATCTCTATTTTCAATTCAGTTCAACTCAGTCGTATTTATATAGCACCAAATTAAAACATCAGTCACCTCAAGATATATTACAAAAAAAGAGAAAACCTCAGCAATAAACCCCGTATGAGTGAACACTTGACAACAGCAGGAAGGAAAAGCTCCCCTTAACAGGAAGAAACCTGTGGCAGAGTCAGGCTCAGGGAGGGGGAAGCTATCTGTGGTGAGGTGAGGAAGACAGGACAATAGACACACTGTAGAAGAGCCATAGATTAAAAACAACTAATGATTAAATGCAGTGCAAACTTTTTCAAAAGCCTAATTTTAAAAGCAGATAATTACTGTTGAAGCATCAAGATTTAGCTTCAACAGTGCAAATTCATTGACTGTGCCTTGTGCTAACAGTGTAGGCAGGTTATGGTGAAATGGTGCAGGGTTTTCCTGGCAGACTCTGGCCCCTCAATACCAATCAATCGTGGTTTGAACGTTATTACAGTCCACACATGCTGAATTACTACTCTGTAAGCTTTTATCTTTTAATGAATACCTAAAGCAGGGGTGTCAAACTCAAATACACAGTGGGCCAAAATTCAAAACTGGAACAAAGTCGCGGGCTAACGTTAATATTTATTGAAAAAAAAATCTTCCTCCAGATATAAGAATGAATCTTTTCTTATGGACTCAAACAAGCTTTGCTGAAAAACTGAATATGGAACAAGCAAAGCTTAATACTAAACAATATATATATTAGCTGTATAATACCAGTAGACCAGCTCTAATAGTAATTTGGTATGGCTTCGCGGGCCAAATGTAATTAGGCTGCGGGCCAAATTTGGCCCGCGGGCCAGAGTTTGACACCTATGACCTAAAGCAAGTTAATACATCATGTTGTCTTCAAAAGGTCTCACGAACATACCAGTGAATTCACTGGACTTTAATGGCCTCCCCACATGTCACAACATGTGAATCCCTTGAATATCTTTGGGATGTGGTATGAATATTGTACAATCTGCTCAAAACTAAGGATCCTTTGAGCAAAAGGAGCCTCTACCCAATATTAGCATTATGTTCCTAGTAAAGTGTTTAACAACGACTTAAAGATATCTATCTCAAAAATATGTGCCACCAACTTGATACGCAAGGTGTAAATTGAAACTGTGTTGTCTTGTTCAAAGCATGTAACAGCTGGTTGCTTCAACATTAAGAACAGAAAACTTGACAAACGTGGCATTAATGTATTGTAAAGCTCACAAATACACAAGTATTATTTTCATAATACACTACTGTTGGCATCAGTTTGTCCAATCTGCATGTTTTCTTCATGCTTCTTCAGTCTCTGCATTCTCTGGGTTGCCACCTTGTCATGGGCAGGGAGCTTGCGTGCCATAGGGACACTAAGAGCTGTGCCTTTTATGGTCACCCATGATGGACAGGTTAAAGGGTAGGAGCTTGGAGCAAGGATTGATTCCAGGTCGAGACCCTTATCCTATAAAAATTATTTTGAAACAGAAACATCAATGGTAGGAGGTGGTCCGTGTGCCTCCACCCTAGAGAGAAGGGTTACATCTCCTGTGTCTAGGTGCGGCTTGCCCCTCTGAGGGCGGGGGTACCTGGACCTGGGATATAGAGTATGTTTGGGGAGTGCGACTGTCTGTGCAGTGTCTATTTGTGTCTGTCTACACGTTGGGTGAGTGCCGAGTATTTGGTTGTGCATATGGGGTGGGAATGCACGTTTGTGTCCGCGTGCGCCTGTTCGTCTGTGTCTATATGTCAGGTTGGGTCTTAGACTCAACCTCTCTGGGTACATCTCAGGCCCTCTAAAGTACGGAGGCCTATCTCCCCTCACCACACTCCCTGCCGGTGGCTGATGCCCTCAGACGTTGGTGTGTTGGTGGTCCTTGTCGTCTGGGGCTGGGCGCTCATGTATTTACCGGCTCACTCCTGGTGGCCGATTGGCGGGGCCTGGCGCCTGTGGCCTGGCTGGGCCCCTTCCGGGGGGTGGGATGCCCTCGGGCCTCTGGGCCTGAAGCTTGGTACTCTCTGGCACAGCTGGCTGCCAGCAGAGCCCACGGGCACGCCACTGCAACCCCCTCTGGCCTCTGCTCCGTAGCTGCGGGGGGACCTCTCCTTTGGGGCTCTACTCAGCTCTTCCCAGGAGGGTGGCACGGTTCCCCCCCTTTGGTGGTCCTCCTCGGGTCCTTGTACTCTGGGGCCTCTGGATATCTGGGGCCTGGATCTCCTCCATACCTGCTTCATACCCTGGTGGACGGGGCTATGGCTCCCCAAACTCCCTAGCAGATCGTTACATGGAGAAACCTTTGGAATACAAGCATGCTGATCCACACAGGTATGCACACAGGTGTACACACGGGTGTTCACAGACGCGGACTACAGCTTTCTTGGCTGCTGCCTCAAAGCACATTGTGCGCTGTCTATCTTGCGTGCTGCACAATAGCGTTTAATATTTAGTATCTACTGTTATCTACTGCTAGCTAGTTTATTGTGATGGTGCTGTTTTTTATTATGTTGCTCTTTTTTTGTTTGCTTTCTCTTCTGTTTTTTTTCTCCATACACCTGATCCATGTGTTTTTTTGTTTTTGTTTTTGTTTTTCTTTCTTCCCCCCTTCTCACCGTCTCTTCTCCCCTTTGGTTTTCTTTCTCTCCCTCTCTTTCTTTCATTCTTTCTCCCTGTCCTAACCCCCAGTCATGTCTGTCCCGTTTGTAGCAACCGAAAATAAAATAAATTCATAATTATAATAAAGGTCAATCAAATGGACCAATATGGCAAGGCCATGATGATCCACTTGGTAAAATAAATCTGCTTGGCATCTTTCTTGGCCTTAAGACAACAATTCTGATGGCTAAAGATCCAAACGGGACACACAAAAAAAAAGAAACATCAATGGTAGAAAACTCCAAGACTCTAAGATGGGCATCTGAAGAATATGATGCTGTGTAATGAAAGCCAGGAGTTCTTGGAAGCCACAGGACCAAACACTCTTTCTCTGACACCCTAATTCGTGGGATATGGAAGACTGTGTACCAGAGTGGGAAGACTACACCAACAGGAGTAGAAATGCAAAAGTACAACATGACCCTGCCCTGGAATGAGTGAGAAGATGATGAGGTTGGATTGGGCACATTCTATGGAATCCAGAGCATTACCAGAGAGGCCCTGACATAGAACTCCTCAAGGGAAAAGAAAGAAAGAAAGGTCAAGCTACACCTCCAGGCAAACTCCCAGAAAGTGGGCCTTACTTGGAACCAGCTAAAGGCAAAGACTCTAAATAACACCCAACAACAGATCTTGTTGATGGCCTGCACCCTATGGGATGAAGGGCTGAAACATGCATAGCTAGTAACAATTTTGATCTATCCGACACTTCAACTTCAACTTGGACATGTAACTACCGAATTTTGTAGAAATAATTAATACTCCACAAGAATTTATTGAAATAGCATGGCAAAAATGTTCACTTTTCTCCATTTATTCAATACATTATGATGAAATACCAACAAAATGATTGACATCCACATTAGCTTTGGTTGCACTTGTATTGCTCTATAACAAGCTATCAGTTTACAATAAGTCAGAACGCACCTGTTTAGCAGTTAGGTCAGTACAGCTAGCATGACTAGCCTTTTAATGCAATTATTTTTAACAGGATCCAGTACAGTGCAAATGTCTGGAGCCCCTCTCATTTCTCTATATTTTGCTCCAAAGGACACACTTTCAATTTTTTTAAGTGGCCTAGAGCAGCAGTTCCCCTGACTTTCTGAAGGTCTTTTTTTGGACACGGCTTTTCTTTGTACCTGACCATTTCTAGAGGAATGTTTTGCTGACCTATTAATCCCTCAAGCATAAAAAAATTCGAGGGATGAACCAGTGTTGTGCCTAAACTTAACTGACAGCTTAGCAAAGAACCAGCTTTAATTTTATCTTTAGGTGCTAGCAACCAGTCACAAAAACACTTTTGACAGGCACAAAATTGTATTTGTACACTAAGGTGATTCTGAGCATGGTGTGCAATGTCTCCCTAGAAACTGAGGAAACTGGACATTACAGGAAACAAGAAGAAGTGGTAGCATAAATTCTGTTCAATTCAATTTTATTTACATAGCACCAATTCAAAACAGCAGTCACCTCTGGCACTTCAGCTGATCCGTCTATGGTTTGTTGAAGCCACATGAGAGCTGGTCACATGCGTAGAGCGGCCATGGCAGTAGTTTGACTTGAAACGACTACTTTAAATTCTAAATTTTGACTCTGACTTTTTCTCAAAATTAACAATAATATTATTTTTCCTTAATCTGGCCATAATACTCCTTTGTATCTTTGAATGTCCTTCGATGAGCCGGGAGAACTATTCCTAAAGGCTACCTAAAGAAATTACAAGAGAGCTTGTCTAAAAGAGTAGTGCCTAACAATGTATTTCCAAGTATGTTGGCACATTTCAATAAATCCCTGCACTGATATCCCATTTTCCTTGCAAACTGTAAAGAAATGTGGGTCAAGACTTTTGCATAGCACTGCATATGCTATAATTTATACTAATTATATATAGGAAATACAAGTCAAACTAAGCATCTCTGCAATGAGACATAAAAGCAGCGCTATGCGGTTCTCTCTGTTGTAAAATGCATGTAGAATCTACACTATATTTAGAAAGTGGATATCATTATTAATGCATCATCTGACAGATTTCTATATTTGTGTTCTCATGAAAATAAATCAAAAAAAAAAAAAAGCAAATGTGTGTGTGTTAGGGGTTGTGTGGAGCTGTGAACATAATAAGAGATTTCACATACTTGCTCTACTTTTCTACTATTTCTCCCACCGAAATGTCTGAGCTGCACTCCCGTCACAGTCTGGGCAGGTGTATCTGAAAATACTTGTTACATGACACTTTGGGGCTAAGAGCTCAGAGACAGTTGAGTGGCTCAGTCTGCTGCCTGCATGTAAGCACACGTGAACCCTGGCGTGAGGTCAAATCTGTCCGACACATCACATTCTCTCCTGAGTCTGCCTCCGGGCTTCCATCTGCCAGAATAAATGATATCGGTGAGTGAGGGAAATTAATGGTGGTGGTGTAAATGCAAGAAACGCCACCTCTTTCAATTTCTCTTGGATTCATTTTCTATAATTCGGAGCAATTATTATACGTCATGTGCCAAGAGTTACAAAACATGCCATCGAGTTCCGTAATCAACCATAACAAATCAAAAAGTTCCCTCCTTGGCCGAGCAGTATGTTACTTTGCTTACCAGTATTTCAAGGAGAGCAACGTGTATTGTAATCCAGCGTCTCTTTGCAGCCACTGCGGTGGTTTTAGATCAACCTCCACTCTTGACTGTCTGGAATCATGAGGTGCTACAGGCCCGTGAAGACTCTCTGCAGCTCACTTCAGTCAATATGCTGCACTTAAAGCTTTTTACCCTGTCTGGCCTCAGAGAGAACAGCCAACCATAACGTACAGTGCTGAGGCTTGAGTGCTCATGAGTCATGCTGCAACTTGGCAGCAAACGGATTTTGTAGTATATCTGAAGGTCTTATTATCTGAAGAACAGTTTGACAATTTAGGACAAATTCATTCCCTTCTTGCAGAGATGTAAAATGAGAAGAAACGAATTTTGTGGTCTCCCTATTTAATCTTAGCCTTCAGTTGGTTTGTGATGATGGCTTTTTAACAAAAAATAAAAAAAAATTTTTTCCCTAGTTTGTAGCTACATGAATTGAGACTTTGTTAGTAACTTCTTGTAGCATAGCACCACCGTCTCTGACAAGCTCACTGTTTAGGATTCTCTCTCAACTTGGTTTGATATTTGGTTTGAATAATCCAGTTGGTTTTTGGCTGTGGTGTTCCCTTTTATACTGGCTATGTTACTACAGTTTGTGCTCAGTGTATGAAACGTGTGTGCAACCCTTATTAACAGGCGCAACAATAATAGGGGCAGAATGTTTGATGGATGGCTGTCCAAATTTAATCTAGCATGTCACTGTTTGTTGTCGAGTTGTGCTTGCTGCCTGTCAAATATGCTCCTACGGATATCAAGGTTGCAGAGAGAGTAACAGACAATACTGGTGGGACTGGGAGAAAACCGGTTTTTAAAATAGGCCGACGGTGGTTGTCAATCTTGAATCTAACAAGATGAGTAATTTGGTCTTTGCCACCTCCATCGCTCATTTCTAGTGAGCTTAATTAGATCAGCTCTTAAACTTTGCGGTCTCTCTGTTCTGTCTGAGTTTTAAGTCAATTCATAAAAATAATGAACTTAGTATGTCATCTTGGGTAATTTTTTTTCTAAAAATAAATAAATTCAAGATATTTGACAAGCATATTACATCCATTTTTATAGTCTCCCATTGTCAGACAAAAGCAATTGGATAGTTGATGGGCAAGTAGGGCAGGTTCAGACCGGTTCCCTTGTTATTCTATGAGAAATTAAGCAGATAATAGAGTTGATCCAAGTGATAAATGTGCAATTTGTAGCTTTTCATCAAAACTCTCAATATGATGTACGAAGAGATACGAGTACAAATGAGGGAGGCCCTCATAAATTAAAAAAAAAAAAAAAAAGAAATGTAGAAGTGGCCAAATCAACAATCTGAAACATTCTTGCAAATAAGAAAAGCAGTGAGCAGCTCACTGTAAGGTCACAGAAGAACTACAGTATTCTTTCATTGGTTCAGAAAAACAACATCAACCAAATCATGAACACCCAAGGACACTTTTTAGACTTTAAAATTGTCTCAGTGTGAAATCAACACATGCCTAATTCATTCACTTCCACGTCTCCTTTTTCAGGGTCGCGGGGGGCGCTGGAGCCTATCCCAGCAGGGTACACCCTGGACAGGTCTCCTGGACACACACAACCATTCGCACTCACACCTAATTTAGAGTTTCCAATAACCTAACCCCACTAACTGAATGTCTTAGGACTGTGGGAGGAAGCCGGAGTACCCGGAGAGAACCCACACAAACACGGAAAGAACATGCAAACTCCACACAAAGGCCCTGGCGTGATGGTGGAATTGAACTCAGCACCTTCTTGCTGTGAGGCAACTGTGCTAACCACCGTCCTGCCCCATAAATGTGAAAACACGGTGTAAACCGCTACAATATAAAGTCAGATTAGAATGTGGCAGACAAAAAGAGTCTGCACAGTTAGTTCTGCAAAAATTCCTAAAAAACTGATGCAAATTTTGTTTTAGCCAACCTTAAATTAAAGCTAAAAGTCTCTATTTTCATTACACTTGATTTAAAATCCACTGTGACAGTGCACAGAGGAAAAACTTTAAAAATATGTATTACAGTTCCAAAAAACCCCACAAAAAACTATGGACCTCATTATCAGCATGAGCGCTGTGGTGTGAAATCCTGAATTATAATTTATATTGTTTGAAGCAGGGCATTTTCTGCAGTGTAGAGCTTAGATACCTTTTTACTTCCATGCTGGCTGCATGGCAAATCCTCTTAATCTTCTCAGCTCTTTGTAACAATATGCACATTTCCCACAATGCCAGTCTATTTGGCGAGCTCCAATTCATGATCACGGTATTAACGGAGACACAAAGTGGTAATATCTGTTGGTCGTCAGCAGAATAAATTCAGATTTAATACTAACGCAAGCAACATGGTTAAAAGGCAAAAAATACACGCTTAAACATACACACAAGGAGAACTGTGATGAGCTACAATCACCTTTATTTTCAATACAGCACATACACTCAAACTGATAGAAATACAAAAGTTCCTCTTATCCCTTCTTTGCAGTGAAGTTTAGAATATGCTACAGTAATATACACACACATCCCTCATATTTGAAATGATACATACCATGAATGACATCTTCTAACTTATCAGTTAATACTTCCTTTCAAACGGGCCATGAATAAATGACCCACAGTGACCTGATGCAGAACATCAGATGCATTTCTTAAAATACAAACTGGAGTGTGGCTCGTTACAGTTGCGGTGGAGAGAATGGATGTTTTGTAAGATACATTAATCCAACCCAGAAAGACACTTTATCTTGGGAAACACCGAATTCCTCCCACTCGAGATTATACCTCACTTATTATGGTCTAACGGCACAATAAAACAAAGACTAATAAACAAAAAAACTCCTTCACAGAGATAATATTAACATCCCACTGTAGATTTCTGGATCCTCTTTCACTGCTTTGAGTCGCAGCATCTAATACACCCTCCTGTCCCCTGATTATCACAACTGGAATGATCTGAACAAGTTGGAGACAGAAAGGCAAAAGAAACCTCCACGGCGATGCTTTCATAACCCGCACAGCCGTGGAGTCAAGTGGGAACAGAAGAACGCCAGAAAGCTTTCAGTCGTAACAACACAGAGTGTCAAACAGAAATCCTCACGCTATACACAGGCAGTAACTTTTACAACTGCTCAGATTTTCATTCAGCTCCAAAGTTCAAGTTTGAAGCAAATAAACTCGCTAACATATGATCTAGTGCAACTTTAAAAAAAACCCCCGACAACAATCAGAAAAGTGTAACAGCTGGAGATCAGTAGTGACATTTGGGTGACCCCTATTTTCTGTCCTCAAAGCTTAAAAAGAAGCAGCTGGAGTAATTGCCACAAATTCGCTGACATATTTCTGAAAATAAAAAACAACAACAAAAAAAAAAAACGAACAAGGGCTAAAATCTGGCCAACGCCACAATTCTAAGTGCCAGCTTTAAAATGCCCGGTACGTTTGTGCATGCAAGCCAACTACAACGCTAAAAGAATGACACGAAGATTCACTGGCCCTGAAATGCTCGCTTGTTTCTGTGAAACAAGTCTTAAAAGATGCATTAAAATGTTGATTTAAAAAGAAAGACAAAAAAAAAGACACTGTAAAAGCAGGCATTTGGAGTAAAAGGAGTGAAAGGCTAGGTCTGAATGCACCTTCGTGGACATTCAGTCAACTTTCTTGCTGCGCAGTCTGAGTGTGTCCAGCAGGTATCTGCAGGCGGTGCCGCTGTGCTGCGAGAGGAGTGTGAGGAGCTTCCCGTGGATGAGCGTCAGCAAGGTCTGGTGGCCCGTCGCCCAAACCCGGTACCAAGGGCCGTAAAATGGATCGGACACAGCCGGGCAGAGCATGTTATTCAAGTTGACCTCAGTCGCCTGGAGGAGAGCAGAGACGAGACAGAGTAAGACCTAATTTGATGCCAATATGAATCCAAATTTATCCAGTGGATAATTCATTATTTTAATTTTTTTAAGCAAACATTATGGTTGACTTTGCTGTACATATCTTTACAATCATTCTCTTCCAATAGATTTCAGCTCCAAAAAGCAGACACTTAATTGACTGATGTCAGACTTCATTGCCTGGAAATCCTCCATGACTTATTAACCGGCTGTTGAATGAGTCGTATCATTGTAATTACTAAAGATTTTCAGGGGTTTTACAACCATTTAGTCAGCACATGCTAGAAAAGACAAACATCAGCACTGTGGGCCTTACAATCACAATTCATTGATTACTCTGTACTATCATTTTTCAATCAAGCAGCTACTCTCTGCCCTCTTTGTGCCAGAAACACCCTGGAACTTAAAGCTGATGAATTGCTTTGTTAGGGAATAATGCTGATTTGCATCCAGCAGAAAATAAACTGAATGTTGGTCCAAAATAGGAGATCAATTTGGAGGCAACAGGCTGCATAATTTTTTACTATAAACTCTAAAGTTGTGAACAAGCCAAACAGGGAGCATCAGTGGATCATCAATAATTAGGTGTTAATATCTCAGGATTTATGACTAACAATATCACACACACACTTTGTTAGGTACACCCGTTCAACTGCTCATTAATGCAAATATCTCAGCCAATCACGTGGCAGCAGCTCAATACCATTTAGGCATGTAGACATGGTAGAGACAATCTGAGTTCAAACGTAGCATCAGAATGAGGAAGAAAGGTGATTTAAGTGGCTTTGAATGTGGTTGTTGGCACCAGACTGGTTGGTCTGAGTATTTCATTAACTGCTGACCCAACTGGGAATTTTCCCACGCAGCCATCTCTAGGGTTTACAGAGAATGGTCTGAAAAGAAGAAAATACCCAGTGAGCAGCAGCTCTGCTGGTGAAAATGTGTCATTGATGCCAGAGGTCAGAGGAGAATGGCTGGACTGTAGGTATTCAGCAGAGCATCTCTCAACGCACAGCATGTCAAACCTTTAACCGGATGGCTACCACTGCTGCCAGCTAAGAACAGGAAACTGAAGCTACAATTCTCACTGCACAGCAAAATTGGACAGAAGATTAGAAAAACGTTGCTCGGTCTGATCTCTTGATTTTTGCTGTGTCATTCAGATGGTAGAGTCAGAGTCAGACTGTGGTTCAGGCTGCTGGTGCTGTAATGGTGTGGATATTTTCTTGGCACAGGTGGGGCCCCTTAGTACCAAAGTGAGCACGATTCAAACACCACAGCCTGCATGAACAAGCCAAACAGGGAGCTGACCGTGTCCATCCTTCTATAATCACAGCGTACCCCGTAATCTGCTTTCTTCAACAATGAGCTCACTGTACTCACTGGCCTCCACAGTCACCAGATCTCAGTTCAATAGAGAACCTTTGGGATTTGATACAACAGGATATTTGTATCATCTGCAGCAACTGCAGCAACTGGTACACAGGTTGTCCTTCCTTGAAGAATTTTGATAAGTATTACCAACAGCATGCTGACAACAGTCCACATGAAGCTCTGAGCCTGTGCTGTCACAGTTTGGCCCTCATCGCTCAGAAGCCTACGCCTGCCAAATTTTCCTGCTTCTATTACAAATAAACCTCACTCTTCCCTTTCTACCCCAGTGACACCCTGTTTAGTTTATTTTTATTACTCACTTATTATTTTTAAGAGTAGTATAAAGGAAATGCACCTACAGTTTGCTTGTACAAGCTGGTATAAAATGATCTGAATCAGCTCTTTCGGTTTTAATATTTACTTATTGTAAATTATTTATCTGAAAATTTAAGTATTAACTTTGTAAAATGGGAAAAAGAGGTTGTTTGTTGGTGTTCATAAGCACGTCGCATGTTCAGAAACAGGCCTAACATGTGTGCATCACTGTGGGGACCAGTTCAGACATGCATGGATTAAAAACATGACAATGATTATACCTGCTGTCTCTGTTTAGCTGCCTGCTGCAGACCAATCCAAAAATTGGCAGATGATTAACTATCCAGGACATATTGGGGGAAAAGTATGCATGTTGCTCAATGAGAAATCATCCAGAGTACTTAACTAAGCTCCATTTTATCAACTGCAGTGTGTAATGTTTTTTAGCTCTAGATAAAAGGCCATAATTTTAAATCCAAATATACATTTTCTTCACTTTTAAATTGACCAATAGTTCTCCTCGTGTGGGTTTTCACCCATAGTTCAAAGTTATGCGTGTTGGTCATTTTAAGTTGGATACGAGAGTAAATGGTTGCGATAGTGTTGACCTGCTCAGGGTGTACCCCGCCTAATGTCAGCTGAGACAGGCTCCAACCCCTCCTATGACAGAGTGGATGGGTGAATGGATGAACAGCTCTAGCTACACTGTGAACTCTAAACAAAAATATCTAGTATTTTCACAAGGGTTTGCTCATTAAGCTTAGACCTTAACAGTCTAGGCCAATGCTGAAATACTTTTTTCCCTCTGTACCTGTGTAACTACTATTTTTTAGGTTTATGTTATTATTTTTTTTTTAAAAACAAAAACCTACAATTTCAGTTTGTTTGTTTTTTAAATCTTAAAGCTTTACCACAACTTTATGTCTAAGGCAGTGATGGTGTAATAAAAATATAGTGAAATAGCACACAGTGTCCAGCAGAGGGCTCCATCTTACCAGGCCAAGGAGCTGCAGGAAGGTGAAGTGATAGAAGAACAGGATGCCTGTAGAGAGCACAGCCCACCACATATCTCCCAGAGGCTCAGGCTTGTACACACCTGCAAAAAGAAACACTTTGAGTTAAAGAGACAGCAAACACACAAAATGTGTCATATGTGCCAGTCCTGGCCACCTGTTTGACGACATGTAATCTAGAGAAGAACCAAAAGCTATTTCTATACACTTCCTCTTTTATGTGTCCTTAACACGTCAGCAGAGTTCATAGAGAGAAAGTGGAACCGCAGAAAAAACAAGAAACAGGATATGGTGTCAAACTGGCTTTTCCTGTTTGCTCATTGCTGGCATTCGGAGGACAAGTACCAGGAAGTCGTATCAAATGTGCTCTAATTGTACAACCTTAATTCTGAAGATATTGGCATGCTGTAAATGTAATGCAATTTAATGCTTTAAGCTGCATTTATGAATGGGACAGAAATTAGGCTCTGACAGGATCATTCCTGCTTTTAATGCAATGCACACTGAGGGAATGACAATCACAGGTTTCCAATATTGGTTTTCTGTGTTCTTTGCGCACAGAGATTTCTTCAGATTTTCTGAATTTTTGATGATAGAGATGCACTGTAGATGAGGAACATTAATCTGAAATGCAATTTATCGCAGAATGGAGAACCGCTGCCCATTTTCACTTTTTGTTGTTGCCATCAAAGTCAAAACGAGCTAATATTTTTCACATGTAAAATGTGTGAATTTAAAACGTGTTCTACTGTGAAGAAATTACAGCTTTGAGGTCTGCAAACCATTGCATTCTGCATTCATTTATATGCTAAACAGCATCCCAACTTTTCTGGAATTGGATTTGCATAGGCAAGAAAATAACCCCATCTGTTGAGCTCTACTGTTACATTGCTAATAAACATGATCAGGCACTTCTATTCTATTACTGGGTTACAAGCTTGAAAATTTGCATCGATGTCAGTTTTACCAGTTAAACAAGATGAACTGTCATCTGTGCTTACAGATCAAGGTTTGAATAAAGTTGAATAAACGTTGCTCCCACTGATGTCCTGCTTTAGACTCACTCATTTAGTTCCTTTTATCAACCCCTGGGTTTTAACAGCTCAGATGTCTTCAGTAAGAGCTGTGCTCATGTTCAAATCTGTCTGCATTCACAACACGTTGCATAAACAATTTTTAGGAACCATGTTAACTAGTTTACTGAGATTGGCAAAATCAAAAAGAGGCACACAACAAGGAAATAAGACTAGTTAACAAACTAGAAGTGAAACTTCCAGAGAGTAAACATAACTGAGTGTGGATCACCATGAGCTACAAAAAAAGGCATCACTCACCAAGTCCATAATCAGAAACTATAACCTGGTCGCTTTTTTAAACCCAAGTCCATATCCAGCTTTCAAAGGCTCTCTATTGTGCTTTACTGAGCTTTCAATAATGTCTAATGCATAATAGATCTACTGTTGCCAAATAATCAAAAAATTAGTCCAATAATTCAGTTAAACTTTAACTAATACAGTATCAAATCATAACAATAGTGGCCTCAAGCTTTACGCTGTAAAGTAAAGACACTACAATAATGCAGAGAAAAGCCTAATAATCAAAAAAGATTACCCCCTATGGGCAAGCACTTGGCGACAGTGGGAAGGAAAAACTCCCTTTTAAACAGGAAGAAACTTCTGGCACAAGGCGGCTCAGGGAGGGGTAGGCATCTGCCATGACGGGTTGGGATGGGGATTGGTGGTTGGGTTCAAGTGATGGTGTGTGAACAAAATAACTGTCAGTGAATTTTTTTCAAAGTTGTGCAGTCACATGGCTTGGACACACTGGTTTTTCCCTTTGTGCTTACTTGTAATTGTCCACTAAGTTTTACCACAGACATTGTCAGTCGGGACACCACATGGACAAGGGGGACAAAGTCTTTTAATCTTTGAAATTCAGGTGTTTTGGCGCCTATTACCACATACACAAACACTTGCAGAAAAATAGGTTGTTTTACAGAGCTCTGTACTCGCTCTGTTGTAATACGAAGCCACCGTTGCAACAAGTCAGTGTTTGAAATGTCTGGGAGGGATGAAATTTCACAGTTATCTGTAAAAGGTTTTATTGCATCTAGGAGCGACAGAAACTTCAGCCCATGCCAAGCTACAGAGTGGGGTTCACAACTGTTGAAATGCACTATATGCAAAATTCACCAACACTCTTCTGACACCACTGTTAATTTTGTTGACCAATGATTTTCGTCATAGTTTTTGTCCATGACTTTTATCATCGGGCGAAAATAAGAAGATGGCTAAATAAAAACAAATGTAGGAGGGCAAAAACTATGATGAAATGTACTGACACTTCAGTGATTAAACATTTTACGAAAATATTCTGGAGAGATGCAATTCAAATCAGACATAATCAAGTTGTGTTGAAAGAAAAGACAAGTTTGGAAGTGATCTCCTTGTACTGTAAGGTTGGATGAGCACATTTGATCTGCCCCTGTGTGTGTGTGTGTGTGTGTGTGTGTGTGTGTGTGTGTGTGTGTGTGTGTGTGTTTGTTTTAATGGTCCAAATAGGTCCTAACTAAATCAAAATTTGCTGTCAAAATTACATGATAACTGCAGAGTCCCAAACCTCCTCTGACATTATCGTCAGCACAGAAACTGCAGTTGGTGCTTCGTAGTATGGGTTTCTCTGACATTAAGCACCAATGGCAGTTCCTATAGATGTAACATGTAAGAGGTGCAGTACTTTCAGCCATAAGCAGTATGAAATCTGCTATATAGAGATTGAGCAATTTAGTAGTACTGTTTGAAAGTTAGCTGTATTAAAGGGCCTCCTGTATATGGTTGTATGAGACTCCTTTTATGTCATCCAGGTCATTGTAGTCTAAAGAGCTAGGTTTTTATAGCGGGTTCACCCGAAACCTTGGCTGATTGTGACCTACACCCCTTTTCACATCTTGGCTCGTGTGATTAGGTGGAGGATCAACAGGGAGTATAATTCTGAAACACGTACCCTAAAGCAGATGACTCGTAATCTGGAGAGGAAATGACGTGTCACAAATCTAGAGGATCATCATTTAGCCTGGAGAAATAGTTTGCTGCTTTATAAGAAAGCCCTCCGCAAAGCCAGAACATCTTACTATTCATCACTGATTGAAGTAAATAAGAACAACCCTAGGTTTCTCTTCAGCACTGTAGCCAGGCTGACAAAAAGTCAGAGCTCTTTTGAGCCAACCATCCCTTTAACGTTAACTAGTAATGACTTCATGAACTTCTTCACAAATAAAATTTTTATCATTAGAGAAAAAATTACCAATAATCATCCCACAGATGTAATATTATCTACAGCTACTCTTAGTACCATTGATATTAAGTTAGACTCTTTTTCTCCAATTGATCTTTCTGAGTTAACTTCAATAATTACTTCCTCCAAACCATCAACGTGTCTTTTAGACCCCATTCCTACAAAACTGCTCAAAGAAGTCCTGCCATTAATTAATTCTTCGATCTTAAATATGATCAACCTATCTCTAATAATCGGCTATGTACCACAGGCCTTCAAGCTGGCTGTAGTTAAACCTTTACTCAAAAAGCCATCTCTAGACCCAGCAGTCTTAGCTAATTATAGGCCAATCTCCAACCTTCCTTTCATATCAAAAATCCTTGAAAGAGTAGTTGTCAAACAGCTAACAGATCATCTGCAGAGGAATGGTTTATTTGAAGAGTTTCAGTCAGGTTTCAGAGCTCAGCACAGCACAGAAACAGCTTTAGTGAAGGTTACAAATGATCTTCTTATGGCCTCTGACAGTGGACTCATCTCTGTGCTTGTCCTGCTAGACCTCAGTGCAGCGTTCGATACTGTTGATCATAATATCCTATTAGAGCGATTAGAACATGCTGTAGGTATTACAAGTACTGCGCTGCAGTGGTTTGTATCATATCTATCTAACAGACTCCAATTCGTGCATGTAAATGGAGAGTCCTCTTCACACACTGAGGTTAATTATGGAGTTCCACAGGGTTCAGTGCTAGGACCAATTCTGTTTACATTATACATGCTTCCCTTAGGCAGTATCATTAGAAGACATAGCATACATTTTCACTGCTATGCAGATGACACCCAGCTCTATCTGTCCATGAAGCCAGATAACACACACCAATTAGTTAAACTGCAGGAATGTCTTAAAGACATAAAGACCTGGATGGCCGCTAACTTTCTGCTTCTTAATTCAGATAAAACTGAGGTTATTGTACTCGGCCCTGAAAATCTTAGAAATATGGTATCTAATCAGATTCTTACTCTGGATGGCATTACCTTGGCCTCCAGTAACGCTGTGAGGAACCTTGGAGTCATTTTTGACCAGGACATGTCCTTCAACGCACATATTAAACAAATATGTAAGACTGCTTTCTTCCATTTGCGCAACATCTCTAAAATTAGAAATATCCTGTCTCAGAGTGACGCTGAAAAACTAGTT
This sequence comes from Maylandia zebra, assembly GCF_041146795.1. Classification (NCBI taxonomy): domain Eukaryota; kingdom Metazoa; phylum Chordata; class Actinopteri; order Cichliformes; family Cichlidae; genus Maylandia; species Maylandia zebra. The sequence continues at coordinate 10,738,394 of NC_135176.1, read as the reverse complement.
CATGCATTTATTACTTCCAGGCTGGACTACTGTAATTCATTATTATCAGGATGTCCAAAAAACTCCCTGAAAAGCCTTCAGCTAATCCAAAATGCTGCAGCAAGAGTCCTGACAGGGACTAGAAAGAGAGAGCATATTTCTCCTGTTTTGGCTTCCCTTCATTGGCTTCCTGTTAAATCCAGAATTGAATTCAAAATCCTGCTCCTCACATACAAGGTCTTAAATAATCAGGCCCCATCTTATCTTAATGACCTTGTAGTACCATATCACCCTATTAGAGCGCTCCGCTCTCGCTCTGCAGGCCTACTTGTTGTTCCTAGAGTATTTAAAAGTAGAATGGGAGGGAGAGCCTTCAGTTTTCAGGCCCCTCTTCTGTGGAACCAGCTTCCAGTTTGGATTCGGGAGACAGACACTATCTCTACTTTTAAGATTAGGCTTAAAACTTTCCTTTTTTCTAAAGCATATAGTTAGGGCTGGACCAGGTGACCCTGAATCCTCCCTTTGTTATGCTGCAATAGATGTAGGCTGCCGGGGGATTCCCATGATGCATTGAGTTTTTCCTTTCCAGTCACCTTTCTCACTCACTATGTATTAATAGACCTCTCTGCATTGAATCATATCTGTTATTAACCTCTGTCTCTCTTCCACAGCATGTCTTTATCCTGTCTTCCTTCTCTCACCCCAACCGGTCGCAGCAGATGGCCGCCCCTCCCTGAGCCTGGTTCTGCCGGAGGTTTCTTCCTGTTAAAAGGGAGTTTTTCCTTCCCACTGTCGCCAAAGTGCTTGCTCATAGGGGGTCATATGATTGTTGGGTTTTTCTCTGTATCTATGAAGCGCCTTGAGGCGACTTTTGTTGTGATTTGGCGCTATATAAATAAAATTGAATTGAATTGAATTGAATGACCCTCTTGGGGGGACACTCCCCTAGGACACATGTTAAATCTGGGATTCGACACCATTTGAACTTTGAACTGAAGAAGCTTCTCGGATGAGAGGTGAAACGTCTTCAAGCAACTTAAAGAAGTCCAGACGCTTTTCCTTCCAAGCTCTTTAGAGAACTCCTTTTAGTTAAACTGGTTTTATAGTTGCTCTTCAGTATCATCTATGTAAGTGGAAATGACCAAACAATCTTTCATTAACAGACACTGAACAGACAAAACAAAAAGCTGGTATCCACAGCATCTCAAATGACACAGACAAAAAGTGAATCCATCCATGGAGATATTATCACTTTGCTCGGCTGACATGTGAAAAGTCAGAATGAAGAAACACCTACCTCCTTTCCTGAAAAGATAAACAGGCACCAGGTACATCATGGAGTGCTGGATGTAATAGATCTCTTTCTCAAATGGCAGCTGAGAAAATGAAAAGCAAACAAACCACTTTAATTCTTTTACAGCACCCAGATATAGCAGAACAGCCCCCAACTTGCTCTGGGCCCTGAAATCTTAAAGACCTGTGGCCTTACAGTCTCCAGCTATGCTACTGCTTAACAAGCAACCATGACAGAACATTACCCAAGTGAACAAAGAGATGGAAGAACAGCAGGTACACCGTCTGTCTATTTTAGCTGCCTTTATAAGGCACCTTTCTTCTAAAAATGTATGGCCTCATTAATGATCACTGTCATCATACAAAATCTATAATAATAATAATAATAATAATAATAAAATTGTATGAAACTTGAGTGTTTACAGCAGTTTGAAGTTGGAGCTTTCGTTTCTCAGGGATTACGTGTACATATGTTGACCATGTTTTTTTTGTTTTTTTAAAACTGGGTGGAGTGGGTGGAGACGAGTGTCGCGGTGATTTGTGAAAGAAGAATGGCAGCAAAAGTGAAAGGGAAGATTTACAAGATTGCAGTCAGACTTGCTATGATGTCTGGTTTAGAAACAGTGGCGCAACCAAAAAGACAGCAGGAAGAGCTGCAGAGCCCAAGATAGATGGATAGTTTAGAAACAAGTGAATCTCATGGACATTTTAAAGACAAAAGTTAGAGAGGGAAGGCTGAGATGGTTTAGATATGTGCAGAGGACAGATGCAGTGCAAATATTGAACAACAGATGTTGAATATGGCTACACCCTTTGTTTGTCCTGCTGTCAGGCAGCAGGAAAAGGCAAAAGAGAAGATTTATGGATGTAAAGCAGGAGGACATGTAAAGGGTTGGTGTGACCGAGGAGAATGGTAGGAACAGGCTTAGATGGAGACAGATGATCCACTGTGTCGACCACAAAAGCATAATATGGGTTCCCTTTTATGGTATAACTCAAGAAACGCATGAGATCTTTGTCCACAGTGTTTTTTTTAATTTACAAGTGACTGATGTAAACTGCCTCTTTTCCTGTTGGTTGGCAGGCACGTAATGTTCAGGGTGCAATCATAGTTTAGTGTGCTCTGTAAGAAATACTGACATAAAGTTTATTGATGTTATAAAATGCAAAACAGCTGTGTAAGCCTTCATTCCCTGCTTGAGAAAAACAAGTTTATCTGATAGGGAACTGCAGATATGGCAGAACAGCTCAGCCTTATTTCTGTGAGAACTGTTATAAAAGGAAAAGCACTTAGTCTTAATGGCTATGCTGGTTTTTTTTTTTAAGTTTAAAACTTACCAAAGTGACTTCATTCAAACAGATCAAGTTTAAATTTGTGAAATATCTCCTGCACCCACTCAAGCTGCGCCTTGAGTGAGTCAGAGCTTTCAATTTTAATTCAATCGTTTTATACGGCGCCAAATCATAACATAATCATCATCATAGGTCTCTTTACACAGCAAGTTCTAGAGCTTACGATATTATAGAGGAAACCAATGATACCTGCACAGACACAGTGTAGTCTTTTTCAACACAACATCGCCGTTCCAGAGGTAAGTGATAACATTCGTTTAGCTGCTCAGTGAGTGCGACACTTAACCTTGTACACCTTGGAGACCTAACAAAGGCTAGAAGAGGGCTGCTCATAAATGAGATCTGAAGATCACGGTCTACTTACCAGTCTGGTGTTGACTACAGGGAACATTAAAGCAAGTAATGCACCATTCAACATGTGGACCTGCAGCCTGAAAACAATAAAAATGTCAGACATTAAAAATACCTACAAGGTCACTTGCTATTTACCTAATCTGTGTAAACCTTTCTGAGTCATGTTAGTTTCTCTCCTGTCCTTCTGGTTTCACTTTGCTCTCTTCCCTCTCCAGACACAGAGCAGCGCAGAGGAGAGAAGTTACCGGGGTTGAGCTATGGTTAAAACAATAAAGGCTTTCTAACAAGTGTGAGTCTGTCTAAAGCATCTCTTTCAGATTTATCATCAATGAAAGAAAAGAGGAAAAAACAGAATAGGAGAGGGAGGGAAAAGGGCTGTTATTACTACACTCCCCTCTTGACTTCTGCAGGCCATTTGCCCTCCCCAAAGCATTCAACCCATAGAAGACTCTGCCACTACTGACATATGAATCAATTCCAGCTGATATAAGGGACAGAGGAACAGGTGGAGGACAGCTTAGATTCTATCCCATGTTGCCGAAAACCAATCAGACTCCTCCCTGATGCTGTTAGCAGCAGCTGTCTCTTACTCTTTGTTAAGGTCAGTTTCTTGTGGGAGCGCTTATTGTCTAAAGTCAGGTCAGTAAAGTTTCAGGCGATCACTCTCAAAATAAATTTGCTTTGATGTCACGATTTAACAAATCAGTGCATCCATCTACTCATTCAGACTAATTAGTATAATTTGGTTTGAAGCTTTTAGTTGCACCATCCAGCGCACACATATAGCCTATCTGCTCCTAGTGGGAGCTGCGATGCTTATTTAGTAAACCTGTATAAATAAACCCAGCATAAGGAAAAATGTGTCTTTTGAACTAACATTAATGTTAAGAGGCTCCAAATACAGAACAGAAGCCAAGGAGCATGTGTGTCAGAGTGTGGAGCTCCATCTATCTCCTGTGACTGCTCTTTTTGTCAAATGAGCCAAAATAACTGTTGTGACAGACGAGGTCGCCGGGAAAACAGCAGTGCCGAAGTAATGCCGCTTCAAATAAGTCCGGCTGTCACTCTTCTGAAAAGCGGTTCATTCAAATTCAAAATTTACAAAGCGTAACGAGCATTAGCGACCTTATATTTTTCCATCACTGTAATTAATTGCATGTCATAGGCCAAGACCTGAACCTCTGATACTGTTGTAGCGTAAACATCTACTTTATGTAGTAACTATTTAATATGACGCTGCTCCTGCTAATTTTACAATTTTTATTTGGCAAGTACAGTCCAGTGGTTGTTGAACTGCCTTCATACATAAAAGGGATAAAGATGTAATCTTAAACATAGATTTACCATTTGCTACTGCAGGAGAATCTGAGCTTTACACGCAACAAGCAAACGTTTCCAGCAGCTACTACTTCACATTACAGAAAGGTACAGTGACTGTTATTGTGAAGCAGTCACAGGAAATGTAGCACATCAAAAATGTCAAATATTAAAATAATAAAAAAGGATCTATTTTAAACTTGTTATGTGCTGTGCTCATTGCAGGTAGAAGACCAAACCCTCTTTGGTGGGCAGCAGGATTAGTTGGGGCATTCTACACGGCAGTCACTTTGAAACTGTAAATGTGGTGAAATAAACTTGAGGTTTGCATGTTTCAGTTAGTGGGCCTGGTTCCACACCACCATCACAGAGTAAAATGCCATGTTTACACAAACAAATGACAAGCGCCTCGAACAAAAGGCCATGACTCTATTTCTTACATAAATGAGACAAATTAAAATATGTTGTTACGACAACAAATGAACTAGCCGACTATGTGAACGAACATCTTGACCTGGTGGATAAATAATGTTGGCAGTTCAGTAATTCTTCAAACGATTGGATATTTATTGGGGCATGTTTCACATTTCTATCCCATGTAAGAACCAGCTTTTTGTGGTTTCATAAAGTTGCTATGACTCTGTACACTGTGTTCACTGTGAGGCTCCCGTGGGCTACTGGAACAGAAAGTGACCCTGCTTGTATTTATTTCTGAGTAAATCCCACATCGTGTTCCCACCGGCAAAACCAGAGTCATTTCTGCTGAATAATTAACTGCTCAGACCGGATGAGTTGTTGAAGAGGAGACTATAAACCCAAATACATTACTATACAACTGCTTACTATGGGGGAAACCAATAAGTAATTACAATCAACGTCAACCACAATTTGGATTATATGAAAACAAAAACCATGAGCTTTGTCTGCCCAGTCATTAGACGTTACATTCAGCAGGACAAGCGGCTCATATGGCAGTCGTGGCCTTTCTACAGTCTGCACTAAAAAACTCTATATTTTGCCAATTCAGACCTTTAAAGTTTAACTTAAATGTAGACGACAAGTTGAAAACACTAAACAGGAAGAACCCAGGAGTGCACGTACGCTCACCTGAACACAACCATAGCTGTCTTACATGGCGGGCAGGCCAGCAGGAAGATCTGTTGAGGAAAGCAGAGAGAAATGAGCAACGACATTATTGCATTAAGCTCATACGGTTGTTATGGAACAGCTCGAAGGCTTTTAAGAGCTTTCAGCTCCGAGTTCTGCAAGAGAAAATGAACTGCTTTAACAAGTTTGTGCTAACACAAGAGCAGAAGCATTGAACAGAACATCCCAAAGGCAACTGTGAGGTCTCCTTAGTCCAAATTAAGAAAAAAAAAAAATACATAGAAGAGGTTCAGACAAGAGGATAGGCCCACAATTAGGATGGAATTTGAGGCATTAGAGCTGCTGGGTGTTGGCACTAATGAGCTGATTTCATGCTAAACAATCTCAGTTCACAGCTCACTACTTGGAAGTCAGCTTTCACAAGAAAAGGGAGGCAGCATTTGAAAACAAAGGTGAAGTGACTTCCTGATATATTTCCATTGCCAAAAATGATTTCTACCAACAATCTGACTTTATTCTTGTAAAGGAGAGTGGATCAAAAGACAGCCTGCAATCTGTGCATGGTGATTGGGCTACTGGGCCCCGAGAATAGTTCAAACAGGAATTTGTTCAAAACACCATCTGACACACGAAAACTTAGTTTGCCTGAAGGCTGGAAACAGAATTACAGAAAAGAAACTGACCCGAGATTCATTCTCCAAACACACAGTTGATATATTTGGTTTGTTTTTTGTTTTAAATGCGTCTCCGGGATTGATCTGTGGCGTGCCTATCAACTTTATTAATCTGCAGCGTGTGTGGGACTATTAAAAAACACTCAGACTTTCATAGTTATATTTACATCTTCAGTCTTTTCTACATATTTCCCCCTCATTCTAACACGCGAGTCATGTTTCGCGTTTTAAAACACCACAATAAAGTCACGAGAAGGAAACAATGCGTGAAAATGTTTTGCCGTGGATAAAACGTGCTTGCCAAAGCTGACAGTTTGTTGGTTCCTGCAGATGTCATTACTGTCAGCCTCCATTGTAAACAGGGGTTGGCAATACGTTGCTGGCAGTTAAACGTTGTCACTTTGATAATTTGTCTCATGTCTGAGCTATCAAAGCAATTAGACAACGTTCTGCAACTTGGAGCCCTCAAGTCTCTCATTTTAAATGAATAAGAAGTCGTTATAAAATAAACATGCCATAGAGTTGCGAGCTATTATCAAATAAATGTTGCATATAATTGGTTGTACAGACTATGTAAGGTTTCTTTAGCTCATTTCAGTCTCATATGAACACTTCTGTGTCAATCAGTTTTGATATTGTGTGACGATTTAATATTTTGCCTGAACGTGGCAGTGATGCCGTCATTTTCTCCATCACCTTTCAGCCAATCACCAGTTTATGGCACCTGTTAATCGCTAGTGTAACGCTACCCTTTTGGCATTAGTGTCACTTTACCCTCTGATCCTTTACTTATTTGTAACGGCTTGACCTTGTTCACTTTTTGCATCACAGAATCAGAGGAGAACATTAAATTTGCCTTTCTTATGTTTGTCACTCCTTGCTTGACTGTTAGCCAGAGCCTTAGGGCAGCCTTCACTGCAAAATATTGTTTTATTTGAACATTAATGCCGTGAAGGATAGAAGTATATAATTCACAACATTCGCTGAAGTATTTTTCTTATAACGACAACTTCCACAGTTTTGCAGTACGAGCCAACTAAGAAAAAAAAAAAAAACTGACAGTCAACATTCAGCAAATAACATTAATGTCAAATGTTATAAAGGGTTGTATTTGCACACATTTTTAAGAGAAGTAAGTGGATGCTTTTCTGTATGTGGCAGCAGTAAAGGTCTTGGCTCCAGCGGTGCCATTAGCTCTACTTTAACAGCACACAAGGGAATAGACTCAGAAATGGATTTCATGCAAATTACTGAGCAAGAAGATTTAGCCCATAAACACTTCTGATTGTTGACTTTATGCAAGCAAAAAGAAAGAGAAATTCATGTGGTCATGCCGGCACTCCAACCTTGGACGGACACTGATATTCCTCGATCAAAATAAGTTGAGTTCATTTGAAATTATGCTAAGGTTGCGTCTGATCCAAGAAGTATTCAGGGAAAGACGTTCTGTGTTAATTCAATTCAAAATCCCACTTAAGCCTATAACTAGGATTGATCTCTGGGTGGGACACTGGCCCAAGAAGTCATGATCCTATTTATAGGTGAGAAAGACTACTTAAGTGTAATCCAGTGACTGCTGTATATTTTCAAAGAAGTCCTGGATTAAAAAACAAAGAAAGGAAAAAAAAAAGGTATAAAATCTGCGTGATGCAAGTACAAAAATATGCAAATCAGGTATGCACAGTAAAAATTAGGTGTCAGTTAATGCCAGATCTGACGTTCATTTTTTCACTGAACAAACTAAAAGGTACAGAAATGAATCATATTTGCGCTCTCTGAGAAAGGCCATCAATTAATAAGTAGGTACTAGATATTTTTATTTCCTGGTTCAGGAAACGCAGTTCTCTCCCGTGCGTCGTCACTGGCATGTTCTTCGATGCTCATTGAGTTAATTGGCATTGACAGGAAATGACTTCCTGATTGCTGTGAACATTGACAGAGTTGTGACCATGAACCTTCCAGGAGGCGAGCTCAGTGACAAAAGACAGACTGGTATGCAGTGTGAATTTCGCTCTGCCGCTGAAAGCAAACAAACTGGGCTGGTTAACTATTTAGCGTGCTGACGGAATTGTGTGAAGCAAGTTTTTCATAATTAATATGAGAGCCTGTTTTGTTACCTGAGCTGTAGGATGGATTAACAAGGCTGGAACTGGGCCCACTCCTCACATACACTGAAGCTAAAGCTGGTGAAGCTAATCTGTAATAAGTCCAGTTTGTTCTTTGTGGTCTATTACACAGTTTACAGCTGTAGGATTTCTCTGCAGGAAACACATCACACAGTGCGTCATGTGCTCATCAAGCAACGCATTGCGAGTGGGTGTTTTTGTAGTCGTCAACCACACTAAAACATGCAAACCTCAACCACACAAGTGCATCAAAATGCTCCCATATCATAGAACCCTTGTAATTTTCAAACCCATGTAATTCTGTTAGAAATAAAAATACCAGCATGTCAGATTTCACTCTAAAATGGGTTCATTCATCATATAGTGAATTTCAGGGTGTGCAAGAAACAAAGAATTGCTAAAAGAGTCATTTTGACACCCATAGAAATCAATGAAAAATGCTCATGGCATCCTTGGTTGCCTAGCAACAGGTTGTTTGTTTAAACATATTTTGATATCAAGGCCCTAACGTTAGCCAGAACTAGCTAGATGAAGCAATTGATAGGATTAACATACAACGAACTATAGGTAACTCCATATTTGATATTTTATATTTAAGTGGATGAGCGGAGAACCAGGCATGTTGCTGTTGGCTGTGCAGAGCAGCGGTGCACCCATGGCTAAACGGAGCAGAGTGTCCACAATGTGGAGAACTAATATGAGGAAATAAATATGACTATGTAAATAAATGCCAGGGAAAGGGTCTAGACTGCAAAGAAAGCTCAGAGCACCAATAATACCGCCCCCCCCCCCGCCAACAACAACAACAAAAACAACAGTTAATAGAATTATCTCCACTTGTATAATCACAGTAATGAGTCAAACCAGCCTTGATGCTCTTGTTGTACTAATAAAGACACTGTTAAGTCTAACTGCTGCTTTTCCCTATTAATTTTACAGCTGAAACACAATTTTATCTCAAGGTACAGCTTGCTGGAACATTGTGCCCCAAATATTGTCAGGTTCCTGTTGCCCTTCTACTAGCAGTGGAGAAGGAAAAGACCAGAAATAAATATAACAATAATTAAGTAGTGTTGACTCGAAGCATTTTCTGGAATTACAGGGAGTAAAAGGGAAAGCAGTCATTCAACAAGACAAAATAAATAAAAAATTTGAGAACATGACCTTGCAGACAAATATAGTTCAGCACGGGCGAATATGATGGGGACATTTAAACTACCTTCACAGTGTGTACCAACTTGTGTCAAGGTAAGGGTACAGCTGAAAGTTGTTTGCATAGAAAGATAAAGGAGTTATTTATAGATTAAAATACATCATTGCTAATAAGTCAGACTTCCTTTTAACGAGTGCAACCATAGAGTGACATGCCGCAGTGTTTCGAGTGCGATGCACATGAGTAAACATACTGTGATGCTCAGGGTTATTGCGACAGCTGCTACATTAAATGTGGCTATACCTAACGATGAGGCCGATGATCTGTTATAATGGTGCTGATTATTTTTGCCATACACAGACTGTTAATACTGCGATACATCCATTTATCGGCAGCCTACGCGCATCCATTCAAAGCTGCTGCAGAAATGCAAGATACCTGCTTTGCAGACAGATGACTTGACGTTTCCTGCAGCCGACAGCAACATTTATCACGTGCCCACGTGATATCTGTTAGCTGCGAGTTCAGCTGTGCCTGGCGAGATCTACAAGGGAAGAAAGTTCACTTGATAAAAGAAGGTCGTGTGTCTTTAACTTGTGGGGAAAAAAAGAAGAAAAAGAAAAAGGGAGAATCCAGTGGCAGGCGATGCCTCATTTGGACAGCGTATAAACGTTACACTGTATGGATGTAAATGCCTTTAACCTTTATCCCTGAACACTCATGATGACAAGCAAAGAGCTCAGACAGAATCCAAGGCTCTACGTCAGGGGTGTCAAACATAAGGCCCAGGGGCCAGAACTGGCCTGCCAAGACTCCAATCTGGCCCACTAGAAAATGTGAAAGAGGGATTTTAGACTAACTGTATTTTTTAAATAGGATTTTTTTCCTACAGCTTTTCCTACTGATAAAGACCTGCATGGCCATTTATAGTGCACTGAAGTAACAAATAAACATTTAAATAACATAATGACTATTTAGTACATAATTTTCCATTTTCAGAGCGAATCCACTGTCTGTGAATTAAGAAAAACTTGGATACCAACATTTTTGGTCATTTTACACAGCTTAGAGCTACAGCTCAGAAATGCTGACAGATTTCTTTCATTTACAGCAGAATTTCTGTCATGTAGAAAACCAGACTTGTTATTAAAACTGCACTTTTTTATATGAAGATATTTGTGGGACTTGCTGTGTAAACACTTTCACTCTAAATGTTTCACTGGTTTGATCCACTTAAGGTGATAGTGGGCTGCAGGTGGCTCACGTACAAACATATTTATGAGGGAGAGCCAATGAAAAAACTTCTTTATGTCGATAAAAACAGAATGGCTTGTTTCAGTTTCAGACAGCAGAGGGACCGCACCAGAGTTCAACACAGAATCTATGTAGAACATACAACGTAACCTACATAAGCGGTTACAAGCATAAATGTCAGTGCTGGCATTTGGTAGTTAATGCCAGCACTGACACTACCTGTCAGTGCTGGCATTATACGTGATGGAAACAAACAAAAATAAATGCTGGGACTTTTCTCCTTCTGGGTTCATGGTGTTTTTCATTCCCCATTGAAGTGTAAATCAGTAAGGTCGGACTGATGAACAGTTTGCACAGAGGTCCATCATAAGCAGAACACAGAACTATGAACCTGGAAATTTGTATAATAGGTCTTTTAATAGCTGTTATGTTCAAGCTCTTTGTTCTTTATCTTTGTGCAAGCTAGTTCTGAAATCTAGAAATCTATAAAACGGCAGGGGAAGTTCGTACTGTCTTCGTATTAGCACCAATCGCAAGCCATAGAAGAAGCATAAAGTGCGTGCCCCTCCATATATCGATTTCTCCAACTTGATATACCCATTATTTGATTTAGTTGTTTATGGAACCACACCCATTTCCGCTGGCCTCAAACGGAAATACACGATAATAAACTGATCAGTCGGGAGACCCTCAGCGTGCCACGATGACTGCTGCGGTACTATGTGGTGGAAAACGTACGAAAAACCCGTGCTGCTGGATGTGAAGCACTCAGTCATCACACACTAAACTCCATCCCCTGTGGGGCTTTCTCACCTTGATATTTGCTCATACTTGCTGCTCTGTAAAAGCTCCTACTGACACCGCCTCTATTCCTCCACCTACAGATACTATGACTGTGCCAACAAGCGCCACATTTTCCCAAAGTCGCATTGCTTTGTGCTCGGAGAAGGAAAATATCAAACTCACTAGCACACCAAATTTGTGTTTTCAAGAATAATGCCAGTCCTCTTCAAAATGTGGATTTGGTTAACAGTCATGAAAACCAGCTGCTGCATAACAACACTGAAAGGCACGCAAACTGACGCAGTGTAGCAACGAGAGGGTATTTTCTTTTCAACAGCACAGAGGTGGTGTTCGTTCCTCATTGAGTGTACTTAAGAGTGAACTGAAACTCACTATTGTTTCCAGATGCACAGCTTTAACAAGCTCAAATGAGACAGGAAATAAATGGGTGCTTGGAGAGCTCTGCATCCCTCTTTAGATGTTTTTATCTGAGGTTTCCATCAGGCCTGAAAGGGATTAAAACCACACCCATACGCTAGAGATGCAACATGAGGAAAGTGTGATCACGATAGGAGCTCATGCATGCATGAAACAAAACAAAGAACAATTAATAAGCCACGATTTCTTTAGAAGAATGTTCAACAAAGACAGCCGAGCCCACAGGCACTACCTTTAATAAAGCAAGAATGCAGGAATGCATGACGCCTTCTCTTTTCCAGCTTTTTTTCTCCCCACATCAGATTCAAGCTCCAGCAAGCATGTGCTACAAATAATCAGTTGGTGCCAGTGTCAACACCCCCTCACCCACCCCTCCTCTGGATGGGAGAAAAAAAAAATCTATACGTAGATGATTTTCACAAGTTGTGAAAGCTGTACAACTTCCTTTTAAAACCCATTTCCTCATTTGATCACGCCCCTTTTAACACCAACAACACATACACTGCTGTCCATCTCGCCCTTACATCAAGGACATTTTACTACAGTCAGTCAATTTTTCATCACAGCCAGCAATTCTTCAGTGTCCGCTGGTTGTCATGCTACCTCCCTGAAACCTGAAAAATCCATCATCATTGAGCACATCAGCTTTGCTCTACTCTTCAATTTTCATGATGACTTGTCACATGGCAGTCATGCACCATGAAGATCAAGCAGTCTGCATGTGTAAACAAGCAGGTACTGCATATTTTGACTCATGATGGGGCGGCTGTAGCTCAGGTGGTAGAGCAGGTCATCTACTGATCGGAAGGTTGGTGGTTGATTCCTGGCTTCCCCTAGTCTGCATGCCAAATATCCTTGGGATATAGGGCTGCCACAAACGATTATTTTGATAGTCGACTAGTCACCGATTATTTTTGCGATTAGTCGACTAATCAGATCATCATCCATTGGACGTAAAACTACAGCTTATTGCACCAGCAGCATCTGCTCTTATATAACTATCATTAGCTTACAGCTTTAAGTGTTTAAGGTCTGTGCTAACTAAAAATAAAGACAAGATGATAGTTTATTAAATTTTAATGAAATTTGCAGATTGTTTCGGTGAAGTTTAATAAACTCCTTGCTATCTAAAATATACCCCAGAATATGCTCCAGAATATACCCCAGGACACTGGGGTATATTCTGGAGCATCTCACACTTCTGATAATCAGTTGTCTGCTTGAGTTTATTCAGCTGTGTAAAAACTATAACTTTAATCTCAGACAAACTGATTTACTCAGGAACAAATAAAATACTAAAAAAAAAAGCCAAACAATAACATTTTAAGTTATCTAAGTGACTCATATATATTTAACCTGAGTAGCGAAAGACGGCGGTGGGTTTGAAAACGATTTGCGGGGAGTCCGGTGTTCTCACCGGCTCGCTAACGAGCTAGTGGGTAACAGATGTCTCCGAAAACGTCGGAGCGCTTTTGAAAATATGTGGTGTCCTGATAAACTGAGCAGATATTTGAGGTTTACACAGCTACATTCTCGCCTGAAAATATGTTAAACGTTTATTTTGTGACCCAGAAAGAATAATAAGAGTAACATTAAAACTAACTAGCTGCCGCCATTGTTGGAAACTGCGCTGGGCCGCGCTTTGAATTCTGGGACACAGCTGCTTCTTCTTCTTCTTCGGGGTTTAACGGCAGCTGGCATCCTTGTATATGCAATGCTGCCATCTTCTGTTTCAGTCCGTTATTACACTCTTAAATCCTGCCACTTATTCCTGCGTCTTTTGTGATCTTACAAAGCTTCAAACGACGCTTCGACTATTAAATCAGTCGTCGACGATTTTGATAGTCGACGTAATCGTGACTAGTCGACAAATCGTGGCAGCCCTATTGGGATATTGATATTGCATTAAAGTTGTCTATTGAAGATGTTCATTTGAGGATCCTTCCATTATGTTAACTTTTATTACAAGTACACTCCCTAGCAGATCATTACATGGAGAAACCTTTGGAATGCAAGCATGCTGATCCACACAGGTATGCACACATGGGTATTCACAGACACGGACTAAAGCTTTCTTGGCTGCTGCCTCAAAGCACACTGTGCGCTGTCTATCTTGCGTGCTGCACAATATCGTTTATTATTTAGTAAATATTGATATCTATGACTAGCTAGTTTATTGTGATGGTGCTTTGTTTTCTCTATTATTATGTTGCTCTTTGTTGTTTGCTGTCTCCTCTGTTTGTTTTTTTTGTTTGTTTGTTTTTTTTCTCCATACAGGTGACCCAGGAGTTCTTTTTTTTTTTTCTCTCTCTTCCCCCCCCTTCTCACCGTCTCTTCTCCCCTTTGGTTTTCTTTCTTTCTCTCCCCCTCTTTCTCTCATTCATTCCCCCTGTCCTATATATTAAAAAAAAAAAAAAAAAAAAAAAAAAATGACAAAGGATGAACTGAAGCTCTGCCATCACGTAATGTCGCATACTGCTGTTTCTGATGTCATTTAGAAAAAAACAAAACAAAAAAAAAAAAAAACAAGTACGGTCAGAAGGATTTCATACACATTGCATATTTGTGCTTATTTCGAGTTGATGTTCGGTTCATTAAGGGTCTTAAGCGTCACTGGCGTGACTGTCCAGGTGATACATGCTGAGGGAAACTAGAACATAGAAGGATGATTGCATGCATGCTTACAATACATATAACACATATAATCTAGGAATGTGTCAGGCCTGAGGCCTTAACTCATTTGGTGTCTCACTATATTTTACTCTACTTGGCAACAGATGACCACAGTCAATAATTAGCCCCAGAGACCCTGAGGGCTTGAAGTTTATTACCTTGTGTGGAAGGTGTTATAGAAAAGAGAAGTTCTATGTCTGTTTGTAGCCATTAAAGATGTACAAGATGTACCATTAACTGTGACTAATGTCTGGAACCTATTTTTCTGGGCCCTCCATGGTTTGTCTCACTGCTCTACATTGATCGATTTCGCGACAATACTAACCCCAAATTGCTCTCTGGTGTATCCATCGGAGTATGAATGTGTGTGAATGTTAGCTATAAAGCACTTAGAAAAATGTGCTTGTGCGAATGGGTGAATGCACAAGTTGAGTAAAGCGCTTTGAGTGTTCAGATGAGTAGAAAAGCGCTACATAAGAACCAGTCCATTTACCATGATCTAAGTGTTATTTAACACATAAAAGCAAAGACACAGCTCCCTAATGCTGATTAAAGAGTTTGACATCGACCTCAGGCTGGAATTGACCTCACCGGCTTACAGGCTGTTGATACAACAGCTTCATAAAATAATATTTGGAGACAAAGAGGGGGACAGCTCTGGTTTCACAGCCAAGGAATGAACTTGAGATGTCTTCTTTCGTGGCAGCACTGGACCAACTCCCTAACACACGGAACAATGATGTCCAAACAAGGCTCAAACTTGTACTTTCTTACCGAATTTCCTGTGGTTTTTAGAATCAATTTGCTTCTATTACTTTATTAAAAAGCTTTAAATGTGCTACATATATTAGTTTATAATTTCTTCCCCTGTTCTAAGCCTCGCATGGCTCAATAAAAAGCATGCTCATGTATCTCAAGGCGCCATAAAGCCATTAAGAGACAGTGATTGCAAAATATCGATCAGGGTGCTCCACCAGAGCTGGAGATGGGTGAGATCAGGTCAACAACCAGTTAATGAAAACAAGGGCTTCGAAGTCCAGCCAGCACACTAAAATTTATACCCCATCAACCCATCAGCTTTGAGAGGACAGCTCGGAAGAGAAGATGACATCTTCTAATAAATCCCCACTAGTCATACTCGTAATCCTAAAGGGCACACATCAGCTCTTTCCCTCCAGTGTCATGCTTACCTGCACCATGGTGACGACATGGCAAGGATTCAGCAGATATATCAAAGTCTTGGTTGCAAACTTGAAGCCAACCTCCACTCCGAAAGTCATGCACAGGGTAACCAGCAACAGGTTCTTGCCCAGACTATCCTCCTTTGCCCTTATGCAGTCTTTCCCGGCTACTCTGAGCTCTTTGGAGATGTTTATTTTCTTCAGTGCCACCAGAATCTCCACCAAGGAGATGAGGACGATGACCAGACTCTCGCTGATGCGCTGCTGTGGAGCGAGGAAGGCAGCACACTCGGGGCCCCCGTTGCCCTCAAACTTGGGGTCCACCCCGCCGTAGATCCAGTCCAGCAGGCTGTATATGTTATATCTGGACATATTCCTCTTCTCGTGTTGGAAAAGATACGAACAGGATGGAATAAAAGACGCCACACCGACCTCTTGGCGAAACATGAACTGCAAGATTTGCCTTTCGCAGCTCGCCTCGTGGTCGACAGATAGACATGTATAGACTGCCGCCCCGGTTCGTCTGAGCTAGCTAAACTACCTCATCCACAAACGGAGGAGGAACTTCAGCTAGCGACAACAGACAGCCGTAGTCAAGATTACCAGTGGATGCTGCCGGTGGTGGTGGTGGTGTTAGAGGGTGCTGCCAAGCCTCTCTTCTTTCACGTTCCTCACACACTTAGCTCGCTAGCATGGACAGTTAAACTGTAGTCGGCATCATACAAAGCAAGCCAGTGCGCTGGCTATCAGCTCTCAGACACATCAAGCTGGAGAGCTGGTATAGTTAGCATGTGTTAGCAACAGCGCCGACAGCCGTTAGGTAGCTAGCTCATCTACCGAGCCTTACTGAAACGAACAGGTATACATTATAGATTTGACCCCGAGTTTTGCCTTACAGGCTCATCACAATGCTAAAGGAAGATAAGATAAGATAAGATAAGATAACCTTTATTAGTCCCACACGTGGGAAATTTGTTTTGTCACAGCAGGAAGTGGACAGTGCAAAAGTTATGACGCAAAAATTAGAATACAATAAGAATAAATACAGTACACAGCTGTACAGAAGGAAGCCGAAATATAAATAAATCTTACATCCAAAATGAAAAAAAGAATGCAGTTTTCCTCTTATGTGAATTTCCAAATTAATCGATACCATGTTCAATTATATGCTAATATTAAAGTTCGAGATATTGATGTCTGTATATCTAAGCTATGTTGTTACGTCTCATTAATCACTTGATGTTCACAGGTGATATTTACGACTGTTTGAATGTGCAATTAAATTGTAAAAAACTCAAAAGAAACTAAAAAAAAAGTTTGAGTGACCCGAGGAATTAACTTGGTTCAATGAATATACACACTGCCTGAGTCTCTCTTGAGGGCACATAAAACAGTCTCTTCTTTGACACACGTGACACTTTCCGATGGGGCGTTCAGGGAAAATACGGAAACCTAATACTAAGCATCTCGTTGCATTTGGGAGAGGAAAAATTTAGCAGCCAGTCAATACAGGCATAGTAATGTTTCTGTTTAAGTCTCCGTTGCTTTATCAGTACAAATCACTAATGCTTTCAATTCAGTTCTATTTAACTTTATTTATTTGGCACCAGTTCACAAAAATAATCCCCAATGTGCTTCTTTTTTTAAGATGAATACCAGTCATGATCCTTATGAAAAAGCACTCAGAAAGTGATAGTAGGGAAGAAGAGATTTTCTTGAAGTGTAAGAAATCCATCAGAAGCTAGTTCTGCTACCAAACCATCTATTGTAGCTGGTTGAGAATGACGGGAATGAGAAGACACCAAAACACGAGTACAAGGACACAAACAAGAGAAAATACAATCTATGTGCGTGAGAGAGAAAATGACATGCTTTAGTCATATATCAACACTTCTCCACAAGGGCAACATCTAGGCTAAAAACAGCTGTTCACTTAAATGCAATTCATACATATACAGTGGGGCAAAAAAGTATTTAGTCAGCCACCGATTGTGCAAGTTCCCCCACCTAAAATGATGACAGAGGTCAGTAATTTGCACCAGAGGTACACTTCAACTGTGAGAGACAGAATGTGAAAAAAAAATAAATCCATGAATCCACATGGTAGGATTTGTAAAGAATTTATTCGTAAATCAGGGTGGAAAATAAGTATTTGGTCAATAACAAAAATACAACTCAATACTTTGTAACATAACCTTTGTTGGCAATAACAGAGGTCAAACGTTTACTATAGGTCTTTACCAGGTTTGCACACACAGTAGCTGGTATTTTGGCCCATTCCTCCATGCAGATCTTCTCGAGAGCAGTGATGTTTTGGGGCTGTCGCCGAGCAACGCGGACTTTCAACTCCCGCCACAGATTTTCTATGGGGTTGAGGTCTGGAGACTGGCTAGGCCACTCCAGGACTTTCAAATGCTTCTTACGGAGCCACTCCTTTGTTGCCCGGGCGGTGTGTTTTGGATCATTGTCATGTTGGAAGACCCAGCCTCGTTTCATCTTCAAAGTTCTCACTGATGGAAGGAGGTTTTGGCTCAAAATCTCACGATACATGGCCCCATTCATTCTGTCCTTAACACGGATCAGTCGTCCTGTCCCCTTGGCAGAAAAACAGCCCCATAGCATGATGTTTCCACCCCCATGCTTCACAGTAGGTATGGTGTTCTTGGGATGCAACTCAGTATTCTTCTTCCTCCAAACACGACGAGTTGAGTTTATACCAAAAAGTTCTACTTTGGTTTCATCTGACCACATGACATTCTCCCAATCCTCTGCTGTATCATCCATGTGCTCTCTGGCAAACTTCAGACGGGCCTGGACATGCACTGGCTTCAGCAGCGGAACACGTCTGGCACTGCGGGATTTGATTCCCTGCCGTTGTAGTGTGTTACTGATGGTGACCTTTGTTACTTTGGTCCCAGCTCTCTGCAGGTCATTCACCAGGTCCCCCCGTGTGGTTCTGGGATCTTTGCTCACCGTTCTCATGATCATTTTGACCCCACGGGATGAGATCTTGCGTGGAGCCCCAGATCGAGGGAGATTATCAGTGGTCTTGTATGTCTTCCATTTTCTGATGATTGCTCCCACAGTTGATTTTTTCACACCAAGCTGCTTGCCTATTGTAGATTCACTCTTCCCAGTCTGGTGCAGGTCTACAATACTTTTCCTGGTGTCCTTCGAAAGCTATTTGGTCTTGGCCATGGCGGAGTTTGGAGTCTGACTGTTTGAGGCTGTGGACAGGTGTCTTTTATACAGATGATGAGTTCAAACAGGTGCCATTCATACAGGTAACGAGTGGGGGACAGAAAAGCTTCTTACAGAAGACGTTACAGGTCTGTGAGGGCCAGAGATTTTCCTTGTTTGAGGTGACCAAATACTTATTTTCCACCCTGATTTACGAATAAATTCTTTACAAATCCTACCATGTGAATTCATGGATTTTTTTTTCACATTCTGTCTCTCACAGTTGAAGTGTACCTCTGGTGCAAATTACTGACCTCTGTCATCATTTTAGGTGGGGGAACTTGCACAATCGGTGGCTGACTAAATACTTTTTTGCCCCACTGTATGAGATCATATGATTGTTGGAGCTTTCTTTATATTATTGTAGGGTCTTTACCTTACAATATAAAGCAGCTTGAGGTGATTGTTGTTGTGATTTATCACTATATAAATAAAACTTAATTAAATTAAATTGAATTGAACTGAACTGAATTCATGCAGTTATTTGCCATCTTTTCAGCTCTCCATGTAAACCCCACCAATGCATGCCACCAAACTTTTCTCCATCATCTCATATCTATGGACAAGAAAGGCCAGAGGAACATAAAGGCTATATGATTAAAATTATAATGGGACCAAAATACTGCCTTTCGAAAACCAGGTTATTAAGGATGAGGAACAGGCTCATGAAAGTCCTCGGAGAACTCATTTGTAAGCTGCTTTCTTTCTTCCTTGCTTAGCATTGAATTTCCATTCTAGAAGAGGGTAGTGACGTCTGCACTCTCCTCACTAATTGGTTTGGAGTGCACTTCAGTGTAGCAAATATTTTTCACAAACATGCAAGGAGAGACGCTGTGGATTGGATGATGTCGTGGGGATTGGATGAAAATGGACTCATAAGGCAAGGAAAGAAAGAGCAGTAAAAATAAGACCGGGGATGAAACTAATGTGTCTCCTAAGGTGCTCGCTTTGATTTGCATGTACTTACTTCTTTTTTTTTTTGCCATAGCTTGGTGGCATGTTTGACTACTTGTAGTTGTGGCCAAAACTGCTTCCTTGTGGAAAATGGAAAGGACGAGCACTGGAGGTTCATTTGAAAAGTTATGACATAGATAAGATATAATTTCTTGGTTATCTAATTTCCTGACATCGACAGTGAGATCGCATAAGGAAGAAAAGATATGAGTTAAAACCAGTTAGAGCGGTATTACAGCACCTGCATAAAATCATCCTGTATACTAGAGTGCCATTATCTGATCATTCATTTCTACTCCAGCTCTGTTTTAGCCACATTTATCTATCTTTTATTATTATCGGAAAAGCCACGTAAAAATGTAACTAAGCAGTATGGAAACAGGTTGCTGTGGAGACAGGCTTCTATTCAGGTACCAGAGAAGCTGCTCACATTTGATAAGGCAACTCGGCAGAGCCTTTCTCACAGTGCTGTCCAGGAAAATAAACTGGACCCAATTTTCAACATCGTGAAAAGGGTAATACAGTATGTTCTCTCAGTCCCACGAGGGAAAATGCTCTGACTCAGTTTACAAGCTACAAAGTCCAACAGGCCTCGCTTCAGGATGTGGAGCAGAGCGGAAAGAGGGCTAAAGATCAACTGGCCTCCTTGCACGTGATCTCAAGGGGAAAAGAGTGAAACGTTTTCCTGGCTTGAGATCAGAATCAGAATCAGGATCAGAAAGGGTTTTATTGCCAAATGTTGAGCAGGTTTACAACATTAGGAAATTGCTGCGGTACTTAGTGCAAACATACTGTCATATAACGCTTAAATAGACATAAAAGAATTAAAAGTGCTAAGTAGATAGAGTAGATAGATGCTGAACACCTCAAAAAAGAAAAAGAAAAGAAAAAGAAAAGAAAAAACAGTCAGATAGAAGCAACTTAGTGAATCTAACCCTTTAGGCCTGCTGGAAAGAGATCATTTAGATGAAACTAAGATGAGCAGGAAACAGGGAGGAAAACAGAAGCCTGGCTTTTGTTACAGAGAAAATGGATTTCGGGACTGTTAATGCACCTCTTCTTATTTGATGACTCAGGTTCAAGGCTGTGTGGGTACACACAGAATATCAAAGCTTAGGAAGAAAACTGAAAAGAATATTTTTGGTCAGAAGCTTTTTCAACAAAGCTGCCATTTTAACATTAGCCTGAGATTTACTTTGCACCGCTAAACACATGTTTTTCCTCTCAAGGTTCCCTCCACGATACATTATCTGCAAAAAGAAGAATTTGTGTACCGAAAAGTCTTTAGAATTCGGACGCTTTAGGATTTACATGACAGTGCTGTCACTACTCAACCTCATTTTAAAATATAACACGGACTGTCCTATAAAAGCACATACACAGACACATAACATCCTGTCCCACTCCATGCTATCAAAGCCATTTGTAATGTCCTGGATCTGCGCATATCGCATCGCTTTCTCAACAAAGCAAGTCCTCATTTCAGTTTCACTCAGACTACAGTTTAAACTTCTTTCAAAAAGAACAAGCAGTTTCTCGGTGTTGTCAGTGTCACCAGGGGGCGATGTTACCATTTTCCCTGCTCTGTGTGGATTCACTCCACATGAGGCCCTTTTTCTTCTTCTTTTTTGTTAATGTTTGAAAAAGCCTCACTTTACTGAGAATCCCAACCCTCTTAAAAAGAAAACAGGCCAATTGCTTTTATAGTTCTGGCTCCTTAGCTGGTTAATGTGCTTTAAGTGAAAAGACTGCAAACAGTATTTTGTTGTCTTTGAATCATTTTCACTTTGACAGAGAGAGCTTGGAGCCAACTCCACACTGTGCAGCTGCCAAACCTCATTTTCAACTCCCATTATAAAATTCAATTTATAGAAATAATTGTAGGACATTTCAGTTTAACATGAATTATCATTCCATTTGGATTCTGCTTCCTACATTCTGTGTCTATGTGTTTACAATTCATGTATATATGTTTAAATTAGGCTAATTTCCTTGATGAGCTGGTTGGCATTCATTTCTTGCAGCAGTCTCAATTTTGCATGCACACAGAAAGAAAGAAAAAAAGGGGGATCAGACATGGCCAGCTGTGCCCTCGAGGTGATGGCTTCTACATGAACAACAGATAAACAGTTTTGTGACTCTGTGTTTGTGTTTGGCAGAATAGTGAGAAAAATCAATGGACTCCTGAGTGGGGAGGCCTTGCTTTCATAGGCCTGCTCCTCCTCTTTGCACTGCAGAGCGGGACTCAGTCAAGGATATTAATCTCAACATCAGTCATGCATGGGGAACACCCCACGAGGTGAATGAGCCTGCTCATCCATGCATCTCCTGGGGGGAGGTAGGGGCACTTAGAGGAGGGACTGGAATGGGTAAATGCGTCAGGGTATCATCTCGGGAGATGCCATGTGGGCCGACTTGAGGCGCACAGTCAATGAAACTCAAACCGAGGCAGATGCTGGCACCATCAAAACCCAGCGAGCCACATTATAATGTCAGATAAAGCTGAGAAATGCACAGTTCAAACTGCGAACAGCAAAGAACAATATGTGTGGGAAATGCTGCGCTTTATTTCTCTTATATGTAAATGTAATTCCTCTGCTTGCAGCCTAATCCTCCAGCCATCCCTGAAAAGCCACACAGGTAGCTTCACATATTATAATTCAGGGTTCATTTTCTCATTACCGCCAATATGCCACAGTTCATTTTCTCCTCTCTGCCTCTCTGTTTAAGCCGTTCGAACTGCGTTATCTTTCCAAGGACGAATGCAGCTGTTGAGCTGTTTCCTCTACGAGGATCCTCCACACTGACTGCAGGGCATCTGAGCTTTCCACTCTGCAGTTAATCTAATGTACCGCAACTGTCAAGTGTGCTAACAGCTACAGAAACAGGCCAACATAGTTCATTTTTACCCGCTAATCGATACTAAAACATGGGCAAAAAATCATGGGGCATAGGAGGGGGATTTGAAATGAAACTCCCAGCGACACGGTACAGCAGAGCAGGGGGGAGCTTTCTCACCCAATCCATATTGCTGCTGTGGTATCTGTTCTACAAGATCAATACATTTCTTAAGAAAAGGTAAAGTAATAGCAGAGATTTCAGAAAAGTCTTGTTATGTTTGCTCTGTAAGTCAGAGAGTAAGAACTCACTGGGTATTGTTACAGCTGTCTGCAGGGGTTTGGTTGACTCAGAGCGGTGCAGAGGAGGGGTGGGGGATATACATGCAAGAGCATTCGAGTAAGGGCAATAGGTTTGTGTTGCCTTACATGACAGCAATCTCTGCATTTCTGGCCATTTGATAAATAAAAGTGTCCACTCTGTTTGCATTATAAAAGCACAATTCACACACACACAAAAAAGGACAAACTTTATCACAATGCTGATGGTTTTCCTTTGACTTCAGCTCACGTCTCTTATGTGTCCAGTGTCTCAACTTCATTTAAGACAAGTAAACAAGGCAACTTTTCTCCAAATCAAGTTTTCTTCCCTTATCTTTCCTGTGGTCGTGACATATTTCTTTCCAGCCCCGTTCCTTATAGTCGCTCACAGCGTGCAGCCACGGGGACTTTAACTCGTTTCAGCATCAGCAGAGTGCAGCATCACAAGTTAAAGCCAGATGAACAGCCTCATTGCAATCTTTAGAACAGTCCGTCTGCTTTTATATGCTTGATAAATCATTAGAGATAGCGAGGCAGTCTCTTCCCAGGCAGATAAAATGACAAACCATCAAATGAGACGCCTGAGAGAGAGAGAGGGGGGCTACGTTTTTTTTGGAGGGGGACAATTTTCTTTATGGATAGATTACAGTGAAATGTGTCACACACAGGCATGTAATAGAAAATTACAGCTTGTTTCATGGACATCATAGTTCAGTATTATTAGATAGGACATTGCGTAAAAAAAAAAAATTAATGTGTGCAGCCCATCTGACCTCTCGGGATAAGCTGATGTTTTCATGCTGTGACTTTAGCATATTGATGAAGACTTTTCATACTATCATTACTTTGCAGGGGGTCCAGGCCCTCCAAGAACATAGGAGTGAGTCAGAATTTGGCACAACTTGATACTAATTTTTTCCAGCATATTTGCGCCCTAACGACTTATAAAGTACCGGAGATGTCTGTATAAAATTATCAGGTCTGAAGCAGGAAAGTATTAAAGAAAATTTCAAATTGCACTAGAGTTAAAGAAACAAGCACTGGTAGAAGATCAAAACATAGGTGCAAAAGGAGGCCTTTGAAATGCGGCACCTTATTTTGACCAGCCATCTATGGTGATATGACCCCTGAAAGTTTAGCCAAAATAATATTAATAATTAAAAAACATTTTCACCAGTGAACAACAACTGGTAGCACCTGGTGCTATTGCAGTCATAACATATGACATGATATTGTTGTTAAGAGGTGGCTGGTTTTCTTTTCTTTTCTTAATTTTCTTTTCTTTAATGTGTTTTTCAGCCATGAGAGTTTCATGTGCTACTAATAAAAATTGGGCCACCCATGTACGCTATGAGGGCCTGTAACTTGGACCATTTTCAAAGGCGTAATTTAGCATGGCTTGATTGAAAATACAAAATTGCTGAGCAAAAAAAATCAGCTTATTCAAAGGGAATTTTTAAAAAAAGATTTGACTGATTCTTTATCAAACAACCAAGATCTAAAACAGAAATTCTAAAATTATTCTCTGGGTGATAAATCCTGTGATTTGACTGTGAAGTTAAATTAGTCCTTATGAATCAGGCTAATTCTGCTTTGTACATGCCTATCATGCCACTAAAATGCCTACTACACGTGATGCTTTTCAGTTCCTGTTATGTTTATTTTCCAAAATATTTACTGATTGATGAAACGTTTTCCACAGAGCTGTTTCCACTCGCATGTTTTTTCCAGATTAGCATACTTCTTTTCTGGTAAACACAAACCATCGAACGCTCCATAGTAGAAGAAACTAGGCATGGATAGAGGCAATTCCAGCATTACTATCACTTGTATTGCAAACAAGCAAGCTAATTAACAACAAAGCTACAAGAGGCAGCCCTGAAACAGCCTTCAGGCAAAGTATCTGCCTGCAGGGTTACAGTACCTAAACTAATCACTGAAAAGCACCAAGTGCCAGCGGTGTCTTCTTCAGTACAAACCGACGAGCTGAGCTGACGTTCTGTAACTGAGAAAAATGCTAAAATTGCAAGGTGTGACTGAAGGTGGATGAAAGACATCGAAGCTGATGTAAAGGTTCGATATTTGAGTTTCGCCTCACACGTTTTGTTCACAACCTTTTCGTAGAAAACCTACATAACAATTAACAACAAGTCTTAACAAGTCTTTACAATGACCCACTGCCACATGGTCATATTACTGTACTGTGAATTTTACATAGTATTAGGTATGTATGAAGAATTAGTGCCCTGTATTAGTTACACCTTGCTAGTACCATCTTGGGCCTTCTTTTGGCTTTAATTCTTTGTGGCATGGAGTCAACAAGATGCTAGAAACATTGCTGAGAGATTTTTGTCCATATTGACATGATAGCATCACACAGTCACTGCAGATTCATCAGATGCACATCCATGATGTGAATCTCCCATTCCACCGCTTTGGACTGGATGGGTTTGAGATCTGGTAACCCTGGAGGCCATTTAAGTACAATGAATGTCATGTTACTGTCTTGTCGTCTTCAGGAAACCACTTTGACATGATTTGAGCTGTGTGATATGGTGTGTTATTGTGCTGGAAGCAGCCATGAGGAGATGGGTACACTGTGATTATAAAGGATGGATACGGTCAGCAACAATACACAAGTAGGTTGTTGTTTTTGAATCATGCTCAGTTGGTACTAAGGGGTCCAGAAAGTGCTAAGAACCCCCCCCCCCCCCCCCCCCCACACACACACACACACCATTACGGCACCAACAACAAAGCAAATCATTGATGGAAGGCAGGAAAGCGTTAAATTCTGACCTATTACTATTCAAATATTGCAGCTGTAATCAAGAGTCAGGACCAGATGTTTTTTCCAGACTTCCAACTTCTAGCCTCAGTTTCCCGTCCTTACCTGACAGGAGTGGCATTCGGTGTGGTCTTCTGCTGGTCTGTTCATCTGCTTCAAGGTTCACAGATGCTCTTCTTTTTTTTTTCTTTTTTTTGGGTTTTTTTTTGTGTCCCGTTTGGATCTTTAGCCATCAGAATTGTTGTCTTAAGGCCAAGAAAGATGCCAAGCGGATTTATTTTACCAAGTGGATCATCATGGCCTTGCCATATTGGTCCATTTGATTGACCTTTATTATAATTATGAATTTATTTTATTTTCAGTTACTACAAACAGGACAGACGTGACTGGGGGATAGGACAGGGAGAAAGAATGAAAGAAAGAGAGGGAGAGAAAGAAAACCAAAGGGGAGAAGAGACGGTGAGAAGGGGGGGAAGAAAGAAAGAAAAACAAACAAAACACCTGGATCACCTGTATGGAGAAAAGAAACAGAAGAGAAAGCAAACAACAAAGAGCAACATAATAAAAAACAGCACCATCACAATAAACTAGCTAGCAGTAGATAACAGTAGATACTAAATAATAAACGATATTGTGCAGCACGCAAGATAGACAGCGCACAATGTGCTTTGAGGCAGCAGCCAAGAAAGCTGTAGTCCGCGTCTGTGAACACCCGTGTGTACACCTGTGTGCATACCTGTGTGGATCAGCATGCTTGCATTCCAAAGGTTTCTCCATGTAACGATCTGCTAGGGAGTTTGGGGAGCCATAGCCCCGTCCACCAGGGTATGAAGCAGGTATGGAGGAGATCCAGGCCCCAGATATCCAGAGGCCCCAGAGTACAAGGACCCGAGGAGGACCACCAAAGGGGGGGAACCGTGCCACCCTCCTGGGAAGAGCTGAGTAGAGCCCCAAAGGAGAGGTCACCCCGCAGCTACGGAGCAGAGGCCAGTGGCGTGCCCGCAGGTTCTGCCGGCAGCCAGCTGTGCCAGAGAGGACCGAGCTTCAGGCCCAGAGGCCCGAGGGCATCCCACCCCCCGGAAGGGGCCCAGCTGGGCCACAGGCGCCCGGCCCCGCCAATCGGCCACCAGGAGTGAGCCGGTACATACATGAGCGCCCAGCCCCAGACGACAAGGACCACCAACACACCAACGTCTGAGGGCATCAGCCACCGGCAGGGAGTGTGGTGAGGGGAGATAGGCCTCCGTACTTTAGAGGGCCTGAGATGTACCCAGAGAGGTTGAGTCTAAGACCCAACCTGACATATAGACACAGACGAACAGGCGCACGCGGACACAAACGTGCATTCCCACCCCATATGCACAACCAAATACTCGGCACTCACCCAACGTGTAGACAGACACAAATAGACACTGCACAGACAGTCGCACTCCCCAAACATACTCTATATCCCAGGTCCAGGTACCCCCGCCCTCAGAGGGGCAAGCCGCACCTAGACACAGGAGATGTAACCCTTCTCTCTGGGGTGGAGGCACACGGACCACCTCCTACCATTGATGTTTCTGTTTCAAAATAATTTTTTATAGGATAAGGGTCTTCTGTGTACTTTGGAATCAAGAGGGGGTTTTTGAGCAACTGTTGCCTTTTTATCAGGTCACAGCAGTGTGACAGTTTGTCTTCTGACCTCTGGCATCAACGTGGCATTTTTACCCATAGAACAGCAGCTGACTGGATACTCTTTCTTTTTCTTTTTCAGACTATTCTCTGTAAATACTTGAGATGATTGCACAGATAAATCCCAGCAGATCAACGGTTTCTGGATCCAGCCCACCTACCACCAACAACCATGCCATGTTCAAAGTTACTTAAAACACATTTCTTCTTTATTTTAAGTTATTATCAATTTGATCTTCAGCAGGTTGCCTTGATCGTGCTGCCATGTGCCTGGCTGGTTAGATATTTGCAGTAAAGAGCAGCTGACCAAGTGTGCCTAATAGAATGGATGTTAGTAAAGGTCAACACCAAAGAAAGTACTATACCCTATTGACAGAGCTACTTACATTTCATTCATATGTTGTTTGTAAAGTTTTTTTGTTAGTAAAAGAGAAATGTCACACTGTGCCTGGTCTTCTGCTTGCAGTGGACAGTGAATCATTTTTATACTGATTGTTCCAATCCAGTCATTTTCAACAATTTAGTTCCTTTTTCTGTTCCAAAGTGAGTTGCAGCTAACACCAGTCTTTGCAAAAACTAAAGTTAATACTCATGAGAAGCCACAGCTATGGCTCCAAGATAGCAAGCTAGTACCCTTTATTGTTTCAAGGCTATTATCAGTAATAAAGTTCAATATCTCTATGAGTGTCAGAGACACCACGATAAATAACAGTAAGGAAGATGCTGAAAGCTGATCGAAGTATGTATCAGTCCACATAGATGCTTTTCCAACCGTCTGACAGCTGTGACAGTGTCATTCCCAGGAGATATGTATTTAGCGATAAAAGTCATGCAGTAAGTCATATTAAAAAACTGTTTTTTATAGAACAAATTTGCTGCAGTCACAAACTTGGTTCACAGGCAGTTACTTCAAAAAGTAAGAAATATTTTTGCGAGGTTTCCAGTTTACATAAGGATATCTATGATATCTATTCCTCCATGCATGGCTGAAGGTGTCTAATGCATGAAAGAAGTGACATTTTAACTTGTCCAAACTAATTCATAGATATCTTTAATTCAATAATAGTCATCTGTAGGCTAATGCAAGTAGTGCTAACAATAATTAGCACATTCATTTTTTTAGTTTTTACCCTAAGCATTTGCATTATGGATACGTGGCCTAAATTTGTTTAATCATTGCAGATAGTTCATGCTGATGAATATATTCAGCTTGGATATGTAGCCTGAAACCATTTCATCATTGCAGATATGTCATTTTAATAATCGTATTAATTTGGGATTTTAAGTTATGTCAACTAAATGTAGCATATTTGTGATTCATATGTTGGTTTAAGTATTTTTTTTTTAAATGCTTTAATTCAATTCAGCTTGTTATTACGCATAAAAACTAGGTAACATCACATAAATGACAATCCATAGCATCAATAAAAAATGAAATAGAAACTAAAGGGAAAATAATAAACGGTCATTTTACATTCATAGCCTCATGACAAGAGTAAATAGTTAAAACATATAATAAACTTAGTATAACACATTTGC
This sequence comes from Maylandia zebra, assembly GCF_041146795.1. Lineage (NCBI taxonomy): Eukaryota > Metazoa > Chordata > Actinopteri > Cichliformes > Cichlidae > Maylandia > Maylandia zebra. The sequence continues at coordinate 10,709,356 of NC_135176.1, read as the reverse complement.
CTATACTGCAAGTGTGGCATTAGGGTAAGTGACCCATCTGGTGCCATTATAATGTCTATGTTATATGTGAAAATCTGCAAGGAGGTTTTAATAAAGCACCAATTTTCCCTAATTTACTGAACCAGGCAGCAGGCAGGTCTCTGTTCCAGCCTTCCATACTGCCCCTCACTGAGCAACAAGAAGGAAGATAACCAGCTCTGGTTTGAGTCATCTGGATCTTATTAAGCTCTTGGTTTGATACACTGGACCAGATTGCTGAACACTATTCAAGAAAGTGTAAGAGCACGCTCAAAACGCCCCTATTAATGTCAGCTAACCATGAAAATTAAATGTTGACACCCAGTAATTTGGTGTTTTTAACCTGCTTCCACCACATTTAGCAAGAGCGCAGATTTGTTTGAGATTTTAAACTCGTGGATAACAGCTTTAGTGACCAGTGGAAATGATTTTTGATATCTAAAATTCAATTCTATAGATACTGCTATATTTCAGCTATCACACACCCAAGGAAATGGTAGACAACCTTCAAAGTAGCAAACACATATTATTTGGTGCGTTAAATAGCAGTTGGACAAACAAAGCCAAATGTGCTGGTCCCTTTTTTCTTCTCGTGCTTCATTTTATTTATTTATTTATTTTTCTTAAAAAACATTTTAAACCTCTTTTGCTCCCTTTCTGTCTCTCCTTGTCTGTGGTGTTTGTCACTGCTACGTCCCAAGAGGCATGGCTTCTGCTGGTCACGCTGGTTCTCTGGCTGGTGCACCTGCTCTCTGTTAACTGCTCACTCACCCTCTGAATTTAAACACCAGCTCTTCCACCCACTCTTTGCCAGATCTTTCTGCCAGCTCTGTGATTGTATCAGTCAGGCTCCCTGATGTTTTGGGGTTTTTTTCGTGATTCTTTGTGCTTTTTTTTTTTTTTAAATCAAGGGACATGTCTTGTTTTTCGCTGCGCTTCAGATCTCCTTCCTGTGTGTCATCACAAATCCTGACCTCTAGCCCCTGCATCAGAATTATGTCCACTTTTTTTTTTTTTTTTTACTTATTCTCTTAACTAGGGAACTCTTGAATAGGTGTTCTGGTGGCTAAATCATTACAAATAACCAACTTGGAAAAGTAATAACATCTCAAATATATCTGTATCTTAATTTAAAAAGGGTCAGTGGTTGATTAGTGGAATTAAACTAGAGATAATTCGACTGTGTGACTCTATTGTTGCAGAAGCACCATATTTTCGGAGTGTTTTGAAGATGTTTGCATTACTGCAGTTCGACTTGTCTCTTGTTTTAAACAAAAACTTCAAGGTGAGGTTGTAGTTGATTGTGATTGGTTGTTGATACTAAATCCATGCCAGCAAAGGCACCTGCCTCCAAGGATGAGGAGTGCAGACTGTCAAACATTAAGCAAGCAATAACCTCTGGTGCTGAAAAATAAAGCCAAAGCACAAGTGCCAAAAAAAATGCAGTTGTGGGAGTTGCAACTTGAGGCTGTCTCAAAATAATCATGGTTTCATCTCAGTTTCACGTACAATGGGAACACGGCTGCTTTGATTGACAGTTGGCAGCTGCAGTCCATGGCCAGGTCTCACTTATACTAATTTGAGTCGCTAACTGAATGAATGGACAAATATTACAAGTTTCTGTGTTATACATTAAGTATCTGATGAATGGCGTGCGATCCAGGCTGTATTCCGTCTCTCTCCTGGTGTCAGCTCCTGTCCAAGTGGTAAACTTGATGGATGAATGAAAGGATATATAATGTGTGTGAAGAGGGAAAGGACACAGCTTAAGTGAGCTTGCTTGCATTAACTGATAAGATAGCAGTCAACATCTCATCTAAATACCACCCCCCCACCCCTCAAAAAACAATCAAGCAATCCAAAAAAACCCAACATGGTGCACGTTCTCACTTTAATGTGGCAAAAACTCACAATAAGTAGTGACGTGTTGTACACAACAGTATATAACGTTCTAGATTTGGGTGTGTTATAGAGTTGGCTATTCCCCTTTTTCTGGTAAGAACACTTTTTTGTGCCCGTTTTCAGTAACTTTAATTAGCATCCCATTCAGTATAAAGCCTATTCACGTGGTTGCCGTGCCACTTAACAGAGTATGCAGCATGCCGAATTACTCAAATAAACAAATTAGTCCTAAATTGTGAGTCAGATTGCCAATCGTAATTCTATCAATCCTTTGGCCAGATTGTTGAACCATAACTAAACAAGAATAACCTCAAGTGTTGGATTACAGGATTACATCAGCAGAGCTGGCTACTTCCTCTCTGCTTCTTGTTGCTTGGGAGACTCTTCTAGTCTTTTTGGTTGTCACATAATTATGTTTGGGTTAATGTCACAATCTTTTTATACCTTTTTTTTTCTCTGTCAAGGTTAGTTTATGCTACTGCCACACTCAGCTGCACTCATTCATAGCTTCACTCGTATCTGTACTGAAGGTCATTTGCTGTATAATGGTAGAGCTTCTGAAATATTAATATAGTTTACTTAGCATAGAATAGCTCTCGAGTTAAATTTTCCATCTGCCTTTGAAGATCCAGTATTTGTTTAATTATTATTTCTTTTATAAGACTTCTCCTCTTGAATAATCAGGCCTCATTTTATCTTAAAGACCTCAGAGTATCTTATCATCCCAACAGGGCACTTTTCTCTCAGACTGCAGCCTTATTTTTGGTTCCTATTATATTAGCCTATTAGTAGCCTATTTAATAGTAGAATGGGAGGCAGAGCCTTCAGCTTTCCTGCTCCTCTTCTGTGAAATCAGCTCCCAGATTGGATTCATGAGGCAAACACCCTCTCCACTTTTAAGATTAGTCTTAAAACTTTCTTTTGGGATAAAACACATAGCTACAGCTGGACCCAGAATGATCAATGAATTATGCTGCAATAGATCTAAGCTGTTGGTGGACTTCCCATAATGCACTGACCGTTTCATCTTCACTTAACTTTTTTTTTACTCTCCATGTGTTTATACACTAATATGCATTTAATCATTAGTTATTATTAATCTCTGGCTCTCTTCAACAGTGTGTCTTTTCTCCTTTCGCCTCCAATTGGTTGTGGCAGATGACAGGGCCTCCCTGTGCCTGGTTTGCCTGACGTTTCTTCTTGTTAAAAGAGTTTTTCTTTTCCACTGTCACCAAGCGCTTGCTCATGGAGACAATCTATCAATCTATCTATCTTAAACTGAAAATGAATTGAATTGAAACTAATTCTCTGGGATGTTTGGTTGTGCTTTGTTTTGCAGTGGTCACATGTCAGCTGCAGTTGTTCCTCTCTTCTACATAATCCATGTGACTTTGGTCCACTTTGTTTTTGCTGTCTTGCTGTTCTAAACGTGGTGTGTCTGGTTTCAGGCAATGACTAGGCTGGGGTTTACACAAACCCTATTAACCTTGTCCGTTCTGCATTCATATGAATCTGTTCCACGTGAGCTGGCTGGCTGTAATGTTAAGACGTGTTTCTGCACCTTTGAATTACATTAAAGTCACCCCCCTGAGCTAGCTGCATTCTGACGGTATTGTCCCTTGTGCAGAGTTGCACGTCTGTGAGATTGAAGACTCCCCTGAGTGGCTTTTGGTGGACTAGACTTGAGGTTCAGTAGCCTATTCTCTATAATGGTTTTCATTAACTGAAATCAGACATTTATCTGACCAAACACTCAGTCACACTAGCAGAAGCATGAAAGCACTTTAACTTTATTTACTGTAAAGAACAGCGATTCCCGGACAAAAGGATGGAGACAGCTTGTCAGCAGCCCCACACAAACCCTGTGTAATAGAAAGGTGAAAGGTTAAAATAAAAGAGCTTATGCCTAACAGCTTTGCTTCACAAGTAATTAGAGATGAGCGTCCTTTACCACAGCAACCCATTTTTTTTCTTTCTTCTCTTTTTACATCAGTGAGTTCCATCCTTCATCAAACCAACTTCACGTCACAAAAAGAAGCGCATTAGCCCTATTAGCAAGTTAGGTGTCATCATCTACTGGCTTACCATAGTAACTGGTCTCCAGTTTGCATAAATTATACAATAAATTTACTGATGGCATGTGCGATCTATGCAACTTGGCATCTTACTGAAAGAAAAGCATCCTTTGTGTGATGTCAGGTCACTGGTGAAGTGAAAATAAAACTTATCTTTGATGCTTTACTCAGTGTCCTGCTAATTCCACTGGGTTCACAAAACATTTGTGTGTCATCACGTTGTTCCGAGATGTGTGTCGGGACTCTCATTTTAGCAAACGGAGTGGTTATCCCAGTGGAAGATGGTGTTCACTCCACTGAGTGTGAACAGGTCTTTAGTGTTGCTGTAGTCAAAGCCTTTTTCCACGTTTGAGCTCTGGGAGATGAACAAAACAGGCGCGCAGACAATAAAACAAAGAAAAACAAAGCACTTTACGGGCTAAGAGATAGCGTGCACAATATCCTTTTAGTGTTAATGAGTAACTTCATTTATCATTGCACAAGCATGAAAACAACCTTTTGTGTCTATGTCGTGGGCGGGGTGGTGGTCTAATTTTCTCAGGCGTGCGGTTGTAGCTAAATTTAAAGGTTGTAGTTTTACACATGACGCCGTTCCTGTGCAGTTGAAGGCACCTACAGGGCAGTCAGAACTGGACTCCAGCCAGACAGCAACAACTTTCAAAGTCTGTGGACAACAGCACAGCTGCCTTTGTCAAAAACACAAGCTAGTGTTCATCAAATGTTCATCATCAAAACTCTTGTGCTGTGCAGATTTTACTTCATTTTTAATTCTCTGCTGTCACTTCAGTTGCAGTTACTCTTTGTAACACTGATGCCTCCCTCCCCTCTAAAAGCCGTCTGGCAGTTTTTGGCAGTTTACTCATAGTGAAAGGCTCTCGAGGGTTGCATTTTTTTTTTTTACTTTGTAACGTAATGTGTGTAATGTAATGTCTGGCTCATGTGCCTTCTGGCCAATGTGCAGCATTAAATCAAGTTTTACAGGTAACCTCCAGTGTGTGTACATCTACCAACAGTTTTTTGTGTGTAATAGAAAACTGTAATTTCATAAATCCTGACCATTAAAATGTATGGGAATAACACTGCATCTGTTAATTTGGACAATTCATTAATAGCAGGCAGCACATGTTAAATAACCATATAAATGAGGTACAACATTAAATATAGACTATTTATCATGACATATATTAAAATCGTCAGCATACACTTTAAGCCAGATGTTGTGCCCTTGCTGTTTTGTCTGATTTGTGTGTAATCTACAGTGGCTATAAATGTTGTGAAATATAATAAATTTTAGGTGACTGTGCTTTGACTTGAATGTGTGCAATATGTTTGTTCCCTGTAGGATGTCTTCAGGCTGTAACTGAATTTTCCCCTAATCAACCACAAACAAAAAGGACCCGCATGCACAGCACAGACAAACACACAAAGGGTTAAACAACAATAGTCGTCAAATGAGCCTCTAAAGGAGCATCAGGTGAGTCCAGCTTGTTGAAAGCGTGCACCTTTGAGGCTCGGATGTCACCAAGAAGGGCCTTTTAACTCCAAGACAAAATACACGGTCCTTTTAATCCTCATTTCCATTTGCTATATCCCATACAGTAAGCACACGAATGACAGAGGGCAACACAGAGTCCAGTCACTGAGCATATAGAGACCACTTCCTAACGAAAACACAAAGTCCACAAAGTTCCCGGAGCTGTCTTTGTAGAGGAAGTCTTTGATCTCTCAATGCGTAGAGACATGCAGTGAAATTGCTGGAGAGAGAACACAGTGTGTACGACTCTGCTTGCAGACAGCTGCTTATTCACAGTTAGGTTTGAAAAGTGCACACAAGGTACGGATCGTGTTAATAGCTCGATGAGTATTATCTCTACTGTACATCTTTATAATACCATAACACGTAGTGTTACAGAGCTCAATGTAAGACAGCAGTACTTATCAAATGTAAAAATAAATGACATGACATATCAATATTCACAAAAACTATCGGAATTAATTTCACAATATCTACAAATTCACAACTTAGTACTATTCTGAGCAATTATTCTGCGCAATTAGAATTGTTGCCATTTAGTTGAATCATTTGTTTAGTTTGCCTATTTTATCTACAGCTTTCTACGCATCAGGAGTTTTGCATAAATGCTGTTGAGGTTACGTCGTATAAAACATAGAATATTTAATGCTGTACTGAATAGCATAAATATATTAATATAGTAATATAGTCTTAATATACTCTATCTCATATGGATGACATGTTTCTGCTGAAGTTAACTCTGGCCCTGTGAGAAAAGGATTTACCACGTGACTAACACAATCATAGCAGAGCCTAAATGGCAACAGTACAGTGGAGTCCTGCTCATCGAAATCATCCCAGGAATGTTCAAATCAATCAATCAATCAAAACGAAATAAAACAATTACCACAGGTGTACATGCAGACTCTTCAAAACACAGTTTTTTCTTACAATTTCTAGTTTTAAAAACTGCTCAGATTCTTATTTCTGCACTATGACATGTGTTGGCTGCTATGGTCTTTCCAAGCAGACTGGATGACGATGATTACGCTGTAGTTTAGCGGCAGAGTGAAGTGGTCATGGTCTTATAGCTCCGGAAGTGTTTTACCCTTGTTTGCTAGTCACAAACACACAACATATGCGGATTAAAATTTTTTTTATAATTGAAGAGGTGTAGAGAAGTATGTTATTCTGTAAATATTTAACTTGATCAGTACAGTCAGTACAGCTTGGCAGTCACACTAATTTCATGTTGTGAATGGGGTTAGACATGAGTTTATGAATGCTGTAGTACACATGAAATCACAAAGCAAATTGATCTTTGGTTATCACATTATACCAGATCCTGACATGACAAGGGTCTTTGGGCATATTAAGTAAAGTGACTGTTTCTGCTTAGAAGTACGTACCTACAGTACATTTATCCCACTACCCAGAAGAGTCATACACAAACATTAATGCTGTTTAGCAGCAGCCAGCAGGGTTTATAAACCCTCAGTGGATGTGTAAAATGGATCATTTTGTTTGAGACTAAATTCTAAAAAAAAAGAAGAAATAAAGAAGAGGAAACAGGGTGTTTTCATTGAAAAGTGTATAAATCAATGAAATGTATCGGATTAAAAAAAGCTATACCGCGCCGGGATGATGTGTGGTGTTCAGAAATATTTAGAGGTAATACGTATCATTAAGACACAGCGACGTGCTTCACCCTGTTTGTTATTATACATTTAATTTGCCCGATGAAATGAAATGAATTTCTATTCCTCGATTTCAGTGCAGAGGTTAGTATCACGCCTTATTTTGCCATTATAGCCACTGTGTTTCTAATGTCTGTATAAGGTTTACAAAGAAATGCACATGCTGTTGCAATTTAGCTGCATGTGGAAGAGAGAGATAGGGTCTAGCTTTGTGTGTATGTCCACATACATATGGCTTGAAATTAGACGCACTGATTTATTGTAATGGCTAAAAGAGTCAGTGCTCTACAAATAGCCACTGATTACATTTTATAATAATAAAAATGTAAATATCTCATTTGTTCTTCATTTGATTATATATCAGTTTTTAAAAAATATAATAATACATCTTGTGTTAAATTATACACATTATTTGATAAGAATAGCTTGTTTTCATCATGTTATATGTCGGTTAAATTCACAACTTGTTCGATGTACTTAACTTAATTCTTTCAATCATGGAACAAAATTTTCTATTGTATTGTTGTTGTCCTGTATCTTCATGTATGAACTGGCTTAACATTATTTAAGATGACTGCAGAGCCAGTTCAGTATGTGCGAACTGTGCGTGTGTGACCAAATAAGGGTAAAAACACTCCCAAAACTCTGTACCAGCTGTAAAGCATAAACATTGCATTAGTATGCACAAATAGTTGGAATTATGCGTGTTTATACAGATGCTGGGTTATGAGAGGTTATGAGTAACTGGGATGAAGTACAACACATTGATACCAAGCCCTATTTCCTTAGTGACAAACACCAATATTTGAGGCCAAAGACGAAAAAACGTGTACAGACTTCACCATGCATTAAGCTATGACTGAACACTTCTACATGGTTTGTATTAACAAACCTTTACAGGTGCCACAACACGGTTCACTCACTGTCCTAAGCTTACCACTGAAAATGGTAAGCTTAATGTATGAAAGAGTATCGAGTACAGTGGTTGTCAGAGCAGGTATTTAACATGATGAAAAACAGTTTGCTTAGCATAAAAAGCAACAGAAATGGCTTTAGAGTTACACCTGCATAAATGCTTAGCACACATAACACAGAGTGTCACAGGAATACAGACACCGCTAAACAAATCAGAGACAAATTCAATGCACGAGCGATCATCGCTCCATCGTTAGTGGCTCTTTGGCGCGATCAGAACAATTTGTTGTTGTTTTATTATTATGAATTTTGCAATGCAACTGTCGCCAGCGATGGCAGTGTCTCCGAAATGTGTTCAGAAATGCTGCATGACTGTGACTCGACTTTTACTACAAAACACAGTATATGGAGACAATCAAATCAACACCGACCGACTTTACACGATAAAGTATAAAAGGGCAAAAAATACAGCACAAATCAAAACGCTTGTGCATGAGTGTGGCTACGGTGACCGATGGAAACAAAATAAGGGTGAAAAACAAAAACAATAAAAAAAAAGGTTTCAAGGTGCCTGCTCACAGTTTACTTAAAGGGCGAGTGTCTGCTATGATTTAATTTGTGAAACGTGTCACGTTATTTGCATTTGAACGGCGAAAAAAAATAATGTGTGAATTCGACTTCAGTCTGAGGTAATGGCGGTAGTTTGTAATGACTGCTCAGCTCACAGAGATGTCAAAACATAAATGGCACACGGACTATGATATATCCTTTAATATCTTTGCTTCAGCTTTTCACTAGTGCTGAAAGGTCTGTTAGCCTTCGGCACTCATGGGAAACATTTACACTTTATACCCATCTCCCCCGGCGCGGTGCGTGATGCACAGCCCATACTGCACTACACTGCAGAGCATGGATGCCAGTTTGTAAATGTTTGTATGTAATGTAAACACACAGACCGTCGTCTATATGTGTGGAAATGCAAGTGTAAGCATGTCAAAGCCTTTTTTGCTTCGTGATGTGTGTATTTACCAAGGCACGTAGCTTCTCTGTCGTAGGACATAGCCAATTAAACCTCAAAGAGCCACTGAACTAGAAAATGTACAGGCAGCCCAATGAGACGCGAAAGCAGTTGCAGATAATACTGTATTGGGACTGTTGAACTTCACCGCAAGCTGAAGGTCAGACACTGACGATTATTAACGATGTTCCTATGGACCTACACAGGCTGCCCCCAGCTAACAGAATAACAGTAAAGCGACCAGCAAATGGCTCTCTTGGTGTCTTCTGATGCATGTGTTCGTGTGCATGTCTGCATGCATATCTCAACTCAATGCACGTGACAGTCTTATTATTGGTAATGAGCTACAACGAGAACGTTGAACGCATGCTTGCCCTGACTTATCATAAGAAAAGCGCAAACATGTCCAAATTTGGTGGAAAATGCAATTTGACTACTCTACAAAACAGCAAGCCGTCAAAGGTACAGCAAAGATCACCGGGTTACTCACAACAGAGAACAGGGCCAGAGCTAAGTGTGGAGGGGACGAAACTAAAAAGAAATGCTGCACAAACACAGACTGACGTGACAATGTGCTTCCTCCACGGTCCACTACTCTATGTGAATCTACTGTATGGTCAAATTTGCCTTCGATCTATACGGACGTGCAAAATATCAGATGCCTAAGAAAAAACAGACACACAAAACATGCGCGCACACACGTACACACGCACAAAAAAAGATGTAATGGACTTGGCACACCGAAACCAAACCCAATCAAGCCGAGCATTTGGTCAGACTCAGTTTAGGTTGTTTGCCTTCATGATAGCGGGCTTTCTGTTGACATATGTGGCCCAGTAACCCAAGTTGAAGATGAAGAACAAAATTGGGAAAATGATGCGTGATATCTTGTCCACTTTGCTGACGCGGTTGTAGGATTTCTTGGCCTCTATGTAGGGGTCAGGCATATAGGGATGCTTCGCCGATGCTCCCGCGCTCTTGGAAATGGTCGTTAAACCTTGATCTTTAGCTACGTTGATGGCGTAGGTGGTTCCGACAATGTTGAAGGTGTTGTTCGCCTTTTTGGACAAAGTCGCAGATTCTCTTCTCTGAAAAGGAAGAAGGAAGTAAAGCAAAGGTCGTTAGGAAGGGGGGGGCACCAGACTCAACCATACTTCCATTTGAACTCATAAAGAGGAAATAGAAGCAACACCACGAGACACGACACACACAAGAACAAAACAAAAGCCTAACCATATCTTTAATCCTGGCCATGTTAGCCTGAAACGGTTCCTGAAAAGAAAAGTAGAAAAGAAAAAAAGTTTACCAATTATATTAAAATTACCCAACTTACATACTGTATTCATCAGTATCTAGCTGGAACTACTTTTGAACATACCGTCAAATCAAATCTGCATCATACAAATCTGGATTGCAGAACGTAAAGGACCAAGATCGAAAAAAAGAAAATCATGATGAAATTAAGAGTATGGGAATAGGAACAGTTCTGATTTGCATCATTGCAGAACCAGGCTGGACTGGCGTCTGATACTGCTAGCAGTAGCAGTAGCAGCACAGAGCAGGATTAGAAGGAAAAGCAAAATAACAGCGCCTGAAAACATGTCTGACAAACTGTATCAATGAGAGCAGCCAGACCTCTGCAGGCAAACAGATTGCGATACAACAAACACGACAAAGGCTCTGTGTGATAAAGCTGGCTGGAGAGACTGCCGTCTTAGTTCTACTAGAGGGAAATCATTAGACTGTCTTTCATATTGAAGTCGCACAGGGAGCCAGAATTTTATTTGCTAAATTGGTACTGGCTCAAATAGCTAAACTTGCATCACTAGAGGATCCTGTCAGCCTAGCGAAGAACAGTACAGCGCACACAGTAGATGTGGGAGAGCAAGTAGGACACTAAGATTGATTACCAGGCAGAGTTTTAGTTTCCTGTGTGGCATCCAGTGTGCGAGTCTGTACTGTGGTAATTTCCTTCACACCATTCATCCCCACTGTGGCCACTTTAAGAAACTAATTCAGTGCGTGTCTTGTAACAGATTTTCACTTTCACAGCTCCCCCTTTTCACTTTTGCTTTGAGCCCAGTTTTAATTTTTGCTCCACTTTTTTTTTTTTAGCTTCATTTAATTTTCCTTCCTTTTTGCTTCTCTCCATCTTTTTAATTAGCATAACTAATGTCCCCTCTACCCCAAAGTGCTTCACGGTGAATCTCTTACAGCGCACAGCTCATCACCAAATATTTTGTTTGGTCTTTATGCTCAGTGTTCACATATACTCACGAATGGAGGCACAGCAATGGTTTTACACGTGACAAGACATGTGCCGTGGCTATGTTCAGTGTCTCGAGTGCGTGTAAATCTCACAGGGAGTCCTTTTTAATGTCTGCCAGTAGGTTTTGCTTGTTTGTTTTTTTTTTACTTTGTACTGGAGGCAGCAGGATTGAGGAGGAAATATATTTACTGTCATAAGTGTGTTTCCTTGAGTGAGCAGGGCAACAGGATGAGTATGATCCTTCAACCTTGAGGAGAGCTAACAAACTTGCAGGCAGTTGATTGCTTTAAACCGGTGCTTGAAGCACCTGCTATCTTAAGTCAATTTGAACAGAAAAAGAAAGAAAGACAGAAGAGTCACACTCTTGCTCCCAGATAACCAGGTACCTTTCAATGATATTGATTCTAACACAGAATGAGCTGCTCTATTGGAGGTTTCTGTCAGCAGGAAAGGCAAATTACTACAATATCACGCATCAGGGATACATCAATTGTAGTAACAATATAGCTCAATATGGCTACCCGTCACGCATCTTTAAAGAGCAGAAATTCAATCATAAAATTTGTGAAACTGGATCGACTGCAAAATGGATGGAACACAGCAGATAGCCATCAGTCACTGCCAGTGGTGAGTGTCATGTCCGACAGTAGAATGACTTGGCTGATGAATATGTGTATCCGAAGTGGCAAACACCAGTCCTGAGAAATGAAGCCAAACCACAACTTGATTTCCTATAATGGCCACTTGAGACTGGCTCCAAACGCAAGTCCACACAGACTCCTGTGTTTTCATAGCCTGCTACAAAAATCAGTTTTGGCCTCGATAGCTAACAGACACTCAATTTTAGCCTCGATAGCTAATGACCGCTATACCTTTTGCCACTGTACCTGTCAGGCGCTATTGTTTTAGCTTTGATTGCTAGCAGACAGTATATTTTTAGAGTTGATACCTAACAGATGCTATATTTTTGTCCTCAACAGCTAACAGATGCTAACAGATGCTACCATTCTGGCCACTATAGTATCTTCACGGAAATTGTATAAGAGGCCTACGGTATGTATGTTTGGAGAGGGAGCTTCAAATTAATAAGTATGTAGCCGCTTTGAATGACAGGTGGGTGCTAACAAAGGATTCTGTAGTTGCTAACCGCCTGTTTGCCTTCCCCTGAGTTAACTTGAATGGCTAACTTGAGAAAACTCTCAAATGTTCCTGCGGTGCTGCCTTTAAGAGCATTTTTAATCAACAGAAATACTATGTTTAGAGTTCTCCACCAGTCTGGAGAAGAAAGCCTGAATGAAAGTGGTTATTAACCTGTATTTAGAAAACATAAATTGCAATTTTATGGTCGCTAAATTAGAGGTCGTTTATGTCTGTTTATAGTGAAACTTTCAGTGAGTACTAAAAGTGTTTGGCCGTCTCAATTTAACTTGCTGTACATTATGAAGGCTGTGTACCAAACTTCTAAAACCAATTTTCATACTGATCAGTGAATGTTCTGCACTTACACCTCTAAGCTCTAATAATACCATCCCAAACTGTTCAGTCTTTTAGACTATGGATGCTATCTGCACAGTAATGTAGCAAATTTTCTCTTCTTTTTTGCTGTTCCATTGTCCTTGTAGGTAATAATTTATATGGTCTAATTATTGGGGGAACAGTATGTAGCACTGGGCTGTATGCATGTTTTTATGAACCTTATGTAACAGAGCACATAATTCACTAGCAGCCACAGATTCCTGTGTACTATTCAAAGTCATTTCAATAGCTGCAGGCAAAAATACTCCATGAATACAATGCATCTATTGACCTTGTCTTTGTAACTTCTGAAAATTGTTGCATCAGAATTTCTTGATGAGTGTGTTTAAGTGTCCTGGGGGTAATTGTGCCTTGCTGTGTCCTGCTGTTTGGAGCTCAGTGTGTGCATGTGTGCGTGTAACTGAACCTTGTGACAGTCTGTCCCTCTGAAGTGTTGGCGTAATAAATAGCCCCAAGTATGTGAGCATGTGGGTATGTGAGTGTGCAGACTGTCTATAGGGAGCCACGATGTCCCTGTTTGTGTTCCTGTGGACACGTTTTGACGTGAGCATTTAAGTGTGTATTTAGGTAGAGGCACTTGCACTATCAAAATTTGGAGGAACTTGCTAGTTGCATGGGTGGCCTCTCTTAATAATTATGTCATTTAGTTATGATATTATATATAAACATGAAATAGACCTTTCTGATTTCACTTAAGGATGTGTTAATGTACACTATATGGAAAAAAAGGATTCTAACATTTGAATTCAGGTGTTTTCTGTCCTTTTGCCACAGATCTATGAAATCAAACACCTAGCCATGCGGTCTGCCTTTACAAACATTTGTTAAAGAATGAGTCACTCTAAAGAGTTCACTGATTTCAAGTGTGGCACTGTAATAGGGTGCCATGATGGCAACAAGTCAGTTCGTAAAAGTTGCAAGCTATTCCACAAAGAGCTGTGAGAATCTTGAGAACTGGATGAACTCGGGCAACGTAAATTTACAGAGTGGGGCTGCCATGTGCTGAGGTGCATAGGGTGTGAAAGCCACCAACAGTCTGCTAACTCTGGCATTAACATCAGCACAAAAATGGTGCACCAGGAGCTTCATGACATGGGTTTCTTTAGGAGAGCAGTTCCTGTAGGGTCTAGTGTGTAGGCGGCCTATTACATTTGTTAATATAGCATCGCATGGAAAACGCCAACAACAAGGGGTCAGCAATTTAGTGGTATTTCATGCTTGCTACATCAAAAAACTTGTACAAAAGAATGCTTCCAAGTATCCTCCTTGCAGTGAGGAACACAGCTTAACACCCAAGTATCTCTATCATTATTGGGACTGAAAAAGTACAAAAGTGCACCCCTGGCCTCCAGAAATGTCAACTCACCTTTGTTCTTTCCACCTGAGTGCATCAAAACTTCCAGAATACATTCTACTGACATGCAAGTGCTTGTGCTAATAAGAGATAATGAATTATTCTGGTAAAATGTTGATGAAGTTATTATGTACTGCAGGTGCGTAGACACACACATGCGCACACACACGCACACACGAAACCGCGATCACCCCTTGGCCGCAGCAGAGCAACCCACAGCCAGTGCAACCCACAGCCAGTGCTTCTGCCTCTGCTGATAAAACAGCACATGATATCCAACATAGCAGTGTCCAATCATGTGTCACAGAGTGCTGAGAATATGCAGGCTTTTCCAACCAAACTCCCCACCGGCTAATTTCTGTAATAACCTCACCTTCAGCCGGAGAGGGGAGAGCTAATTAGGCAGATTGCCTGTCACAGAAAATGGTCGAATAAAAGCAAAGGAAAACTACATCGATGCTCCATAACCAGTAAAGTAAATTAGTGCGCACACACTCATCTGTGGATCATATCTGAGACCTAAAAAAAGAAAGCAGCCTAAGGGTGATGAAGTCATCATTTGGTTCCGGTAGGAGTGGTGGCTGAAACCCTAGCTCTGATGGCTGCGGGGCTAGATTTTTAAAAAAGACTTACTAGCTAAAACTTCTCTCCTGAAGAAGAGGTTTTGCTTATGTAGCTCGTGCTCATTAACAGTCATTTTTCTAAATTTGCTAAAAAAAAAAGGGAAATATATGCAGTGCCTGATTGCTTTGGATTCCAGTAGCTCGTTCTAGCAGGCAGTGTGTTAGGAGTGTCACGTCTCCCTCTGTGACCCCATTCTATTTTATCTATCATGACAACTGCATGCTCAGCACAGTCCCTGAGAACCCAGTCCAGGCTGTTGCCATTAAGACGAGCCATCAAAGAGGAGGGGCGGGGAAAAAAAAGAAAAAGAAAAGAGAAAAAAACCTCCTCTCTGCAGCAGTGTAACGCAGCAAATTATCCCCACCAACTGAAAAGTTCTGTGGCAGCAATATGCATTTCTGCCAATCGCTCCGAGGACCAAATGTCAAACTATAGAAAAAGCGGGAAAAGGCTGTACTGATTGTGTCAAACAGTTTGTACAATGGTAGCAGAAAATAGATTCGTGGCACTGTCTGTCACAGAAGAAATAACTTTCCCTTTATGTTGTGTCTGTGGCTGTGTTTTTATGCGCTCACAGCAATACAGTAATAGCACTGCCACTATTTACCACTGGCACAGCTTCATAATGTTTCTTATATGAGTCTTATATGTTTTTCCAAGCACCCGAGAAGGCTGTCCTTTTAATATAGCTTTGCTTATAAGCCACAGTTAATACTCCTTTTCTCAGTTTGAAATGGACTGTGTTATACATATATCAGGTAAACTCATTTTAGCTGCACAATTACTAACTTATATTAGTCTTTTTATGCTGGTGTGCTTTGTTTTTATTGTTCTAATGTTCAGTTCTATGTACCAGGTCTGTCCTTATTGAACTTAAGCTACTTCTTCATGCAGCCCCCCCCTTTTTTAGATGAACTCACTCTGATCATAGACTGTATATAAAAGATGGGTGTAGCCACCAAGACCCTGTTTTGTTTTTTTGTTTTTTTGACAAAAACAGGAAAAGTCTGACTGATCACCCCAAAGCATACCCAGCCTTTTGCTCCTTTTTGAGTCTAATGAGGACAGAAAGCTGTAAAAAGAATATCATGCACATTCAGTAAGACTTGAAACTATAGCTCTCATGGCTGGGGACTGCAGAAAAGTGTTTAGTGAAGTCAAAGTTTAAGTGAGCAGTAGGGTCATTTCCCCAAAGAGAGACTTCTTCTTGCATCCAGAGAAGTTGCCTCCTGCTGGCCACAAGAAAGAATCCAAACCTGAGCGACTTTAGCACTTTCACTTTTCAGACCTGGAAGCTACGTCAGTGTTTTATATGCAGTCTATAGTTCTAACTGGCTGACATGCAAAATGCTCCTCCAAGAATCTCTCCATGGTTCCAATGTCAGTGACTCACTATGTAAGTTAAGAGAAATAAAGGTGATGTTCAGTACATGCTAAAGTCTTTTGCTTTTGACTTTCTAGGAGCATTTTTACATATGTCTATCTAAGGCTTTTGTAAAAGAGCTAAATAACATGAGAATCTTATATCATAACAGTAAATGACACAGCCTGATTTTAAACTGGTATTTAGTGCCTGGTGAGATTGATGTTAAAAGAAAAGAAGACTATTTTGATATTTAATGTAAGTTTTTAATCTGACTTAGTTTCTTTCATTTCACTACGTCTGTGTGCCTACAATTGTTTTTGATTTAATGCTATCATTTACAAACACATGAAAAGTCCACCAGAGAGGCTCGCCCTGGGCAGGATTAACTTTTAAGGGAACAGCAGAGTATTTTATGTGGGAGTAGGTAATAGATAATAGGTATGGATTTGTAAATAATTGGATATAATTATTATATTATTATATAATATTATACTACTGTATATATTTTTAACTAACTGAGCAGATTTTGACAATACTTTAAACATACGACAAATAACTTCAAAAAAAGGCAGATGTAAAAGTGAGGTCAGAGGTCAAATGTGACATGACATTTAGATGCAAACTATAGTGTTAATATTTAGAACCTCCATATACTGGCAGCATTTCCTAAATCTTCCAATACAAACAAAGGCTGTGAAATTTTAAGCACATAAAGGTCATTTTATGAAGGTCTGGCCTTATTTTATCACCATTATTATTATTTCAATTATTATCAATCAGTTATTATCACTTTGACCTTCAAATCATTGAGTTAAAGAAGAGGTCAGAGGTCAAATGTGACATGATATTTTAAATCTTTCTATATGTTGACAGCAAACACAACGCTTGCCATACGTTTTAAGTTATAAGGCTTTTTGTCACTCTTCGACCAATAAATCACGAGGGTGACCATGAAGACCGTGGTGGATCTAAGACACTTTTTAATGGCTCGTGCTCTACAACTACAAAAAAGTTTGATCAGAATTCATTGAAAACTTTTCAAGCTGTCGTGATTACAGACGGAATGATCTTTCCAGTAAGGTAATATTGCATTTAAAGGCTGAAGCTGTCATGAGAAACATGTGGCTTGATTTAGGTGTTTTTTTTTTTCTCTTTGAACAACAACTTCTTTGGATACATATCTGGTTGTTCCCTCAATATAAACCATTAAATAGGCTCAGGCACGGAGATCTTTTTATTTTATTTTCTTTGTTTGGCTATTGATAATGTACAAGATGTGATTTATCTTCAATATCACGTGATTCATTTTAAACAATATACTATATAGATGTAA
This sequence comes from Maylandia zebra, assembly GCF_041146795.1. Classification (NCBI taxonomy): domain Eukaryota; kingdom Metazoa; phylum Chordata; class Actinopteri; order Cichliformes; family Cichlidae; genus Maylandia; species Maylandia zebra. Next base: position 10,691,736 of record NC_135176.1, on the reverse strand, counting down.
ATGCACCATCTTTTCTGGGGAGAATAAGGCTGCATTGACTTTAGGATGAGAGTTGAACATATGCTGCCATCATAAATCAGGGCCAGCGTCTCTGGGAGTTTACCTCTGTTTTTGCTCTCACTGTTCTGCCCCACTGTCTCTGTTCCATTTGGCAATGAATAAATAAAAGGTCTCTTTACAGGCTTTACAAAGTACTCCATGCTGCATTAAGGATACTTTCTATGTGTTTCCAAACTGCAATTTCCCCTCATCACTCCTCCAGAATCAAGTGACATTTTTAGCAACTTCTTTTTTTTGGATTAATTTTGAATTTAGTAAGCAAAGAAAAGTTGCGTGAGCCTTTCCCCTGAACTAGCTGCCTTTCATTCTGTTTTTGTCCTCACATATTGGTGATAGTTAATGTTGGTGCGCTGCGATGAATCGAAAGAGCAGGCGTCACACATCCATCATTTTTTTTTTGATTACATGAAACTGTTGCAAATGAGAATCACTCACCCTTATTTCCATGCCCTCTTTTTTCCCATCCCATGCCCAGCTGCGCTTGGTGAAGTAGTTGACTGTGGCAAACTCAATCAAGGCAGAGAAGACAAAGGCATAGCACACAGCCATGAACCAGTCCATGGCGGTGGCATAGGCCACTTTAGGAAGGGAGTTTCTAGCACTGATGCTCAAGGTAGTCATGGTTAGGACAGTGGTGACACCTGAGGAGAAAATAAAAGATCAGCAGATATTTCATTATTTCTGAAATTAAACATTTGCGGTAATTCAATTCAATTTTATTTATATAGCGCCAATCACAACAACAGTCGCCTCAAGGTGCTTTATATTAAGCGTAAGCAAGTGCCATGTAGTTCCTGTGCATTCAAGAGAAGGAAATTTTCTACCAATGTCTTCAGTCACTGGGAAATTCTCTTCAAAAATTGGATAAATAACAATGTGGCAGTGAACTGTCCCTTTAAAAGAAAGTTACTTACAACTCAGTCATGGTTTGTTTGGGTTTTGCTATCCTGGCACTAAACTCTCACTTTATACTGACCAACATCTCTTTAGAGATTTAAGAGAAAAGAAAGCTGCACTGCAACATAACAATAGTCTGGATTATGGCTAGAAAAAGAAATGTTAATGCGTACTGTCTCTTTAAACCTAATATAGATTCACTTTCCTGGGTTTGGTATTAGGTGTAAGTTATAAACTAAAAATGATGGTGTAGTTCCCTGCATTGCAGAGCTTTACATAATCTACTGTATGAAATCAAAAAGTCTAGCCTCATACAGATGACATAACTCAGTGGTGCATAAACATTCAAAGTACACTGGGTCAGTCTTGCAAGTTCAAACAATGAGAATGTAGAATCTCTGTAATGACCCACTACGGAGGATTTTTCAGGCTATGTTCTTCTGTTCAAACCAGTCTGATGAATGTATTTTCTTACTAGACTTATCTACAGTACAACGAATGAAAATATTGAAAGTGTCCTTTAGCTTATACACAAACAAAGAGACATGCTATTGACCTGCATACATAAAGCACAACCTGTCTAAGCTGCAGGATTGCGTGCAAAGGTAAATCGCTAAATGACACCACTTTTGAAAAATGAGCAGCAGATCTACATCTGCTAAAATTAATTAAGGCGAAAACGATGTCTTAAAACTTTCTAAATTTCGCAGATCATTTCACAACCTGGCCTTTACAGTCAGGGCGAATGGAAATGAAAGGCAGCTCGGACAATGTTCGCCCATCGAAGCGCATCGCTTTATCTGTTCCAACCTTTCTCATCTGATAAAAGACGGATACAAAGGAGGCTTAAAAAGGCTGCAACAAAAGAGTGATACATGGCTATTCATGGGCTGATTGATTTGCAGGTAATGCATTTCTAATCTTGACTTTGTTCCACCATTTACATAAAATTAGAATATTCATCTGTACAAAAAGCAGTCCTCATTACAACAGCAATTAACTGGTGTCAGAGACGAGGACATCCGGTGCTTGCGGTAACAGTGAGTAATGCTCTTATATAAAATGCAGGTATAAATCAAAAAGTATCGAGTCTTAACTAGAAATATAACTTGGAAGGTGACTGAGGATGCAAAAACAAAAAAGATAAATTAGATTACGCAGGTAATGACAGCCACATGCTCTCATAAACCAAGGGACTGTAAGCATGATGGCGAGAAAACTAAAACCAACACAGCTTGAAACTGTCCACTGAGAAAACGGCACTGATTAAAATTACAATCATAATGTGAAGGAAATTGTCCCCTAAAAATTCAACCTCTTATGGGGCTGAAGTGATTCTTAGACGACTGTGTAAGAAAAATCTAATAGTGGGTGTATTTGTGCAGAAGTGAAGGAGATATGGTTATTCAGACTGCACAAAGGGAGCTGGAACAGTTTTGATCTTCTCAGCAACGCTTTGCCTTGCATACATTTTTAAAATCTTTTGCGCAATATATGCTTCTGCATGTACCTGTCTAAATGCAAAAATGCTAACCGTGTTTAGAATTACATAAGACTACTCATATTGATTATGCAGCGCAATAACAACAACTGCAGGAGAAGGAAAATTACATTCCTTATTTGAGTACCTTTGAGTTGATCACATCTGACGCAATGTTCTTAGCATGAATCAAGTTCGATGGACAAATTGAATCTATTATTATTCATGGCTTAAAGGGAGAAAACACAGTCAATTGTCGCGATGGCAACTGGGAAATGTCTCTATATTAAAGAGGAATTGTTATGAAAAATAAAGGAAAAATATGACATGTAAATGCTTTAAATCTTGTTTTATGTTCTCTGTATTAACAGCAGAATAAAGTCAGAACTGATAAAATAAATTATTTTCAGTGCTCCTGTGCACCTGAATGTACTAAGCTAACTAAAGCTAAAAAAGAGAACTTTCATGCTCAAACCTTTTCAAACCGTTTACTTGTTTGCCAAGTCCTTAGACAGTGCATTTCTGTTACCTCATCATTTAATAGCCCTCTGATTAACTAGCTTCTTCAATGAATCATTTAATGCATTTATTTGAGCTGGATTTAAAACACGAGATAGCACTCACCGAATACTGTGCGCGCCGGAACGGATTCTCTGTTTAGCCAGAAGGAGACCTGAGACAGTATGACAGTCATGATGCACGGAAGGTAGGTTTGAATCACAAAATAGCCAATTTTCCTTTTCAAATGGAAATATGTTGTCATCACTACATATTCGCCTGAGGGGAAAAGAGACAAACAGAAAAAGATGGAGAGACACAGACAGGGTCATGATTATTAATATACTTGTTCCTCGCTCAGAGCAACACAAGGAAAAATATTTGAAAATTGATGCATTAATGTTTGAACATTAACGTGCATGTGACAAGACGTGAGCAGTATTGAGACAGCAAATGCTTAGATGCTTAAAATATTCCAAAGATGTTGATGCACACTTCCAAACCTTAAGCTACAAACTGTATATAAAAGATGGACATAGCCACTGTGTCAACACCCATTGGCTAGTTTGGCCTTAATGCCTCAAGCTGAGAATGCTAGGTCCTAATGAGCTGAAGGACTGCATTCTCAAAGGTTTCTATACAACATGATTTGATTTTGGAACAACAGGAGTCGCCACCTGCTGGCTGATAGTAAGAATGTAAGTTTAAGTAACTTGCATTGGCTCAGATGAGAAGCTATGTCCATCTTTTACTTACAGCAAGAGTTTTTAACCGTAAGAGACAAAAAAGTATAATAATAACTAAATAATAAAGACTGTAAACAAACAGACTGGCAGATGACATCACATTGATGTCATTAATAAGACATATACAAAGTGTCACATTCTTTTAAGTGCACATTTACATGTTCCTTGGGATGTTTTTTGCTGTTCATATAAATATGTCAATTATACTAGCAAATGGATAAACTCACATCTTTTCCAACTGCCAGCTCTCAGTGCTATGTTTGCAATCTGTGTTACGAAGATAGGACGAAAAACAGATTTCCATCCCTGAGGTGTTTTTTTGGTTTTGTTTTTTTCTGAGGAGAATCAAACCAGAGCTGAACGGGCTCAAATCCTCCCATCCCCCTAGATCACTATAGTCCATTAGGTTTAAAGTCTAAGGAAATGAGCTTTTCCAACCGCCATAAGCTGAAGTGGTTTATGAAAGAAATCGCACTGACTCTATCATGAATCTTTGGTACTTGTCAGACTTCTGTTGGTCTTCTTCCATCGCTGCAATTCTCCTGACTTACATTCAACCCACCAAACAGCACAAACAATAAAGATACTCTCAAGGAACGCATCCTCTGTAGAGTTAAACAGGTGCAGTTATTTAAAGGAGACACACACATACACACACACACTTTTATTTCTTGGAAAACAGGAGTGCCATCTAACAAAGTGGATTCTTGGTGCTTTAGTCTCCAAAGACAACTGAAGTCTGACAGATATCAGCGACTCTGTGGCTCACCTCTTGAAAGTTTCACAAGCAAACAGCTTGAATGCAAAGGTTAAATCTCTCAAAACTGAGAGCAGCGTGGCTCGCTGGTAAGCTGTTTTACTCTTGTGATTTCCAAATGCCCCACTAAAGCAACTTTTTATTTTTAGCTTTACCATTACAAGCTCTTTGGTACTTTATCTAGTCCTATTACACCATTAACTAAAGCTGCTGATTGATGTTAGCGGTACATGATAGTGACTGATAAGTATAATAAAAATGCAGCACATTCTTGAAGGTGTTTGAACTCAAATGATCTATTACCAGTGAGATGCTGCTGCTGTAAATATTTGCAGCATATGTGAGTACCCTGCCCTCACCGTGCTATTTCATCCCTTTATATTAAATTGCTAACATAAGCTTTAAGCCCTCCAATGGGGAAATAACAAAAACATTTATTTTTGTGTGACAGATAAAAAGGATTCTGCAACAGTTTTGAAGATAAGATTTTAAGATCAAATGAATATGCAATCGAAAGAAAGGGCTAGACGATGGTTATTATAGTTGACTCTTGGCTGAACCCCAAAGGAAAGTGAAAAAAACCAAAAAGAAACTTTCACCTCTGGCAAACGTCTTCATATTATCTTGGTAAATATGCTGAATAGTTTCAGTCATCATTTTCTCGATGGAGCCAAACAATGCAAGATGAATTTAAACTGACAGAAACTGTTGAGAAACTGCAGACTGTTTATTAATTTGGAAGACAAATTACACAAGAGCCACTATATCTCAGTGGAATAGATTATATGCAGTTTATCTTTCAAAAGTGAGAATTCGATCACTTTTGAGTACTCAAAATCAACTTTTTGCCTGTTCCAGACAAACTCTGATTTCCCTTACAGTGTATTGTATGCTGCTGTCTGTACCCAGAATGGCATACCTGTGCTGGAACTGATGGTTTCTTTGCCAATAACATGTCCCAGTAAGTCATATTGGTTCAGCCTGGAGCCGTCCTCTGCCACAGCGACAGACCTCTCGTCACCCTGGGTCCACAGGTAGATCACCTCATTATTTGTGTAAGCATCTGAGCAAACAGAAGACAGCCCCCAAAAAACAGACAGCATAGGTGAGAGCTCAAAATATGGGTGCAATATTTTCTGTTTTTCTCCTACCTCTGCACATTGTAGGATTATCAGCATTTGCTTTGGCAAAAAGTTAACTGCTGACTTCAGGATCTAAAAGACATTTTTCCTAAATTCCAGTAAGTCATTCATGATAATACGCAGCGTCCATCCAGTATTGATCGGGCTGATAGACCTGCGGCCGATAATGATATCAGGTTTCACAAAAAAATTCCTTTTACTGTGTTCACCACCCTGAGATTTAATCCTCACGCTTCAGGGGATCACTGACTTTTCCTCCATTGCCACTTTTTTAACTAAATGTATCCAAAATGAATGCTCTACCTATCAGCATCATTTTATGTTGAGAGATATAAGCATTGATGCTAACACATCAAACTATATCTAATGCTGTGTTTGAAACAGTAAATAGCCTATGCTTGTGTATGGATGGTTACATGCCCCGCACTATGAGCATACTGAAAGTAATTTAAGCACATTAACTGTCGCTGTGGCGATGCCTAAAGGGTGCAGCCCAAAGAGGGAGAAGATCTTTATTAATAAAATTTTCTCTTAACTGCTTTTGTTATATTACCAAACATCATACATCAGTGTAGTTTTAGCCTTTGTTTTGTTTTTCTTCTTTTTTTATAGTTCAGGAAAAGGTTCCTAACACCTGCAGAGAACCATCCCCACTGTTTCAGATGTCTGATCTTATATAAAACACTTTTGTTTTGACCATCTGGACTGACTTACAACTTCCAAACTTCAGAGGACAGGCGTGTGCATCCATCGGGAAATCCTCCAGGTGCATGGGGCACTCGGCATGAATGGTCAACCTGTGGGGGCAGAGGGAAAGAAAATGCATCACTGTTCAGTCTGCAGGATGGTTGAACAGGTCATTATAAACAAATGATGATGCATAATGATGTCAAATATTTCTGCAGAAACATAATTTGGAGCATTTTCATAGAGATATGTGAGACATGTTGGGAAGGTCTTATGCAAATTGCTTTATCGTGCATCAAAATTGGCTTTCCCACAAATCCAAATGTAGACCAAATAATGCTTTAATCTCTGAGTTTATTTCAAAACCAGGGATTTGTGTACGTGTGAATAAAAACTGAAGGAGAACAGATTATATCCTCTCTCTCTCTCCTCCTTTGCATCACCACCCTGTCAGTGGTAATTAGAAGGCAGACATGGACTAAATCTCCAGAGAGCACCCAAATTTGTTTCAGTTGGTCAAATGGCCAGGCCACAAAAGGCACTCTGCAAGTAAACAGAGAAATTGTGCACGTTATCTCACTCATACATGTTTAATCAACATCGGGGCTACATTTGCCGAGTTCAAACAACACAGCAACTAATTAAATGCCATCCTTTGGTGCACTAACTCACACATAAACCCCCCAAACTGGGTTATTTAAACTCAGTTATACCATATTTACCCTGTACATCCATTGAAAACTGGGTTTTTATTGGGTAGATTCTTTTGGTCTCACTGTTTAATGTTGCAGAAAGTCCCACAAGTTTATTTGTAGCCACAGCCTTAAAATGTGTAACATCGCGGGCTGCCTCCACAGACAAACTTTCTGTTTCCAATTAGCTCATTGTGTTGTATTTACAACAATGCCAAGCCTGTTTTTGCCTCTAACTCGCTTCTGTGCTCTCTGTTGCTGCCTCATTACTGATAAGTGGCTCACTATCTACACAAGCTAATGCTTTACAACATAAATGTGAGAATCTTTTGCATCACACGGCACTTAAAATCAACATTCACGCGCTGTACTTATACTCTGACAGAAACAAAGGCTACAAGAAGACAGAATGGTTTTGATTAAAGACAAAAAGGCAAGCTGTCTTCATACAGAGCTTACAACTATATCATCAGCCTTGCAAAGAAGCGCTTGGGCATAGAGGTACCTTACACAGCATGTGTCAGCAATTTATGGTACTCACAATGACAATGCAGACATGCTGGTGTTTTTTGGGGAGGTGAAGTCTGATAAACTTTGGCAACGTTTACAGAACCATAAAACACCAATGAACACACATTGAAACCTCTAAAAAAAGGTTCCTTTTTCTGTCAGCCACTTCTCCTTAGCCACCCTTAGTAACCTAGTAAATGGTATTTTTTATATTCTAGAGGTGTTTACATTTCAGACTCAGGATTGTAATCAGGTGAAATGGACCACATGTTCCAATATATGATAGAGAGAAAAAAATTAACGAAAATAATAAAATTGCAAAAGTAAAATTAGTACTAGTAGTTTTTTGGTAGGGTTGTCTAACATTACAGTGTGATTGCGTCTAAAAATTAAGTTAAATGTATTTTGCTTAATGTTTCTTTGCTGCCTTCAAGCCGCTGAATGGAATTCTTGTCTGAACCGACATTTCTGCCTTTCTTCTCTTAACCCTTCCTCTTGCCTTACAATTTGTTCTGGCATTTTCTCTAAAATAATATATTCCACTTTAATGTATTTAAATAGACCTAGCTTATTATACTTTCAAAGCCTTATTAAACCTTTCATGCCTAATTTTAGTTTTAGCATATATATATTAAAATATATGTATATATTTAAAATCATATGATAATTAAATATATACAGAAAGAATTGGCCACACTTATATGTGCAACCGGACAAAAAAAATAAAATATATATATATTATAAAAAAGTATTATTTCACCCATCACTTATGCTCTGTTTCATAACCCGAGACTTATCAAATCAAACAAAAACACTTAACTGATTGACAGTGACTGATTACTCAAATTTAATTTAACAGTATTACTCCTTCCAGTATTAATTTATTAAAGTACTGCTGATGACGGGTGACAGGAATGGCAGCACTGTTCATAAACCAAAGCACTGGGCAATTTGAAATTGGATCTGATGACTGGTGCAAGTTAAGTGATCGTTATTACAAAGTAAATATTGATGTGCAAAGTGAATGACAATCGACTGAATAGCTGTTAAAACATGTTACTAAAATATTAGTATAATTTGAGTAGAAAGCTTCATTTGGAAAGCATCGTTTTGATCTGCCCCCACAGAAATTCTTAATTTCTTGAAGGGCTTGAAACATTTGCAGGCATATGCAAGAACAGCCAGACTAGAACAATAATAAAGGAAGACAAAGCAAAGAATTAATGAGGCGACTGCTACCACTGTGCTCTTTTGAACAATGTGAGACATGATGGGTACCACCCAACTATTTTCTAATCCAGGACTGTGGGGGCAGCAGTCTAAGCAGAACCCCACCACCTCCTCCACTTCTTGTGTATGTGTGCATATGTGTGTTTCGGATATCAGAAAGCTTCCAAACCACCAGGGAGTAAAAATTTCCCAAGTGTGTCCCAGAACCTCATCGGAATCTTCTCCCTCCTGAACTCCCTTCTTAGAGTGAACCCAGACATCCTTCAGGAAAAGCTCATTGTGTCGGTCCTTTTGTTTTGCTCGCTACTGACTGGTTGTGGCCATAAGGGAGGGTCTGAACAGTTGCTGCCCAGAAAATCAACAGCTATGCCTTGTGGCTGTTTTCACCACAACAGACCTCTATAGCTGCACTGATCCACTGATCAACCTGCTGCTTCAAGGTAGAGTGATCAGTCCACCCTCTTCCAGCAGAGAACCATGTCTTCAGACTTTTAATCCTCACACTGCTTAGCTGCTTTGCAGTGTATTCACTGTGTACAATAATACAACACTTGCCTTCACAGATACCAGTTTTTATATTTGTTTGATGCCTGTCTTTATTTGTTCATGTGGATCACACCCACTGCCATCACTGAAGTCTTTCTTTAGTTAAATACAATTCTTTTGTTAAAGTAAAAATGTATTTCACTCTGGAAAAGGGGGGGGGGGGGGGGGGGGGGGGGACACAGGAGTCATGCTACTAGCAAGCTATAGATCATATAAAACAATCTATTTATTTAGTTTTTTATATACTAAATATACCAAATGTTTAAAGACAAGACAAAAACTTGTGTCTTAGCAGCATTGCTTTTGTATTGTGTTGCTTTTATAGTCACATAGCAGCGTGTTAAGTGAAGCATTACTTCTCAGCTTTGGCCGTGTTGAAAGGGCTTTCTGGCATTGTAAATCCCCAAGTACGGCTGTACAGTTGTATTTGTTTTTGGTGGTCTCTAAGCTGTTAAGTCCACTTAGTAAATGATACATTCGCATACAATAAATTCTTGAAACAGCTTTTAATGACAAATATAAACCTGCATAAACCTCTCTCTCTTTAAAAAGTACACCTGAGTCTTCTCACAAATTAATATTAGTGAGGGACAGAGAAATGCCGAAGAAGAAGCAAGGAGGTTGAGTTAAAATGAGGTGAACTGTAAATGAGTGACAAATGCTTTCACAAAAAATAACCGCAGCAGCGCTGGCAGACAATACCAGCTCTCTAAATTCAGAAATAATGATGCAATCCTGCAGAGCCGAGGCCTTCATAGCATTTGTCAGTTCAGATCCTGTAGACGTGCTGATTAAATGGATTTAAGCAGTTGTTTAGTGAGGAATGTCAATCAAAGCGGGGCGCTATGGTGACGCACTGTGCACTAAACTTCCCGTGAGACAGATTTATATTCTAAAGCCTAATACCTGTGCAGTATGTGGAAATTTAAGGTATCAGTCTCTCCTTGGGAGTGTTTTCCAGTACCTCTAATAACACAGCAATATTTTCATGCAGATCCCCTTCAACTAATCACCCAAAGCTTAAGATAGATGAAAGGTAGCCCTAAAATTGAGAAAGTTCTTTGCCAGTGCTTTCAAAAATACATTCCATATTAAGTTTATGATATGAGTTTTATGATAGAGTCAGTAAAAGTAGGGATGGTCTAAAGAATACTTTGCAGTTTTTCATTAGGGCTTGGCAAGATATCAATATATTTGACAGAATTTTATATAAGACATGACATTATTGATGCTGTACATTGAGCGCGCAGATTTTCACCTACATGCATTTTAGCGGTTCAAAACAGTTAATCTCTCTCGCCGACTGCTCACACATTAGAATTCCAGATCTTAGTGTTTTTACTTTTTTGGCTCAACTCTGCAATGATAGAGGGGGATGCAGTTGTAAATTTGCATGAAGTAAGTGTTTATTTTCTTTATTCAGGCAGTAAAGATGGTTAACAACATTTGGATTTATGTAATAACACTATTTTTACTTGAACTATTCAGTTCATTTCCATTTTATTTATATAGCACCAAATCACAACAGCAGTCGCCTCAGGGTGCTTTACATTCTTAAGTTAAGACCCTTTAATAATGTAGAGAAAACCCCAACGATCAAATAACCACATTTGAACGTGCAATTGGCGACAGTGGGAAGGAAAAACTCCCTTTTAACAGGAAGGAGGGGTAGCCATGTGCTGCAACCATTTGGGGATGATGGGAGGACAAATAGCACACTGCGGAACTATGGTTTTAATGCTAATATTATATAATGTAATAATATTAAGGTCTCTAATGTATAATAGTGTTAATAATATTAAAGTATGCCATACCCCCCCCCCCCCCCCCCCCCCCCCCCCCCAAAAGCATTGCAATGGGAAATACAGAATTCCTATAAATGAGTTTTATTTGCTGGTGTTTATTTTAGCTCCATAATACAACTAAGCTGGTTCCAAAAATGCTTTTGGGCCTCTAAGGATTATCAAGGATGCCAAGGATTATCATACTTAATCATGCAACTTTTTCATCATCTCACAATACATTTCCCTGCTTATTTAAACATGTTAGTCCTTGTAATACTACATCAGAGCTCAGGGATCTTTGTTGGCCTTGGCAGAACTGCCACAGCATCAGATCTACTCATGTGGGAGCACAAAATGATTTTTTCACCATTTCATTTTCACCCCTAAAAATCTATACTGACCTTGTGCACGAGCATCATAAAAACATTTCTGCAGCCTTTTCACGGCCTAGTGCAAAGCTGGTGAATGCTGATCGACAGGTTCAGTGTTTCCAGCCAAAGCAATCACAGAATTATTTTTGCTGTTATTCAGTACATAATGGTATTCAGTGACTATGACTGTCTTGCTGATGCTATTTACAGTGTACTTTACGCATGACATACACACAATGACACTCCTTTGATCAAGTGAGTATTATTCACTCGGCTGTCTGCGTGTGATACATATATGGGCCAGACTGGCTGCAAGTCAGCTATCTGACTCACAGACAGGTAAAAAGCACAATTTTATTCCTAAGATGTTAATTTTCACCCTAGTGCCACCACGGTGTTTGCATTCATGCTTTTAAATAAAATGTCTCTAGCTATTGAATTTGCTGATATACACACATCATCTTGTAAAAGCTAAACTTGGTTCTCTCATAATCTTCTAACTTTTCTTTGGAATCCGGGACTATAGTTTCCAATTTTCTTTCTATCAAATGTTCATGTTCTAACTGAAAAAAATATGACAAACATTCCGATTTCATTTGATGAAGGATGAGAATTTTGTAAATTCTCAGCTTGAAAAATGTTTTCAATGATTCAATATTGACTATTATTGCTGCTGTTCCTCTAATAGCCAGTTGAGGCAAGCTGGGAAAGTGAGTCAATAGACTGCCATGTTCAAATATCTGTATATAATGATTAGAGCATATTTATGTAAATATGCCTCTATGTACCCTTAACATTGGGCCAATCTGAATGAAACTTTGCATGGACATGGTGACACATACAGTAACTTCCAGTAACTTCTATATGATCTTTAAAAAACCCCATTTATTATAAATCAAAACTAAGTTTTTAAAAATGTTTTAATATTGGCGACAGAATTTTGCTTGACTTGACTAAATACAGGATGATGAATTTGAAAAACCATTACAGGCCTGGCAAAAACTGCCCACAGGCTGGAGTTTTATTCGCCCAACAAAACAACATTAACACAACATTTTTACACACTGATACAGAAAATGGCTTTGATCTTTATGGATAGTTTTCCTTTTCATATGGTGGGTCAATTTTGTTTGAATCAACCCATCTACATAAACTACTGGTCAAAAGTTTTAGAACACCCCATTTTTTTCAGTTATTTATTGTGATTCAAGTTGTTTAAGTCCAATGCATAGCTTGAAATGTTACAAAAGTAAGTGCTCAGATTTAAAAAATAAGGTTCAACAGTATGCCATCAAGCAGACGAAAAGGATGGTTCCACAGTGTGTGGCATCAACTGTCAGACATGGAGGAGGAGGTGTGATGGTCTGGGGCTGTTTTGCTGGATCCAGGGTCGGTGACTTGTACAGAGTGAGAAACTAAACTAAAACAGCTACCACAGAATTCTGCAGTACCCACTGGTTGCACCTAGTTGGTCAGGGGTTCATCCTACAGCCAGATAGTGACCCAAAACTTAAGTCCAAGACATGCCAGAACTACCTCAGGAAAAAAGAACAAGATGGTAAGCTTGAAAACATGGAGTGGCCAGCACAGTCTCCGGACTTAAACCTCAGTGAGATCGTTTGGGATGAACAGGACAGAAGAGTGAAAGCAGAGCAACCTTTAAGTGCCACACATTTATGAGAACTTCTGCAACAGATATATGAAAAACTTTCTGAAAAACATTTGATGTCTATTGTAGAAAGAATGCCAAGGGTGTGTTCAGCTGTTATATCTGTCAAAGGTGGCTACTTTGATGAGTCAAAAATTAGAAAAATTGGGGTGTTCTAAAAGTTTTTACTGGTAGTGTATAATACTACTACTACTATTACTACAACTAATAATAATAATCCAGTCGTTAAGTCTGACGTCACTAGCCGTGTCTGGGCCTAAACTCCGCTGCAGGTCGATCACTATGGCATTACTGAGAGTTGAAAAACTGTCTAAAGTCTTTCATCTTTAATAAAATGATCAACGTTCTGCTCTACCAGGTGTAACAATTGAGTTTAACATCCAGGCATCCATGAAAACGGAATTTATGACATTTAACGGAGTTGGAAGTTAGCAGGAAGTTAGCTTGCTAGCTTCCATCGAAATACAATATAGCATGTCCTGACTGCGTGGTTTTGGAAACAAATTAAAACATACAGCTCTGTTATCACTTCAAACATAAATGAAGAAAGAAAACGAAACAGCAGTGATGTTTGTAGGGTTACTGAAGTTTGGCTAGCTGTAGCTAATGATGTGCTACATGACCGCTAGCGACACAGCTATGTTAGTATAATATAAACAAGCTAACTTTTTTTCCACTCGATAAAAGTTAACGTGAGTGCTGAGCTGTAGTTACATCCTAAGGTTTTAAAAACTGAGCTTAAATAAATGATTAGCGGTAATAAAAGCCGAGGGAGGTCAACAGTGATTACTGACTGTTTTAGGAGCTTTTTGAGATTAAATAGAAGAAAATACAAAACATTAAACATGTTAACAACACAAAAGCCATATTAAACACAGACTACTTTAGGCCCAGAAGTAGGATTCGTCATGTCATCACTTAACGACCGGTTAGTGTATTTGAGGCTGAATGATAGGAGAGGAATGCTGTCACAGTCAACTGTATCCCAAGCTTCCTAGCATAAGCTTATAAGGAAGCGAGTCACCCTTTCATACATATGGAGAACTTCTGGCTGTAAAAAGTGCTGAGTGCCAGTGGGTGAAATCTTTTATTATGCTTTCTTTTTTCTTTTAGGAATGTCAAAATAAGGATGCTCTCATGCCAAATTAAGACGGTTAATATATCTACTAAACAGCACCTGCAGATTTTTTTTTTTCAAGTGATGGTGTTGACCTCCGAATCACCACAAAAAATGCTCACCTCATTGTGTATAGAAGCGTGCCGTTGTCGACTAGTCGTAGCAGTTTGTTAGGAGTTGTCATGTTGTGGGCTACAGATTTCTTTCCGTTGTGGAAAAAAGTATCAGGAGTCCAGATCTTACTGGCCAGGAGGTTGTTGAGGGGTAAAACCTGCATGGGCCCATCGAACTTCAGCCGCTCATCCCTCCAACTCTGGCGAAAGAAGACATCGATGGTGTACTCCTGATGGGAAGAGAGTTTGAAGAAATAGTTAGCAAGGCAACAATTCACAAAACTGGGAACATGGCTCTCATTCAAGCCTTACGATGCTCTTATTTGTGAAAGCATACAAAAAAAAGGCTACATGATGTTAAGTTGAGCCACCTTTTTTGTTCCTTTATTTCCACTTTTGCTTTTCCTGCTTTAATGAGTCAAAGTGCATTTCCTTTTTTGTGTGACACGATTACTGCTCCGTTAACAATGTTGTGTTTCTCTCACACTTAAGGTGTTGGAGCCTCAGCGAGAAAGCTTGTAGAACATCTGTTTCATGTTTTATTAATGTGCGACACAGTATTTCTGCATCGTCACCAACACACGAAAGACCAAACAAACTAAAACAAATGCGGGAAGTAGCTGTTCAAAATGAATTTATTTCACATTATTCATTCAATGGGTCTTGGTGTCCTAGCAACTGCTTTTCCTCGCCAGCTGTGTACAGCGGCTTTGCAGACAGAGAGCTGAAGCTTGAACAGAGTGAGATGTGGGGAAGCTATGCCACAACAGTGCGCAACAAAGGCACGGTCCACGTGTTGCTAGCCATTTTGGAGCTTTTTGCTTGTTCACTGAAACAGCTCAGGTACTGTGAACTGTAACTGGCTGCCCCCCTGAGTGACACCTTGATTAAGTCATTTCCCATTGGTTTTAACAACAGGATCCCGTCATGCTCAGTGGGAGAGGGTGTGCAGCTTTCATTCAATACAGCAACAGGTCTCCTCTAAACAGCACAGGATGGACGTCTGTTAATTGATGCGATTGACCTCCTAAAGGCCTGCAAACTTGCAATGCTATACAATAATTACATCGCATCTGTCCTCACAGCAGTGCTCTAAATAAAGCCCACAGAGAGCTTCACAGACTGATAAAAGCCAGAATGTGACTAACGTGCGCAACCCTCAATCACTTTATTTCATCTTTGCCCCATTTATTAATTAACTGCAGTCTCTGGTTCTTTCTTTTTTTAAAATGGTAAATGGTCTGTATTTGTATAGCGCTTTACTTGGTCCTAAGGACCCCAAAGCACTTTACACTATACACAATCATCCACTCATTCACACACTGGTGACAGCAAGCTTCAGTGTAGCCACAGCCACCCTGGGGCGCACTGACAGAGGCGAGGCTGCCAGACACTGGCGCCACCGGGCCCTCTGACCACCACCAGTAGGTAACGGGTGAAGTGTCTTGCACAAGGACACAACGAGAGACTGTCGGAGCCGGGGCTCGAACCGGCAACCTTCCGATTACAAGACGAACGCCCAACTCTTGAGCCACAATCACCTACTAAAGAGTTCAAAAAGTAAATCGTTAACTGTTTTTCCCATTAATTATGTCAGACTGATTCCTTCATGCACTAAGTTCTCAGTGCTGTCATCAAAGGACTCTCCAGGTCACAAAAAAGACTAATGACCAAACACATGTGGACAGTAGGGCAACCATGACACTGATTTATTGTTCTGTCCTGTGCATCTTTAACAAAAACTTTCCTGCACAGTCTAAGAAAGTTTGCTCTATCTTGGCATACAAAAAAGGAACCCTAGTAAAACATTTAAATCCCCATCGCCAAGGTTATCCTTTTGTTATGCATGTTAATCACGTCTTTATGAGATGCCAAATCAGGCCTCAATTAGTGTAAAACATGCAGTGATGTAAACTGACAATAGTGAGCTTGGCCCAGCTGGGGTGAAGCCATCATTTGTTTGTTTCTTTTGGACAGAACCTTCTGTAAACATGGAGAATTAATTTGAAGACTGAAAGACAGAAGTGAGGAAAAGTATAGTCAATCTCCACAAGGCCAAATGGCACAAACCATTCAGATGCCAGCTGGTGTTCCTCCAGGGACTGAGTGATTGATTTCTCCTTGACAGAGGAGACAGAGCGGAGCGTCTACCCAACAGTGGCTGTCAAATATCTTTTTTTACAGCAGTCAGAATCATGAATAGATTAACTATGGCAAACAACTCTAATTTAAAGAACCCCTTTAAACACATGACACAAGTATTGCAACTGCATTCATTATTTGTCTTCACATAATACACAGACCATTTTTACAAGATTGCTGGCATCTTGCCTTTATTAGAAAGATGGATATTTGGGGTGATTGATGTGCCCTGGATGGATTCAAAGTGAAAGGTGCAGATGCTCTGCCTTTTTTTACCCAGACAGCCCACAAATAAGTACAAATTCCATAACTGTAAAAACATATTTGCTAAGGATGTATGTTTATTGCTGCAGTTAAAAAACCAATGACATCATAAAAGTGGCAACTGGATCTAGACTACAAGAAAATTTGTGGAGCATGCTGAGCTGTAAATTAAATCATTTGATTGGGCTCTGATAAAAAAATGTAAAGATTTGCATTTTATGGGTTGAAAATTCCTCAACAGGATGTATAAGCTCACCTTAAAACAAAAAGGTGCCTTTAAATGTTATGTATTGTGGACATGTATATATAACCTGTGAAGGACTGCTGACCTGTACAGGATGTACTCTAATCTGTTCACTATCAGCTGAGACTGAATCTATTTCCCTGGAATCCTAGTTGGATATTCAGTTTTGAAAATGAGCAGATGAAGGGTCACCTTGTAAAGCTAGTGCTGACATAAAGTCAACAGCTTGAGACCAATCAGAGGTGGGTGGTCCACTTCCTTCAGCTGCCCACCCTTCAGTGGCAGGTCTGTGAAACGGCGCTCATTTTCAATTAATCCTCAAGGCTCCCGATTCACAGGAGTGATGTTTGGAGCTATAGTTTAAACTTGGACTTCTGATGTCTGTAGAAGCATCACTGTACATTAACCCTAGACATTAACCCTAACCTAGACTTTTAGATGACTTGGCAAAGGTAGCAGCTGGCAGGATGGGCTCCTTGACTCATTTTACTCCTCTCTTGGTCTCGCATTGACTAAACAATAAAAAATATCCCTGCTTTTGACATTATTGGGGATATAGCAACAACTCTAATTGATAGAGATGTAGTTTTCCGCAACAACCAATTTTTAGCCCACTGTTTGCGAGCAGATCTATTAAAAAATTCTAAAACAATTTGCATGAAACTGTTACTTTTGGAGTTGACTGAAATTTGGGTTCATGAATTTTCAGTAGGATTAATTACCGCAGCAACACAGGAAAAAATGGGAGACATTCTCTTGATGACATACTTCTGGAAGCAGGAACTCAGTTCAGGTATGATGTGGAGGGAATAGTCAGCCTTTGTGTGGGTGTGCAGTCTTGGACTGTTGTTCTTTTGTAATTTAGCAGTGGGGTGAAGTTACAGTTTAATTACTATAGAAAGTAATTATCTAAGGCTACCCTTATTATAGTCATTACTTAATGTGAAAAAGAACTAAAGAAAGGTACTTCACAACAAAATACCGTAAATGACTGCTATAATCAATATTAGAATAACAATTAAACCAAGACTAAAGTAAACTAAGATGAGCTCACTGGCCACTTCACTGAATGCCCCTTTTCTTTCAGAATTGCCTTATTTCTTCATGCCATAAATCCACAAGGTGATAGAAACATTCCTCAGAGATTGTGGCTGCAGATGTGCCAGCTGCATGTTTGTAACCCATGATATGAATCTCTTGTTCCACTAAATCCCACAGGTACTACTGGATATAAATCTGATGGTCATTTAAGTAAAATAAACTTAATATCGCGTTGAAGAAACCAATCTAAGGTGATCTGAGCTTTGTCATATGGTGGGTTATCCTGCTGGGATAATGCGCCTTTGTCAATGTGGTTATAAAGGAACGGACAACACCAATACTCAAATGATGCTGATTTGGTACTAAACACCCAAAAGGTGGCAGGAAAATGTTCCACACAACATTACATCACCGACAGCCTGAATCATTGATACAAGGCAAGATGGATCCATGCTTTCTTGCTGTTTATACCAAATTCTAACTGAATGTCACAAGACTCAGACTCATCAGAAAAAATCAGGACTCGTCATGCTTTTCAAATCTTCTATTGCCCAATTTTGGTGAGACTCGCAAATATAGTTTCCTGTTCTTAGTATACACAAGTGGCAACTGGTGTGGTCTTCTGTTGCTGTAACATATTAGCTTCTGCATACCTTGGTTGTAAAGACTAGTTATTTGAGTTAATTTTGCCTCCATATCAGCTAAAAAACCATTTTCCTCTGACCTCTCGAATTAGCAAGGTGTTTTTGCACAGAGAACTGACACTTAATGGATATTTTCTCTTTTTCAGACCATTTTCTGTAAACCCTATAGACAGTATATGTGGGAAAATTGTAGCAAATCATCAGTTTCTGAAATTTTTAGTTTAGCCCATATGGCACCAACGACCATGTCACATTCAAAGTCACTTAAATACTGTTTCCTCCCCATTCAGATGTTTGGTTTGAACTTCCAAAAGTCATCTTGACCATGATTACATGCCTAAATGCACTCTTACTGCCATGTGAATGGCTAATTATATTTGCATTAAAGAGAAGTTGGACAGGTGGACCCAAAAAAGTGGCCAGTGAGTGTATTTTATGAAAGGATTCAGTCACAGTTACAAAGTCACAAATTATCTTTCAAGCCCTTAGTTGTTTCGAGAAGCAGCAATTTTCAGCTACGGAGCTTTGATGAAGCCTCTGTACCCTCGCTGCTCACCAAAGATAGCAACGAGCTGGGATGGACAGATAGATTAGACTGACATTTTTCTCACATGTTGTGAAAGGACCACAATGTGGCTAAACGGCGAGAAAATCTGGACTTTGATCTGATAAACACAGCGATGACTCCAAATAAATGCTAATAATGACTTTTGAGTTAGATGTGTAAGTACAAACAGTTTCCATTTGATTTTTTTCTCACTATATCATCAACAGATTTATCACCAGCTGCAGATGTTTGATAATAAATGTCCTCTTTTAATGGGCTTAGATGTAAATTAAATTCCTCCTAAACTGCCTGACTGCACCCCTCTAAGACCATAAAAAAATGAAATTTCATGAAGTGAAAGCTTCAAAGGGCACAGCTGGGGTTACAGTGGGGCAAAAAAGTATTTAGTCAGCCACCGATTGTGCAAGTTCCCCCACCTAAAATGATGACAGAGGCCAGTAATTTGCACCAGAGGTACACTTCAACTGTGAGAAACAGAATGTGAAAAAAAATCCATGAATCCACATGGTAGGATTTGTAAAGAATTTATTCGTAAATCAGGGTGGAAAATAAGTATTTGGTCACCTCAAACAAGGAAAATCTCTGGCTCTCACAGACCTGTAACGTCTTCTGTAAGAAGCTTTTCTGTCCCCCACACGTTACCTGTATGAATGGCACCTGTTTGAACTCATCATCTGTATAAAAGACACCTGTCCACAGCCTCAAACAGTCAGACTCCAAACTCCGCCATGGCCAAGACCAAAGAGCTTTCGAAGGACACCAGGAAAAGTATTGTAGACGTGCACCAGACTGGGAAGAGTGAATCTACAATAGGCAAGCAGCTTGGTGTGAAAAAATCAACTGTGGGAGCAATCATTAGAAAATGGAAGACATACAAGACCACTGATAATCTCCCTCGATCTGGGGCTCCACGCAAGATCTCATCCCGTGGGGTCAAAATGATCATGAGAACGGTGAGCAAAGATCCCAGAACCACACGGGGGGACCTGGTGAATGACCTGCAGAGAGCTGGGACCAAAGTAACAAAGGTCACCATCAGTAACACACTACAACGGCAGGGAATCAAATCCCGCGGTGCCAGACGTGTTCCGCTGCTGAAGCCAGTGCATGTCCAGGCCCGTCTGAAGTTTGCCAGAGAGCACATGGATGATGCAGCAGAGGATTGGGAGAATGTCATGTGGTCAGATGAAACCAAAGTAGAACTTTTTGGTATAAACTCAACTCGTCGTGTTTGGAGGAAGAAGAATACTGAGTTGCATCCCAAGAACACCATACCTACTGTGAAGCATGGGGGTGGAAACATCATGCTATGGGGCTGTTTTTCTGCCAAGGGGACAGGACGACTGATCCGTGTTAAGGACAGAATGAATGGGGCCATGTATCGTGAGATTTTGAGCCAAAACCTCCTTCCATCAGTGAGAACTTTGAAGATGAAACGAGGCTGGGTCTTCCAACATGACAATGATCCAAAACACACCGCCCGGGCAACAAAGGAGTGGCTCCGTAAGAAGCATTTGAAAGTCCTGGAGTGGCCTAGCCAGTCTCCAGACCTCAACCCCATAGAAAATCTGTGGCGGGAGTTGAAAGTCCGCGTTGCTCGGCGACAGCCCCAAAACATCACTGCTCTCGAGAAGATCTGCATGGAGGAATGGGCCAAAATACCAGCTACTGTGTGTGCAAACCTGGTAAAGACCTATAGTAAACGTTTGACCTCTGTTATTGCCAACAAAGGTTATGTTACAAAGTATTGAGTTGTATTTTTGTTATTGACCAAATACTTATTTTCCACCCTGATTTACGAATAAATTCTTTACAAATCCTACCATGTGGATTCATGGATTTTTTTTTTCATATTCTGTCTCTCACAGTTGAAGTGTACCACTGGTGCAAATTACTGACCTCTGTCATCATTTTAGGTGGGGGAGCTTGCACAATCGGTGGCTGACTAAATACTTTTTTGCCCCACTGTATGTCTGTTTCACCATCTTGTGAGAAGGTTTACTGGGGAAATCAGATAAGGTTTCATTTTATTTGTTGCGTATAAAGAGCACAGTGCATTATGGGAACAACTCTTAATAAAATCGAACATATTTGTGTTCATGTTTTTTCTGCCTTGGGTACTGCAGAACCAAATGAACTAAAATGAATTAGGTAAAACCAAATCTCTGCCACTCTCTCACATGCCACAACTAAATGGGTCTCTAATGTTTTCAAGTTGGGTTTAATGGCTGAGAAATTTCAGTAGATACTGAAGGGCTCGCCACTGCAGTAAAAAAAATAATTCACATTAGTGAATTATGGAATGAAAGGAAATTAGGAAAATATGAACAGTTGTTGAGGTAGGATGTACACGAGACTGGGCTAAATGAGTCTAGATGTTAAAAAACGAGATCGAGTGTCTGGATCTCTGGTAATGGCAGGAAGGTTGTGTCTAATATCTGATAGAATATTAATGCAGCCTTTTATCATAAATTAATGAGTTCATTAAATTCTAAACATTTAATTATTACATCCTCTTGTAATAATGTCACTATGGCTTTGTTTTAAATTGTTTCTTTTCTTTTTTTCGTTTCAATGAGTTCTTTTTATCAAATCAGTTTTTAGCCAAGCAACCTGAACAAGCCGTTTATGCCAGGGAATTTCCACTCGGTAACCCATGCTACTGTTATTCGTGACTACAACTGGAGACATTTTTTCTTTAGATTAGCAGACTGGTTTGACAGGTTTGATTTAGTGCCTCTGACAAGATAGCATATTGTGCACAAGCGCCGTTTCCCCAATTTACTGTGCAGAAATGCTATGCGTGGTACACAATATGTCATCATGTCTTGTTTTTGACAGTGCACAGCAGCCCAGAGATAAGATACTGGTTCGCTGGTGTGGTAATGATACAGAATTAACACAGCTTTTGGGCCCAGTTCTTCTCTTCTGTGGGCATCGTGTCGATCAGTCAGAGGCTTGATTAATAATTACAATTTCGCCTTTCTCTCTCCCCTTGCCAATTATTCTGTCTCACTTGGATTCTTGTTTGCTGTTCACCTTTCCCTGCTGAGAGTAGAACCTGCGTGAGACTTGCATTGAGTTGTGAATCCCATACCAACTCCAATTATTGTCAGAGCTCACAAGCTTCTGCAGCTCTGAGCCGTAAACATGTTTTAGCACTTCACTGCATCACACTTCAAATAGGAACATTTTGTTCCACGAATATAAAGTCAAGTATGTAGCAGTAATCACATAAAAGCAATATGGAAATGGGACTCATTAGCAAATTATGACTGTTTGGAGCTGCATGCAGTGATGCAAACATGAATGAATTACATTTAGAAAGGAAATTTTGGTTTATCCATCATCACTACTACAAAAATAGAATAAATCCATCCATGCATGTTAAAAAAATGCATACGTAGTGTCCCCTGACAGTGTTTTCACAGTCCGCAGTAGAAAATGCAAGAGAGATTTATGAGAGATCAGGGTTTCCATCTTGTGTCCAATGGAAATCACGTGATTTAGATGGAACATATTCAATTCAATTTATATATCACCAAATCACAACAACAGTTGCCTTGAAGTGCTTTATATTGTAAGACCCTACAATATCAGAGGAAAATCCCAACAACCAGACATCTGTCCCTCTGAGCAAGCACTTGGCAACAGTGGGAAGGAAAAACTCCTTTTTAAAAGGAAGAAACCTCCGGCAGAACCCAGCTCAGGGAGGGGCAGCCAGAACAAAGGACACACTAGAGCTGGGCTATATGGCCTAAAATTCATATCGCGATATAATTTGAAGCATATATATCACGATATATTCTTTTCTTCTGTATAACGTATTTTCTACACTATAAGGCACACTTAAAATCCTTTAATTTTCTCAAAAATCGAGAGTGTGCCTTATGTATGAATTCTGGTTGTGCTTACTGACCTTGAACCGATTTGGGCGTGCAGAAATCTGTTAAAAAATGTTTTAGTACAACTTTGGTAAGCCGCACTGCTTGATGGATTGTCAGAGCATTACGGCTGCCGTAGTGAGGAGCTTCGCGGAGTAATCTGGGTCCAAAACTCCGTCCATTTCAGGTCCCAAAGTCAAACGAACACTGAGAGTTAAAAAACGGTCTAAATTCTTTCATCTTTAATTAAATCATCAGCGTTGCTGCTTTGTCGGGTGTGACAATTAAGTTTTAGAAGTTACAGGAAGTTAGCTCGCTAGTTTACACCTAAACATTTCATACCATGTTCTGAACGAGAGATTTTTTGAAAATAATTAAAACGTACAGCTCTGCTACCACTTCCAACATAAATGAAGACAGAAAACTAAACAGCAGTGGCGTTTGCAGGGTTACTGAAGTTGGACTACCTGGTATATAATGTTGTGCTACATGATTGCTAGCGACACAGCTATGTTAGCATAACTTTAGCACAGTGAAGCTGGAGGATGAACGCCAACTTTTTTTCCACTCAATAAAAGTTAACGTGAGGGATTCTGGTGGTCAGGGACAAATGCAATCGCATAGCAGGATGCTATACACGGGCCAAACTTCAGTCAGGAGAACAACTGAGATTATTCATCCACAATACGAGGTTAGTTATTGATATACTGCAACAATATGGGAATAGAACAGCTGCGAGAGAATTCAACATTAATGAATCAATGTTACAGAAGTGGAGGAAGCGCAGTTTTTGGCTTTCCCCTTATTTCAAGAGTGATTAATCTCTTTGCTATGACTGTCACCCGCCATAATTTGCAGATGATAATGGTTGTAACCGCTGCGATGCTTTCGACCAAAACAGGCACAGCTTGATGACATCATCAACATGCGCTATCGCGATAGAGCGATATAGTCAAAATCTCTATCGTTGGCCAAATTTAGATATACGATTTATATCGTTTCTATTATATATCGTTTCTATCGCCCACCCCCAGGACACACTATGGAATATATGTAAACTGATGTGTGGCATATGTATAAAAACTGAATACCATTATAGTAGATCTGCTATATTAGATTTATAGTGGCTCTGCTGTACTACTTTAACATGGATGTTTTTTTTATCCTTGAACTTCCCTTGAGTTCTAGTCTGTATTTATCTTACACTGCCCTTTGGTGCAGTCCCTTAATTCATCCTGTTTGAAAGAAGCTGATTAGCTTTCCTCTATTTAACCCTCAAGCAACCAAGCACTTAAATGTAAATCTATATGAACACATTTACATTTAATTACAGAATCTAATGCTACTTGTTGTAATACTAATAATATTTCATTTTTAAAACCTGAGGTATGTTTGAATCAGTAATGCATTGCAGTATTCTGGTATTTTAAATGACCAGAATACAGTTTTCTCATCCTTTATAAGTGCAAACAAAGATTTTTTTCTGCAGATTTAACCTATTTTGTGCAGAAAAATTCAAAATATTTAGATTACTGAAATATCTAGAAATATGGAATAACTGCCTACAAGCTCGAGTAAGGTTTCACTGGTCAAGTTCACATCTTGCGTGTATTTATGTTTTAAAAATCAATTGCATAAAGTATGACTTGTTTGTGGCTTTGCTCTGGGCTGCGTTGGTGAAGCGTTGCTCTGGTTCCATAGGCAGATTCTGTGTCAGAATGGTTGGACATCTCAGGGATACTACCTTCACTATCCGGTGCCAACTCATCTCCGTCCTTGAGCTGTGTTCACTGTCACTTTGGGTACTTTCAGCACTTTGGGAAAGTATCCAGTAAATTTTGATACTCTGGGTCTGTCTGAATGTATGAGAACAGGACATTTAGAGCTATCTGAAGCCTGTGCTACCGGCTCACTACAATTTCAAACAATACAATGAGCTCCTTATAACTTTTCCAGTATTTAACATTAGATTTCCCTTAAAAAAAAGAGAAGATGGCTGCAGCTGCAAGACTCAAAAGCATAGAAGCCATACAACAGTTTTGCTTGTAATCAAAAAAACGCAAGCCGCCACTGCCATTTACTTGCTAAGGGATTAGGATTAGGGATGGGAATCATGGGGTTTCAAGTTAGTAGTTCAATTCCTTGGAATTGGTAGTCTGCTAGCCTATCGATCCTGCTTATCTGTTCCACTTTCACTTGCGCTACAATCAACTGATTTCAGTTTGTGTGCTGAAGGACGACTATAGAGTTGCAGTCTACAGCGTGAACATGGACATTACTTTTATTTTTACTGGACAAAAAAACAAGAGTGTTATGGTGCAAAGTGCATCGGGGACAATTGCACTATGCGGCTAACACAACTTTGGCTCTTTGCAAGCATCTGCACAGACATCATGCTAACGCTAAGCTAGCCAAGAACCCAAAGCAACGTTAGCTGAGCCAACCCCCGCCCAGCAGGCAGACCCTAAACCTCAACAGGTATCAAACTGATAAGCAGTCAGACTCCAGCCTGTGTTTCTACCTATTCATGTTTCTAAGGTGAATCGCTGTGGCGATCACTTTATAGTCTCTTTGTACTGGTTTTTGTCTTTGCTTTGTGTTCATACCTAAATACGAGGAGAGAGATCATATGTGTAGCCTCATTCAGATAATGATTTGTCTCGGTGTATAGATCTGTAGCCACATGAGACTGTGTTTTGGGTCATTTTATAGAGAAAACTTTATTCTGGGAGTATTGCTTTAAAGAGTTCTGTTCTGTGGCATATTTGTAATACATTACTTTTTTTGAGTAATGACTCTAATGCTGATCACAACAAAAAGGTGAAATACCTCCAACATTCACAAAGATTTGACCACACAGCATGCTGTCAAGTTGCACCAATGTAATGTCTTGGATATGCTTCTTAGCGATGGTGTGTGGTGACATCGAGGCCAACGAAAACCCAGTGAGAACCGATAAGCAATTGAATGAATAAGTGATATCGATAATGGAACTGGAATAGCTAAATTCTTATCACTTCCCATCCCCATGAAGGATGCTACAGCCTTCTTACTTCTGGCTGCTATTAGAAGAAAAATATAGGCTTTTAGGTTGCAAAAAAGTCTTCCTGTTCTGCTTTCAAGTTGTTCCTGTCCGACACATGAATCATGCCGCGACACTGGGGAATACAATGACCTGTACAGTGAGTGGAAAAAAGCTCTATTTTCAGAGTAAAGTTTTTTTTTTTCACTTTTTTTTTTTATAAAAGGTGGTGGTGATGACCAATTTAAATTTGGTTTATTCTCTAAAAATGGCATAACTGGGTTAGCAAGTCCTTGAATAAGGACAACATGATTGATACAGATTCCAGGAGTTAACCTTCAAATTTTAGCAGCACAAAGATTCATCTGTTCTCTCCAGAATTTTAACTTGTAGGGGGTTTGTTTTTGGAGCAAATTTTTTCTGAATTGTAAACATACAAATATAGGCTGTCATTTTTTCACATAACCCAGTAATTTTTATCCCCAGAAAATTTTGCAGCCCTGGTGAGATCGGGCCATCACTGCCGTCTTTGTCAAACCGAGCCTCAGCACAGTGCATGTGACAGCCTAAATCGCTTCCCATTTCATCAGCAAAGGCCTGTCAAATCCCACCATGAAACAGGTACATGTGCTGTGACACAGCATGCATGTGGATACGACGTGACTCCATTGACTTACCGAAAGGGCAGGAGAAAGACACATACGAAAGACAAAAAAAAATCCACCAGATCGAGTGAGAAAGGGGGAGCTCGGGATAGAGAAACACACCAACCTACTTACTAGAGATCAGCATCAAGATCGTAACCTACATTCTGTGTCTTAGTGTGACAAAGTGCAGAAATCTTCTCTTAGTCAGACACAACTGTACAAAGTGCCCTGCTACTGGCCTAATATTTGAATCAAGCACGATGAATACGCAGATGTGAGCGTTCCTCTTCTTCCAGTATGGGACACTAAAGGTAGATGTGGCGGAAAGGGGTACAAGTGACGTCTAAATGTGTGGCCCCAGGGCGAGCAGACATTTCTAGGACACTTGATGTTACGGAGATCGGTAGTTGGATGTATACAGCAGAAGATAAGATTAAGAGGTCATTGAGTGTGCTCTGACTGTGAATTTCTTGTAACAGTTTGGAGAGAAATATCTCTACAAGTATAGTGTTTGTTTTTTCATGATCCCACATCAACCTATTGCCTGATCTGATTTCATGAGACTTTGTTTGGTGATATTGTTCTTCTTGAAATTGTTTGTTTCCCCTTATACACATAAGAATGAGGTCTAGTATGAGAACGCTTTTTTTTTAGGAGACAGCGTTGCACGATAAGATACTTTAATGGCTAATTCAAAAGATATCTTATGCTCCTATAGAGCTGGTTTGCCTTTTTGTTTCAGTGACTCTGCAGCTGCCTCAAAGTAATCAGTTAAACTGCGGTTAGCTGTAGACAAAACAAAACTCTCTTGTGTGAACACATCAAGGGAATACCTCAAAAAGCTTCTCTCCACCTCTGAAATACCTCCAAGATTAGCCGTTTCCTCTTTTTTAACTGACCTAGAAAAATGGTTCAGGCTTTTGCTTCCCCAGTACTGTTTACTGCAATGCCCTACTCAGAGGCTGTCCTGCTCCACGCTCATTCAGCTTGTTAGCCTGAAAACTCATCATCCAGAAAACACGATCCCGCGACCTCAACCTACTCTAGAGATGCCACCGTCGGCTCTGACGAGTGTCTTCAAAGCTCAAATATACAACCATAAAATAACCCACCCTATAGGATTATATATAAGACAGCACTAATTTTCTAAATTTGAAAGAAAAACTACGCCAACTTCACTTGTCCTAGAAGTCACCCGTCGATGTGGAGACAGGCACCAATTTCAGACAACTCCTTATTAAAATGCACAATGGGGATTTTAACCCAGCCTACTATCCACATATTTTCCTTGTACAGCAGTTGCTCTTGTCTTGTGTTATTTCTTCCTCTGCTTAAAGGAACCGAAAAAGCTCAGAGTGCTGATCTATGACCAACATTTTATTCATGCAATGCTACACAATACCTTTGAAGACAGAATTTAGTAGATAGTGTAGGAGGAGATTACTGGAGTATAAAAAAAAAGAGATGTTAATCTCCATAAAGTTGCTATCTGAACTGGACCCTTGCAATGTATGCACAACAATGCAAACACAACACTTTAAGCAGTTCACTGGTACAGACAAGATGTGAGCAAGCGAGAGGAACAAAAAGAGCGTCGGCACTACATATGCAAAAGATGTCCTATAAACACATTTGCAATGCAGATATTCAGACACTTGACTTTCGACGTCAGTTCCATTGTGGGATGCCTTTTGACGGCTTAAGCCTGATCATCTTTTCAGACTAGGCTGTGGAAAATCTTGAAAGGAAGTACTTGGAGCCGTTATGCAGCTTTCATGGAGCAAGAAAACCCAGTGTAGCCTGGGGCCAAGATGAGTCCTTCTTGGGTAATGACCTAAAACTGACAAGACAATGAAGAAATTAAAATAATAATAATAATATGTTGATGCTGTGTTTCCCACGCTGCTACTCCACATACACTGACAGCAAGACAAAGGTGCCAGCGTGTGTGAACCAGCACTGACCTAGCTAACTGCAGCTCTGACCAAAGCATTACCACAAGTGGGCTTCTGTGTCCCGTGGTGTTTTCTGTTGATTCATGCAACTGCCAAGTGGAGCATGTGAAGAGAATAAAAGACTGGGTCTAGAACTGAGCTCTGAGAGACCCCAAAGGTGACATGTCCTGAAAAAGAGAAAGCACTGTCTTCTGTACTAATGCAACAGAGCCCTTCTCTCAAAGCAGGGAAACTGCTGTCTTTCTCATATTAATAATCATACTCAGCAAGTGTCACATGCAAACATTAAATGAGTAATCACTTTTTTTAGGCTAGTTGTAGGAGGGACATTGATATGTCATTAACTTTTAGTTGACATGGCACAGTTGTTAGCATACGGGTACTTATTCACATATAAAAATTTCCTCTTATTTTGTTTTATTTGTGTCCATATAGTGAACATTGATCCCAGGAAACTCTTCTAGCACTTTATTTGGTGTCTGCCAACACATGAGCCAAGTGTCTCCTTTATTGCTTAATGCTATGTTCACGAGCTAGTTACTGCCTGCCACTGGATTTGGAGCAGGCTGCGTACAGCGGGACAGATGTGTTCTGTGGCAGCTGGAATGTGGCATGTGTGAAAAGGTGGCTGTGAGTGCAGGTGTATCAAAAGGCCTGCGATATGTTGAGAAAAAAAATGCAAAGAACGAGTCCCATATGGAAATGCAGTATTTTACATGTGAATTTGATGATTATTGAAAAGTTATGGGCCTAGAGTTTTTGTTTGAAAGATACAGAGTTGTCAGCAGATCTGCACTTTATGAATGTTCACTTTTGCTCTGTGGTTAATAAACAAGAGTTTGCAGATGAGTCTTCCATGCAAACTAAAGACAACTGTGGCAAACTGCTAGCAACCAAGGAAACGGCAAGGAGGTTTTTGGTGCAAAACCCTCTGTCACTCGGCAACCTTCAGCAACAACTCATCAATTGGCCAGGGAATGCACATTTTTCCCTAGCGATCGGTTGTTGACAGGGGGCACCTGAATGGTCTCAGTGAAACTGAGGGTATTAGCGATCGATATCACAATGTCTGCCTGCAATCTCCAGCAACTGGCAGGGGAATATTCCTGTAACAGTTGGTGGTTGCCAGGCTGTCGCCTCTGATCTCTAAGCCTGTGTGACTGGAGCCATGGATAACCAAGTCAGTATGTTAACAAAGAGCCTCAAGCTTTTCCAAGACGTTTAGAGAAGATTTATCAAGATTTTGATGTGAGAGTGTTCCTTCTTTGCAACAGTTTGTCAGCATGTTCATGTACTGAAATGATGCCAGCACTGTTTGCAAAATACAAAAGACACAGCTGTTGTATCAGCCTTACATGACAGTCACATAGCTCATAGAGCACATACTTATGGATATGCTTATTTAGATCGACATAGAAATAGCTCATGAAATGAACTGTGCTTGATCAGAAGCTACACTATCATTTCATCTGTCAAATAAGCAGTGTGTTCACACTGTAGCTCACATTATGTTGAAATAAATGTTGAAAGACCGCTGTTTGAACATCCAATCAATATGCTGAATATTTATATATTGCGGGGCAGCACGGTGGTTAGCACTGTTGCGGTACAGCAACAGCAAGAAGGACCTGAATTCAATTCCACCATCAGGCCGGGGTCTTTCTGTGTGGAGTTTGCATGTTCTCCCCGTGTTTGTGTGGATTCCCTCTGGGTACTCCGGCTTCCTCCCACCATCCAAAGACATGCAGCTTGTGGGGATAGGTTAATTGATTAATCCAAAATTGCCCATAGGTGTGAATGTGAGTGCGAATGGTTGTCTGTCTCTATGTGTTCGCCCTGCAACAGACTGGCGACCTGTCCAGGGTGTACCCCACGTCTCGCCCTATGACAGCTGGGATAGGCTCCAGCGCCCCCCGCGACCCTGAAAAGGATAAGCGAATGGGTGAATGGATTTATATATTGCCCTTGTTATGTATCCATGTATATTGTCATTTTGTTGCTTAAAAGAGAACAAATCAAGCAAACAAACAAAAAATTACAGCAAAAAGAACAACTGGACCGACCCCTGGATGTGGAAAGGTGTTTTTTCATCATTAGACCACAACCTTTTTTTGACTAGTGACACATCACTATGCCGGCACTATACAGTATATAAATGGGTAAGTGCATTATACACAAATAATTTGTAGTCTTTTCAGGTATCAAATTTGGGATTAGAAGTCATTTAACTACCATGATTACTACAGTGGCAACCCTATTTTAAACACTAATATAATGAAATTATTTATTACAGTTACAATAATTTCTAATTATTAAAAGTCAGGATTATCGCTCAGTCACAGTAGAATAAGAACAGGATGGCAATTTTCTCGTGACTACCAAAAGCCAGTGCCTGCCCAGTTATTGCATTACATTTTCGCATTTGACAATCAAAAGTAAGTAGCTGAAACAACCACAGTTGACTGCAGAGTTACTGAACAGGTAGCAACTGGTCTCCAAACAGTTGAGTCCCGACTCTGGAAACATTTGCAAATAACTGTTGTCTAATTTATAAATGTGGACAGATTTCCAACACATCTGAATCAATCTCAGACCCCATTCAACTGATAGAGAGATAGATTTATTGTTGATTATCGCCATCCTGAGACACCAAAGTTGCTTGAAAGAAAGCGAATGACTGCAAGTGGTTGCAGGCCTGGTCTTTGAATCTAAAGTATTGAGATTGCAAGCTGACTGCACATGATCGCAATAACTTTGGATTGATTTGGGCCATTAGAAAGGTGTGTGTTGAAGCCACCAACCACGTAGACTAATATCAATTCTGACTTGCATGGTGGTACCTCTTTTGTCGTCGGTTGGCTGGTCTCCTCCTCTATTTGTTCTTTTTTCTTTTCACTAATTAATTAATTTTCTGATTCTTCCAACAAATCTCTTCTTTTGTGTACTAATACTGACATTTAATTACTTCATCTCATTTAATTATATTTCATTTACAGTGGGGCAAAAAAGTATTTAGTCAGCCACCGATTGTGCAAGTTCCCCCACCTAAAATGATGACAGAGGTCAGTAATTTGCACCAGTGGTACACTTCAACTGTGAGAGACAGAATGTGAAAAAAAAATCCATGAATCCACATGGTAGGATTTGTAAAGAATTTATTCGTAAATTAGGGTGGAAAATAAGTATTTGGTCAATAACAAAAATACAACTCAATACTTTGTAACATAACCTTTGTTGGCAATAACAGAGGTCAAACGTTTACTATAGGTCTTCACCAGGTTTGCACACACAGTAGCTGGTATTTTGGCCCATTCCTCCATGCAGATCTTCTCGAGAG
Organism: Maylandia zebra; assembly: GCF_041146795.1. NCBI lineage: Eukaryota > Metazoa > Chordata > Actinopteri > Cichliformes > Cichlidae > Maylandia > Maylandia zebra. Next base: position 10,659,689 of record NC_135176.1, on the reverse strand, counting down.
CAGTGATGTTTTGGGGCCGTCGCCGAGCAACACGGACTTTCAACTCCCGCCACGGATTTTCTATGGGGTCGAGGTCTGGAGACTGGCTAGGCCACTCCAGGACTTTCAAATGCTTCTTACGGAGCCACTCCTTTGTTGCCCGGGCGGTGTGTTTTGGATCATTGTCATGTTGGAAGACCCAGCCTCGTTTCATCTTCAAAGTTCTCACTGATGGAAGGAGGTTTTGGCTCAAAATCTCACGATACATGGCCCCATTCATTCTGTCCTTAACACGGATCAGTCGTCCTGTCCCCTTGGCAGAAAAACAGCCCCATAGCATGATGTTTCCACCCCCATGCTTCACAGTAGGTATGGTGTTCTTGGGATGCAACTCAGTATTCTTCTTCCTCCAAACACGACGAGTTGAGTTTATACCAAAAAGTTCTACTTTGGTTTCATCTGACCACATGACATTCTCCCAATCCTCTGCTGTATCATCCATGTGCTCTCTGGCAAACTTCAGACGGGCCTGGACATGCACTGGCTTCAGCAGCGGAACACGTCTGGCACTGCGGGATTTGATTCCCTGCCGTTGTAGTGTGTTACTGATGGTGACCTTTGTTACTTTGGTCCCAGCTCTCTGCAGGTCATTCGCCAGGTCCCCCCGTGTGGTTCTGGGATCTTTACTCACCGTTCTTATGATCATTTTGACCCCACGGGATGAGATCTTGTGTGGAGCCCCAGATCGTGGGAGATTATCAGTGGTCTTGTATGTCTTCCATTTTCTGATGATTGCTCCCACAGTTGATTTTTTTCACACCAAGCTGCTTGCCTATTGTAGATTCACTCTTCCCAGTCTGGTGCACGTCTACAATACTTTTCCTGGTGTCCTTCGAAAGCTCTTTGGTCTTGGCCATGGCGGAGTTTGGAGTCTGACTGTTTAAGGCTGTGGACAGGTGTCTTTTATACAGATGATGAGTTCAAACAGGTGCCATTC